>NC_088348.1:31287500-31615000 GCF_036884655.1 Musa acuminata AAA Group
ATTTTTTGGTTCGAGTTCGAATTGGGCTCAGAATTGCCGGTTGTTGGTGTTGATTGTTTTGATTGACCCAGGTCCTGTCGACGAGGAGTGAGGAGTACAGGTTTCTGTTTCGTCTTTCGCCTGATGATGTAAGAGGGATTCGAGTTTTAATATAGCCGATACTTTGTTACCATCGTGCTGTTCATGTTATTTTCGTCTAGCTTGTAGGTTTTGTGGTATTCTTTTGAGTTCTTACATTCAGATTTGTGTGGAAACTCTGCTAGGATTACGTGTTTCTTTTTCATTGTTAACAATGATGGATGGATGATTAGCGGACATTCTCTACAGATATTTCTGGGCTCATTATCTCCAGGCAAATCTAGATTCAATATCAGAGTTCAGTGCGAGAATTTATTTATCCTATTTTCAATTCCAAACTTTCGATTTTGTTTTTTAGATTTATATTAAGAGAACTTCATTGAGGAAATGTTCTTTACAACCATCTCTGGAGCTGAACAACAATAGTGTCACAGAATCAGACTTCTTTTTCGTCTCACCGGCTTGGACATTTCACTTGGAATCAATAAATTGTACATGGAGACATTTATGTTTACCCAGAGTTTATCCTTCTCACGGTGATGAATTATTTGTTTTGCTTCTAAATAAATATAAGAATTGCTATGATATCATTTTGACATTTAAAATACGAGAAGCATGTCACACACATTGTCAGGTAGCCTGATTTTGTGTTGATGGATTAGTTATTGTATTTCATTTCAGATGCTTGGTTATTGTATATGCTCATGGTTTGAACTGTAGTTTCTTTCATGTATTCTCTTCTCCACGAATTGCCTAGCAGGACATTCTGATTGTTATATAGGGTAAAATTTTGATTCTGTCATGGCACTCATCGTAGGTGCTTTACATTACATTCTTGTCTATGTGACAAACTACGTCATCCATTTACGATATGCAGTTTTATTCTCTTTCTGGTTCTTGTCTAGTGAAGGTTCTAATTGTGAACATTATATGTATAGGTTCTTCTTCAAGATTTTAATTGCGCAATCCATGAAAATATTCTTCTTCAGGTACTATTGCTTTTCGTGTATTTATCTATCATGCTTGGATTACCTGGCTGCTGAATTACTTAATCCTTTTCATTTTGATGCCTTGATTTGCCAATCCCAAATAGTTGGGACATTATGGCTTCTTGTTGTTGCTGTATTTTGATTCTTGATTTACTTAAGATTGACAAGTGCAGAAGTCACCATTTTGTTCATGATGGTAACAAATGATTTAGATTTATAGTAATGTGTGTTTTTTTTGGTTTTTCTCACAGGGGCATATGTATTTGTTTACCCACCACATCTGCTTTTATTCCAACATTTTTGGATTTGAGACAAAGGTAAACATGGAATATGTTCAACTATTTAAATGCTTTGAACTTCTATCTTGTTCTGGTATCCCATCACATATATTAAAGATTCCTGTTGACATTCATTTGATGTTATGTAACGTGACACTTGTTTGGTACTTGACCAAAATTTATTTGAGTTGATTTTGTTTTCTTTTTTTGAGAGCCATGAGCATGTTTTGAATTTCTTATGTATGTTTGAGCTTCTGCTGTTGTTTCTCAGATAATGCTACATACCAGTTACTACATAGAGTGATAATTATATGCAAGCCTTTTACTGTCTTATTCACTTTTTTGTTATCGTTAATGCCTATGCCTTTTGGCCTTCAGTAGAGATACCTTGTTTATTCTTACAGACACTTATCATTTGATTTTTAATGTTTTCCATTTGAATTGGATAATCAGTTTCTCCTGGTACATACTTCTCATCTATGCACCATGTGCTTATTGAACTTTTTTAACCACAGTGTTCTAGCTTCATTATTGTTCAAGCCTTGAATTTTAAATGGACTGGATTGTTTCTCGGGATGACAAGGAATTGGATAATATTTGAGTGAATCCGATTAGAGCTGGATTTGGATTCAGTACAATCTATGGCTATATTCTAGTATTACTAGAACCTGTTGACTTGGTTACAACAACATTTTCTGAAAATTGTTTACATTGTAAAATGTTAATTGGTTTTATATGTTGGCTTACAGCCATACCGACCCATTAAAAACTATCCTATAAAAAGTTACTTTTTAAGTTCAACTGTGTCAACATTTTGTTTGCTATTCTATTGGCAAGAATCAAACTGCTTACTGATTTTCATAGGTAATTGAATCTAAAAATTGAATGGATGTGGGAATTAGGTTCAATGGTTGAGATAGCCTCATTATCCGTACTATTTTTGGTTATTTCTGATGTATGTTTCTAGAGACATACATAATATCTCTTTCATCCTTTTGACTGTGGTAGAAATTAGCATTTGGCTGGCATGACTGGGGTAGAAGTTAGCATGTTGCTGACAGTCATCCATTCTGCTCTTGATAATTGATCTAATAGTTGTAAGCTTTTGTTGTTATTGTTGACTGGACAATTTGATGTATTAATATGGTTTTGTTGTACAGAAAATAATTCCTTTCCATGAGGTAACTTGTGTTCGTAAAGCAAAGACAGTTGCAATCTTTCATAATGCCATTGAGATTCTTGCTGGAGTGAAAAGGGTAACAAAGCTTTGGGTCAATCAATATCCATTTTTTCCACTTGTACACATTCTGACGTAGTTTGTCCTTTAAGGTCATTTGTGCTATTAATTTGTTGGTTACTCAGAGAATAGAAACAGTGGACATTTCATTGTTGGCTATAAATTTCTTGTATATTTAATTTATAATTGGCAGTACTTTTTTGGATCTTTCTTGACTCGGGATGAAGCATACCGGCTTATTGTTGATGTCTGGGTGCAACATGGTGGTGACGTAAGAGCCCAGGTAAGCAGTTCATTTTTCCCTAATTTGTTGATTATGTTTAGATGTTTATTGAGGTTTTGATCAATATTTTGAAGCAACATATATGAATGCTCTCCACCATGACAGTTTTTTTTTTAATATTAAACAGTGTACTATTGCCAAAGTTTTAAAACTTGGTATCACCAACCATGCTGCATCCTTGTTGGATCGATTCAGTACTTTATGCCTTAACACAGCAATGAAAAATGATCAAATATTGTTTATTTTGTCACTGTTGACTGATATGGTTGATACTGCAATATACCAGTACATGGTCGATGCATAATGATTTTGTTTTGAAACCATGCTCATCTAGTGCAAGCATTGTTGAGGGTTTTAGTACAATTACATGCTGTTTATGTACCTGTATATGAGCAGACTATATATGTTGCATACTTGGAAATCCTGGCTCATCCTATCAGTATCAGACTGAATGGCTAGCATAAAATCCATAGCTTGCGGGCTCTAAGATAGAGACCAGCTATTGCATTAGGCAATCCTTTTTTTTGGTGACAGACATGGTTTCCCATTAACAGTTCTCCAACTACTGAGTCCTAGTGGATGGCTTTAGGAAATCGATTAAAAATTAGTTTCTAGTCGATATTTTGATTGTGGAAATATTCATGGATTGAAGTGATAATATAGATTGGATGATAACTACTTGTTACAGTGAGGTTCAGCCTTGACCTAAACCCTGAACATTACCTCAAACTTGCCCCAGTATCACTAAAGGGTTTGTTTTTGTCTACTGTGGGGTCAATCCATGCTAATTGAATGGGTCCTGTTTAAGCGACACAAAGCCCTTGGCAACATCTGTTGGTTCTGATCTGGATTATGAGGGCATAAAATTAATGTAAATGGTTTATATGAGGATCATTGTCAGCACTACGAAAGTCAATAAGAGAAGAGGACAACAGTTAATAATTTATTTTTTTTTGCATTTTCTAGTGATTTTCAGATTTTTGTGATTATTTAAGTTGCTATTCTAGGTACTAGCAGTGTTCGTTACCGAGTCTAGTTAGTCTTCAAAAATCTTATCACAGTCGTTGTTATGCAAGTTATTTAGCTATTAAGAATTTGTATAGTTAGTTGAGGTCTTTGTTATCGAGCTTTTATGGAATGTTGAGCTTTTAAAAATAGGGAACAATTCACCCACGGCTTAAAAAACACTTCTACTTCACTGAGGTTTTATGGAATAACAAACTATTAAAAATAGGATACTTTTCGCACAATAGTAACTTCTGCTTCTTTAAGAAGCCATGTCTTATAGAGGTGAAAGTTATTGTAATTTGTCATTTTCTAATTTAGATGTCAAGTTCTTTTTGACAGAAAGAATAACATACCTAACACTTTTGATGTTATTTTTCATTATCCCGTGTTGGAAAAGATATAGCTGTGCCATGTTATATAAGAGATCTGGTTCAAGGCACTTTCACATTATACAAGTGCTTGGATTTATTTGATATATTCAAGGAATTCCATGGTTTCCCATCTTGTAGGAGTTGAAACTAAAACTAAATTTGATGTTCAAGAATTTAATACAGTTGTACTTATGGATCAAGCTAAACAAGCAATTAAGGTGGATGATTTCCTCCTATTGAGAATGAGGTCAAGTTGTAGTTGCAGAAATCGATTATTTGATTATTTTAACTCTATTATTAGAAGCTTTTACATATGCATTCCATTATAGAATTCCTTTGTTTCAACTTTCAATTATTCAACTTATGAATCAATTATGCATTATTAACCTGTTTCACTTTAGGATACAAAATTGGAGGCCAGCAGTCAAGACGATGCCATTATTATATTTGACAAAGTGAAGGGAGGTAAAGCATTGCTAGATGATTCATCATCTTCGAACAGGTTATGCTTGTGAAAATTAGCTGCGGCCTGTGGGATTCTCTATTATCACCATATATTGATTTAATACTTTTCTTTGGACCAGAAGTAAGGATGCCAAATTGTCAGAAGAATTTAAATCTATCCCTAATGGTAAAGTTGACAGCGACATTTCCATAAGGCTTTTGGAAATTCAGGAGAATGAAGGTGAAGAAAATGTTAACAAGTCATTATCTCAAAATCCTTTTTCATGGACCATCGAGGACATTGATGCTCCTAAAGGTTCGTAGTGACTGGCAACTGTCAGGGTATGTCATGTCACAATTTATTCATGATATATGAACACTTTTAAGAACTTTTTCATGTAATAATTGTTTTTTTTTGGGAGGGAAAAACTTTCTGTTTCTGAGTTTCTGTATTATCAGAAAATAGTTACTTTGTTCTCCATTTATTTCTCTTTTGCATCAACCGATGAAATTTGCTTGGTTTATATTGCAGTACCTGAACATTTTGCAATTGTTGCTGAGTCAAAGTTTTCGGTAATGAAGAAATTATATCTATTGACACACTAGTTCCATCATGCACCATAGACTTCCTAATAACATACAAATTTTATTGATATTAGCTCCTTGTGGAGGATTTCTTCAGCTTATTTGTCTCTGATCGTGCTGCTGACTTTTTGAAGGATTTCCATACAAGATGTGGTGACAAGGGTAAAAAGCTCAGTTTAAGGCAGATGTTTTGATTTTGTTACTTGTTTTATCTTTGAAAGTGGTAGATGGTCCTGAAATTATTTTGTATGTTCATGCATCAGATTTTCAGTGCACTTCTTGGCATAGGCACGAACAATTTGGGTATACCCGCAATGTTTCATTTCTGCATCCTGTCAAAGTATATCTTGGTATGGTGAAATTTTCCTCATTTACATTGGCACTATTTTAGATTCATACTTGTGGAGTTGTACTGTGCACTTTCACTGCTTCTGCTTTCAAAAAATACCTGTCTTGATTCTTTTAGTCGTATTTAAGGTGCTAAATTTGGGAACTGTCAGGAGGTCCAGAAATTTCGCGTGTACAGAAACAGGTGATACATATATATTCTTTTGTATATATTTTTGAATTATCATAATTGATGTTATCATCATTGTTTAAGCATTTCCTGTTGTTGTTTGACCTGCTATAGACCACAGTTTAATAGTGGAAGGCTTTGTTGAAGATCAACAATGTTTAATGACTATTAGAGTTTCTATCAGCACATCCTAGAAAAAAGGGCAACTCTGTACGCAAGGTTATTCCCAATGTGACATCTATGGAGGGTCAACGACTCAACGTATTATCTACGTAGCTAGAATTGCTTAAGTTGTGAGACACTTTACCAATATTTGTATGCTGAGGGTCCGTCTAAGTGTAACATTGCATAGGTCCCAAAGCACCGGCAAAAAATAAATGATGTTTAGTTTCAAAGATGAGTGACAGACAAGTTTCTATGACTTGCTCAAACATAGCATTCAAGCAATTCAGCAAATAGTTGGAATACATGGAGAAAACAAGAAGTTTGGAAGGAAAAAAAAACAACCGCAAGTCCACAAATGGTAGCTCAATCGAGTGTTGGGGTGTTATGAAAGCCTACGCACACTGTGCGTACAAGCATATGAATCTAAATAGGGTCCAATGCTACCCTAGAACCCCATCTATCCCTGTGTCACTTGGAGGGTTCCAAGGTGTTGTGATGGGTGATGTTTCAAACCGTAGTCTTGAGAAATCAAGCTGCGATATGCGAAAACGGGGAAGGTTTGGATCAGCTTTGCTCTGTTCGACGAGCAATCACTGTGCAACCTTGCAAACTCGCTAAGCTTGCAAAAACCAAGGAAAAACACACAAAATCTAGGCAAAACATAGTGCCAAACAACTGTACAAGCAAACATAAGCGATGAACAGTTTATTGATGAAGGTGTTGTGGGCGTGCAATAGTCGTCCGTGACAGTATGTCGTATTACCCTTACAATTAAATAGGCTTTTTCTGTGAGTCAATTCTAGTCTCCTAGATTGCAAATAAGTGATGTTGCCCTGACAGGCTGACACCATGACACTATGGCTGACCCTCTTCCATTAGCACACTACTATTGTTACAAAATTCCTAAACTATGGAATAGAGTTGTCCGATGTACGTAAGGCTAGTTACAAGTAGAAAATTTTATCTTTTCTACTCTTTTCAAAATAATGGTGAGACAATGTCTACTTAGGTTAGGAAGTTTTGTTCATCTCATAGATGCACATGAGTACTTAGTTTACGAGGGATTGGTGAGGTTTGTGAGAGGTGAATGTTTATAGTCTTACCTCTAAATATAGGGATAGAGATTGTTTCTATGACTCGAACCCTGATCTTCTAAATCGCAAAGGAATAACATTGCTAGGCTTGCCCTCAAAGAGACACATAAGTAAAAGGAAAATTGTTATCACTCTTTTGTTCTTTTAGAAATTCCAATTTTTTTTGTTATAGTCTCATTGTTTTGTTTTTCATTATCCAGAGGGACTTGTGAATGGGTAGTCCTGTTAAGTTATTAAGATACTATGAGACAGGAAGTTTTGAGATTATTGTGCATGCTTTCTTGCAATTTCTCTTTTTTCTTGAGTGCAACCTTTGACTTGGGTTTTTCTAGTTGCATAGGGACAACTAGGGATGATGATTAGTCAAGTGTTTTTGGTTATCCTGGTCTACCCAGGATGCAATGAGTCAAAATTTTCTAGTTGTAGTCTACCAAACCCTGTTAAACCAGGTTGGGTTATCCTTTAATAGAGTTTGTCACAGGTTCACTTAGGAAAATGAAACTCTTATTGGATTCAAATACCTGGATAATTAGCTCCTGGGTGCCCCATCTACTGTTATTCCTGGTGTGAGATAGGGTGACAACGAGTTGGGTTATTTCAGATACCTGAGTCTACTGGACTCACTTAAACCGGGTTCATTAACCCTTTAATAGGATTTGGAATGGGAATGGTAGGCAACAAGGCAACTGATTTGGGTTTGATTTGTGTTCAGATTTCTAAATACCTAGTCAGGTTTGGGTTTGGATGAAATCTGTGGCACCCAACGTGGTGCCACATCCACAAATAATATACCATGTTTTTTGGTGAAATTTTAATTGGATGTATTCATCTTATTATAAATTGGGTGGGACCTTTTCTCCAACCTTTTTGGTCTGAGATTTCAGAAACTTCATTTTTGTGATGTGTTTAACCGGTTTAGGGTTCATAGGCACCAGATACATTTGGTATAATGATAGACATTGATAGTTCCAGGATTCTCATCCACTTAATTGTGTTCTATCCAGGGTCTGCCGTACCGAACTGTACCGCCCGGTACGGGCGGTATGTACCGGTCCGATAGGTTGTCGGTACACGGACCACCTGTTACCGGTTTGAGTGCACTGTAGTAGTGCTACAGTACTCGACACACCTGGGTGTACCGCTTGGTATACCGTACTGTACCGGTACCGAGCCCAGATCGAAATACCGGTATGGTATAGTATTGCAAACCTTGGTTCTATCCATAGTTTGCAATACTATACCGTACCGATTAGTATGGGTAGTATGTACTGATCCGATAGAGGACCGGTATGGGTGGTACATCGGTACACATTTGTACTGTGGTTAGTAACTTTCAATTTATTATGATAGATTTGGAATACTCTCTTCTCCTATTCAATTTGGCCCATATTTTATATAAAAGAAAATGGTATACCATACAACTTCATGTATTTCTTTTAAGGAAATGTGAAAACCTTTTTTTAAATGTAGATTGCTCAATCACTTCCCACTGCTGCATCCTCTTCACTTTTCTGATCAGCATCTTAGTAGCTAGTCGTGAAGAGAGCTATCTAACTTGTGGCAGCAAGAGCTCTAGGACCATAAATGAATTGACTGAAAACAAATAAATTTTTTCTAAATTTACCTTAAATCTGGTCTGAACCAACTTGGTCTGGTTCTTTCTTCACCAGTTGCACTTTAATAACTGCTGCAATCACCCTTTTAAAGGATTTCTGCTTGTTATCAAGTATCAACTGGAACAGGGTTGATATGATTCCCTAGGAAAAAAGTAACTGTCTGTATTGTGTGGCATCATCATCAATAATTCGTAAATTCATAAATACCTGCTGGCTTCAAGTATGTGGCATGATGCTCGCCTCTGCAATGTGAAGCTTTAGCAGCCAAATATGGTCTCATCTTGTCCCTACAAGTGGAATTCCTAAAAGTCCAGTTGGCCTAAAAATCCAGTTGGAGCTTGATTCAGCAATTCTTGTAAATTGCATCACTAAACATCAACTCCCACCACGGGACATGTCAAATACCTTGCTGATATCTTTGATCTGATCAGTCATTTTTTGTTCTTCTCTTGTTCTCACTGTTTTAGAGAAGGCAACCAAACTGCCAATTGGGCTGCAACTAGAGGTAGATTAGATAGAATGGAGGTTTTTTTGGAAGGAGAGATTTCCTTTGGATTTTGAATCCATTTTGTATGCTGACCTTTTGAGGTCATTTTGTAGACGTTTAACTTTAAAGATCTAATATATCTTTCCTTTCTGGATAAAAATGAAATATTTGAACTTTAATTGAACATTGCTCATTTGTGATCCATAAATTAGGTATTAAGTTTTGCAGTTGTTGAATTTAGTATATTAAGGTTCTGTGTCTTGGATATTGCGGAGGATATATTCTATATTCCACCAACACCGTGGCCTTTGAGAAGATGAGAGAGAACAGCTTTATTTTGGGATGTGTCACTAGGACTTGGTTATTTAAGAAGTGGTCAGTGTTGCATAAATACTGATATTTGTTGGCAGTTTCCTCTTGCCCTCTTATGATGGAAACCAGGATGTGCACTTCTATTGTTGCCTATTTGACTTAACTAGACAATACCTTATCCCATGATTCGCCTTACCGGTCCGTATCGATGTACCGACCGGCTACAGGTATGGTATGTACCGATCTGTACCAACATACCGACACATGGTATGGTGGGGCATTTCAACAAATCGGTATGCACCACCTGTATCGGATCGATATATACTGCCCATACCAGGTGGTATTCTACGATATGACGAACCTTGCCTTATCCTATTCAAATGATTGTTTTTGCCTCTTAATTCTCATTTAAGTTAGTCAATATCACTTGACTGGAAAGGCTGATAGGATTTGGAGAAAGGTCAGCATACATAGAGCTTCTGGTTTAGTAGAATTGAATGTTAAGATTGAAGAACTGTTCTTGCTAGTATGATGGTCATGGGTAGCAAAATGTCATGCTGTATGGTACTATATTATATTAAACAACCCTCATCCTATGCTAGAACTCATTGCTAAACACATGTTATTGTGCTGGTGCAACCTGGTCCTGCCTGTCCTTATTTACCAACGCCAGAACTCTTTTTTTCGTCTGGATTTTTGACGTAAATGATACACTCATCATATAGTGGTTCAGTGGTCAGAGTTCATAATATGCACGTGTATGTAGTTCATTACTTAGAAGTCATCAATACACAAAAGACAAGATTTTGATGAAACCAATCGGAAACTGTAGATTTCTGGCAGTTGCTAAAGTTGTCTAATATGTCACACACCGGTTTTTTTGACTCAGTCTAGACCACTGAATTTTAGATGCACGTTGAAGTTCTAAGCTTCGCATTCCTACATTTATTTCTGCTATAGCTGAGTGATTAGGTGACTGGTAAATGTGGAAATTATCATTAAGGAAAAAAATATAACTTCTCTTATTATATCATTATACTAGTTGGCTTTTCCACTAAAACTGAAGTCTGGTTCCAATAATGCAATTTGATTAGTGATGTAGCATTGTAGCTGTGCTGATCACAATCACAATGCATGTTGTTGAATTGCTAATTCTATATTCATGACTAGGCTTTCTTTGAGAATTTTTCATTAATAAAATATTGCTTTGTTTGGTCAATGATTCTTTAACAAGTGATCTTTTTGTTTGACCACAGCCATTTGGTAATCGAAACATCACAACAAATTGATAATGTGCCATATGGGGATTACTTCCAAGTTGAGGTGCAAAATCTAATCTAAAGCTTATCATTCTTATACTTATCATCATTTTGAAAATTGTTTAGCATTTTTAACAATCAGGGGATGTCAATCATTTATTTGCGCTTCTTTTTAGATATAATTTGGATCATGCTTTTAGAACTAAGCAATTTTGAGGATAAGTTCAACTGGTGTATTTGAGGACTATAAGCAGTCAGGCATGTGCTTAATCTGTGGTTGCTGTTATTACCGGGTGATCTTAATGTGTTTCTTCCCTTCCCGATTGACCTCAAACTATTGGATCTGATACTTCTGGATAAGTTTTAGAAGCTTAATACATCAGATTTGATAAAAAAAAGCTATAAATTATTACAAAAGTAATAAATTCAAACAAATTGAGCAAAATAACAAATTTTGCATTAGTTTGTATCCTGTGTATTATTTTGCAGAATTAGACAAACTTTACGTACTTCAGAGTTTTAATTCTAAGGATAAAACTGCTAGAAGCTCAAAGCAACATAATAAAAGAAAAACAAAACAAAAATTCCTCATGAGTTTGTGTTCATGCAAAGTAGGGCTTAAAAGCTTTTATAAGATTAAGAAAGTAATTGTTAAATTATAACCTGAGGCATATAAAATTAGTCATTTTAAATTTTTGTATAAAACTTGAGGAAATCTATGACTGTTAGCTTTTTGTCTGAATTGTTTCTTGGTCCACAATTATTGCCCACCGAAGCACCATAAAATTGGAGTAGCATCAACCTTAGAATATATGGTGCTTTTTGATGATAGATATCAACACTCAAAAGTGAGAATGCATATGGCTGCTCAATTCTTGGTTTTCTTACATTTTTGGAAGTCAGATTTATTTGCACTATTGCTCTTATATTACTGGAAGTATAGGACTTGTTATCCCTCATTTTGTTGATACAGTCATTTACTTTGTGCATTAGACTTAAGATGGTATGCAATTTGCGTAGTTGTCTTGTTGTCCCTCTTTCTCATCTCCTTTGAAAGATTATTTGAATATTTATTCACATCAATGTTTGTGTCATTTTTGTTATGATGGCTAACAAGTTGTCAAAATCTGTTAATCTATTCAGTTTCTGAAGGGTATTAAGTACATGAATTGTTGCTTCGAAGGTTCAAATATACAAATTGCTGATTCTTGAGGCATATATTTGCAAAACAGGCATTTTCAAATGTAACCCCACAAGCTAGATATATATCTAGCATAATCCAAAATTGCAAATATTTGATCTTCTCACTCTGAGATTTGGAAAACCTGTTGGTAACTCATGTTATCACATCACACTATCATACCAATTCTTACCCAAGGGCTCAAACAGCAGTCTATCACCAGCATTGAGATTGTTATTATGTTTTGTATTGGGAGGTATATTGACATGTATTGTTCGCCAAAAAAAAATGATAACCTAGTGCATAAGTCTCCCATCAATGCGAGATCCAACAATGATTAATCTAAGCAACTTTGACACACAAGTAGAGAAACTATTTTCGCCACTCGAACCTCGCTCATTTAGATTAAAAAAGAGCAAATCTTACCATAACATCATGACTCACCCTCCCCAATCTATATCACTTGGTGTCACAGAAAAAATAACAAAAGTAAATATTGGTGTGACAAATAAATATTGGCTGATAGGTGTCAGGTCCAATCTGTATTTGGAACTATATATGGTCAAATACAAGAGCGACAATAGCATTTTACACAAAAAGCGGAAATGTATAGAATCACCTGCTACATCATGATATGTGTGGCATTCCTTTAATGATAATGTGTCATGCATATTGGTAGCTTAGTAGTTCTGACATGCCATTGATATATCATAACTCCCCTCGTCAATGTTAATAATAATGTAAGTTATGGGTGAAGTCATCATTTAGTTACCCAATAGTTCTTTTTAATTGCTAGGTGATTGGTGGTCAACTTTCAGGGGTTCAGGACATATTTTAAAGGGTTTCAAGGACATATGGAATTGTTGCACTTTTGTAGGAGTATGCAAGCCAATTCAAATTCTTGGCCTTCAAAGGAAAAGAGCTTTCTTATTAATTGTCATTGTTGGATTATTGAGAAGTGTTCTTGCACTTCTGTAGGCGTCTGCAGGCCAATTCAAATTCAAATAAATCTTGTTTAATATGGCTGGATTATGTTTAGCAAACATAATGTACAATGTTCTGTTGGTTTTTTGTTAATCGGAAAAAAAAAATCTTTGGTAGAGTACTAGGGTGAGAGACAAGATACATTCCATTGTCTGCCTTAATAATATCAGAGAGACGCTAATTTTCAGATGTGGGCCAACGAGAGAGGGAGTAAGAAGTCTGCTGTGACATTCTTTTAACTTTTCCGTCTTAGTGTCTTTTCAAAAGATGGTACATAATGGTGGCCAATCTTCCAGGGAAAAAGCCAGCTTTTCTGCCGTTTGATATAATATTTCCTTTTGCGTCGAACTTTATTTCATGTTGGACTTTTGGTCTTATATTCACATTGTCATGTTTAAGTCTTTCATTTGAAAGCTGTTCTAAATGGTATTCATTTCTTGTGTTTCTTGTACAGGGGATCTGGGATGTTGAACAAGCTAGCAAGGGAGAAAATAGCTGCACTGTGAAAGTATATTCTAATGTGGCATTTTCAAAGAAGACCATGTTTAAGGGTACAATTGCAGAATTTTTTATTGATTTCTGTTAACTAGATGTGTTTTATTGGAGCATGCTCAAGGGTATGTTAAGTGTTGATTTATTCATGATAAAATGTAAAGTTGATGTGGTAGATAAACTTGAGGTTGTACTATGAGCATCATTACCAGCACAACTGCAATGTTAGATCCTATATCATGTTAATTTACCCTATCATCAAACTTACTGATGCTAAAGATCACGTGCCACCACTATTTTTCGTCATGGAATCATTTTCCTTAAGTTCTCCATTTAGGGTTCATACATAAAGTCCTTGTTGAAACTTTTGATGGAGTGCGGCCTTTGGATTTCAAGGTTGGTCACATGTGCATGTTGTTGAAGCATTTAGTTCTCTTCATTTGATGTGCAGCTATATGGGTGGTTCTTGTCAAAAATATGAAGCAATTTAGTACCTTCTAGGGAATTTATCATTTTGCAAATGGCAAAACTCATCCTAATATATACAACAGCTGCTTGTGTTCCACTATATTCTCATTGGGGCATACATGAAGAGAGAAATTTCTGCATCAATTTTTTGTAGACAGCAGGCCTTGAGGTCTGAACTACTTACCGTCGGTCACAATTGATGCTAAAATATCTATACCCTGATCATTTGCTCCTATTTATTTTTCTTACTATCAAGCATTTAACTGTTAAGACCTATATAACCATTTAAGAATGACTTTACAGGGAAAATTGAGCAATCAACTAGGGAGGAGAGTAAAGAAGTTTACGCTACTTGGATAAGCATCGTATGTGTCAAATGATGAAACTTACCTTTCTCATGTATTCCGTGCTAAATCTTGGAAGGAAATTACTGATTTTTAATATTGACATCATTACATGTTCTAGGCTCATGAAACTTTAAAGGAAAAGAATATTGGACAATCGAAAGGTTTGTGTTCTATATCTTTCAAGATAGATATATTTTTTAAACTATTCGTAGGCAATATATTAGCTACAATTGGTTGATATATTCCTTCTTGTAATTACGGGTATCTTTTCTGATGATAATAGCAGGACTAGCAGAGCAGGATGCATCAATGGTTCATGAGAACAACAGTGAATTAGGAAGTCCCCCAAAGCTTGAAGGGTCAACACAAAATTCAACATTAAATTCTACATATCTTTCAAGGAACATCCATGAGATAACAAACTGTAATTCAGGGATTGACAATCACATGAAAGAGAAGTCTCAACTGTTTTCACCTCTGATGAGTATATTTAGAGAACCATGGGCAACCTTCTGTTCACATATGAAGGCACAAAGTCTGCTAGCTACGATTTTAGCTGTGGCATTTATTATCTTTATCCTAATGCAGGCAAGTTCTTTGCTTCTTTTCGTGGTCCTTACACCGCATAGAGTTAAAACATTCTCATGGAACATGAATGATATCTTTTGTCGTGATTTAATGCACTAGAAGTTATGAAGAGTTTAATCCTATCTCTCAGCATCATCAAGCCAACTTGGAGGACATTATTTAAGAGGAAATTATGGCGGATAAGCATTTCCTCAAATATGAGTTATGCATTCCTAGGCAAATAGGAATAGTTGGATGCCATTCTTTGATAAGAACAGTAAACTCTTGTTATAACAAGATATTGCTGTACTTTGTGAGACATTGTACCACAAATGTTTTTTATTTGAATAATTAAACTGATTGCTTTTAAATAATTTGGTAGAGTTCTCGGTGACAGTGAGAAAACATTTTATGGCAATCTGACAAACAACAATAGCAAAAACGGACATGAAAAATTATGTTTGCTGCAATCACATTTAAGCCTTTCTTTATAATAAATGAATCAATTCTTGACAATGGAAGAATGAACTGACTGATATCATGATTTTGATGTCTGTGCAGAAGTTGGTACCAAGTCTGGGTATTATGAGCTTCAGTTTATATAAAAAAATTATTTTGAGAATTTCTTTTGACAACAACTATTATTTGTCTGAGTTGCCACTAAGTTATCCTTATTTGATGATTTTTTTTCTGAACTGCATGTAACTTATTTGTTTACTTGGAATGTTCTGTTCTGCAATGAGTTTTGGGAGTATAAGCAATTGAATATGTTCTATAGTTTGCAAATTGATTGATTCTGCATCTTTGGCGGTTGCTTGCAGTTAAGCATCATTCTTCTTCTAGCTAGAGTTCCTGAGGTGCATCTGGTAACTCATGGAAACTATAATATGGAGAACGTAGAGTGGTTAGAGAAGCGCTTTAACTACCTCAAGGAAGAAATGCTTATGGTGGAATCTCGATTGGAGCGGATGCGTCATGAATATGCCTTGTTGAAGTCTTATCTGCAGAGTCTTGAACAGCTGAGGGCCAAATCATGAATACAAACTAGGGATATGGAGTGGCACCTCAAATTAACCTCTTAACTTGTAAGTTTTCATCATTCTAGGCATTACTGAGCATGAATTTGCTAGGTTGATTGCCTGCCCAAACTTCGAGTTTTTCACGACTTAGATGCTCTTCTTCAACGTAATCATTATTTTCATTTCGTTGGGCTGTTTTATGCCATAAAGAACAATGCAGAGCAAATTTAGTGTTGTTTAGAGCAGTTCCCAGTTTTCACTTGCATTCATTTGCGTTCAGGAAAAAGGTCATGTGCTTCTTTCCGTACATTGAAGGCTGTCATTTGACCCTCACGGAACCCTGTTGTGGCAGAACCATGCGCCTTATGATGCCCTTGTTTTTATTGCAATCCCTTTCTGCAGCAATTTTCTTATTCATTCAGGTGTCTTATTTTGTTGGTTTATTTCTAACATTTGCCCACATGTTCTGGCCCCAGGTTCATCCGGTAGCATTAGGCGACATCGGATTCTAATTTCCTGTTTTTCCGGGTATAAAAATAACTACAGGTATCAAGTCCAAGGTTCTGTAAGACATTTTACTTGTACCCTTATATAGTTGACTGGAGTATCGTCAAAACTCGAGGCACTTGATTTTTTTAGTAGGCTCTCGATGTTAACCCTATCTATTGCTAATGAGGCTCTGTGACTTATCTGCTTCCGTCCCTGTAGTATATATTGATGAGAATTATGGGTTCTTTAACAGCAAATGTCTGTTAGTGGCTGTTTCAGCTGATAACTTCATCCGATTTGCATCGGTCACATTCCATTTCTGCTCCTACTTGCTGCATCTGGATTTTGTGTTGGTGAAATATCTGAAACTTCATTTAGTTATTACATTCTAGTTCAGAATAAGCATTCCACCAGAAAAGGTAGACATCTGTCGAAAATTTCTTCCATGGTCTCAATTACCAGTTAACGTAAGACTCTGTTATGTCCAAATGATACTTATAAAAAGAATAAAACTTATATGGTTCGAACACCTTTGTATCTTATGCTGATTTAAGTTACAACAAGCAGCCGAACAAGAACTAGATTGTGTGGTTCTATTTGCCAAGGTATATTTGGGTTTTCGCTTCTCCTCTGTGAATGCAGCCAGTCCTTCAAGACGGTCTGCTGTGTTCAGTAGTAGCCCATAACATTCTTCTTCTCCACCCACTGCCGGGGGCGTAGCTCCTTCCATGCCTTTGTTGATAGCTTGCTAAGCCATCCTTGTAGCCAAAGAACCCTTTCAAAGATAGGCCCTGGTTAGAATCCATCCAAAGATAAAAGAGTACTGAATGGGGAAGGGAAGGTAATTGTGTAAAAATTCTTCTTGTCATGATACTTCGTTGAAGCATTAGTTTAATCCTCTTGGCTGTTCGTAAGAATTGTGGTACGCAGGCAACACGAAGAGCCTTGTGGTACGCATCTCCAGAAGGAACACAGTGATTGATGAGTCCTGCCACAAACGAACCTAATACAATTAGTAAAGGTGTGTCAAAATTAAAGATGTCAGATGCTAGAAATTTTTGTACCCATGGACAGAGCTTCTTTGCCGTTAATCCTTCGACCCGTTAATATTAGCTCCTTTGCTGCTGATCGTCGTCGGGTGCCACCAGCTCTGTTTGTGTCGAAAATTCGACACATCAGCCACCAGCTCTGTTTGTGTCGAAAATTCAGCGGAAAGCATGATATGCCTTTCAAGTTTTCCAACACATTCTTGTTAAAAAGTTCTATAGACCATGCATTTCCAAGGAGAAATCACAGTTCAATATGTCTCAGAAAATAAAACATGACCAAGTGAAACGTAGTAAGAAAGCACAATACCTCAACTGTTTATGAAACATGACCAAGAAAAACTGAAAATTACATCATGTCAATATTCGCCCCTCTTCCCTTTGTAATTATCCTTACCGTATACTGAGAACTGTAAAAGGTACATATCATTCATATACCATTAGTCCATGATCATAGGAGCCTTTAAATATCTACCCAACTTTTTCAGTCACTGAAGCATTATAATCCAACCACATAGTCATTGAGTATGAGAAATCCAATACCCTATGTACTTTGATCTGACTCCAAAGTCAACCATCATGATCCCAGTTGGGATAGTCAGCCCTAGGGATGACAGTCAATCAAATGTTTTTAGGCATCCAGATCTATACAATCTGCTTAAACTGAGTTTGGGTATCATTTGTGGGGTATGAGACAGGTTCTAGTCGGTTCGGGTACCAAGATAACTAGTCAGTTTCGGACCTTTAACTCTTCAGCACAAGTCAGTTTACTGTTATTTGTGCAATCTATAAGCATCATAAAGCAGAAATGATGCTTCTACCCTTCAAGTTCAAGGTTTGGGGATGGTTTTGAAGACAAACTTTTAACTACATTAAATTACACTGTCAGTATCTGCCTACAGACTAGAAATCCAAAAATAATAAACATCAACTAACAATTGTCCTGGAGCTTAGTGATGGAAAAAAATCCCAATATATGGATTGCAAAAAGAAATTGATAAATCAAGTTCAGTTTGTCTTTCATGCAGGCTGCATATTTATTATGATTATATGTTTGAGTCGGAGAATTTACCTAAAACAAAAACAAAATTTTACTAAAACATAACCAAATATAGCTATCTCAAGGCAACAAATTTTGATAATTCCAGCATCGTGTTACATATTAATGATCATTTCAGATATTAAGTGAAGATATATTTATGTTGGGATTAATAAGCATTTTGAGATTCTTGGAGTTAATATCCCAGTGGGATAAAGCATCCTAGTACAAAAAGGAGTTATGAACAAAGAAAACCCTTGGCAATTAGGGTTTGATTCTTCTATGAATATCTCATGTATCTCTGGATTTTGATAGGAGGAGAGCAAGATGTAACGAATTTTTTTTATACTCTTGGGTTTCTCTCCAGGGTGTCTAGAGAGAGTACTCTTTAGGGTTTCTAGAGACATGGAGTTTATGTGAGAGGACGTACAAGAAAATTTATTTCTGAGTTGAGATTGATCTCATATGATATAGAATTTGGTTTTGTCCGTGAATGTCTATGGGATTTACTGAACCACGTTAATCTTATGTTGACTTTCTGATATATTATTTATTTATTGATCTCAGATATATATATTGGATTTAGAATTCTCTTCTTCCTCCCAACACTTTATTGATATTATAAATAAAATTCTACAAGCATCAAAAGATTTGTGTATATATATTCCGAAAGCAATGCAATATTACTGCTACCATTACAGGATCGAGCTTTCAAAAACTTATCATAAAATTTAAGGCATATACGATGGTACAGGTTGTAAGTTTTACTCTCTTACCCAATGACCAGCTTGAACACATACCCAGGAATTATGGCAAGTCCAGTCTCTAGCAAGCTAAATGTTGAATCTTCTCCTACAAGATGCAGATGAAAGCACTTTTTGAAGTGAGATATCAAATCATTAAATTTATAGAGAAACCTACACCATTGGTTTTAAATAGATTTGCACCATAGGCATACCACACACACACACGAAGATCACATGAAAGAGCCAATTCTAGGCCACCACCAGGTGCTGCTCCTTCAATGACCGCAATTGTTGGAACAGAGAGTGCCTGTGTAAATGGTTGATGATTTATATCAAGTTTCTGTAGCAGTAAAGACAGACACTAAAGACAAGGGCAAACAGCAATTAACAGAGGACGCAGAAAGATGAGAAGGAACATTAAAGTTTATTAGCTCACGTGCATGTCCCTACTACAACGAGCAAGCTGAGTTTTAGACGACAAGTGCAAAAATTATAATTTCACTGACAAGGAAGATGGTGGCTCAGAAAAAGGCAATTAAAATAGCATCATGTGGGTAAAGGTAACAAGATAACTGCAGAATGAAACACTGACCAGTTACAATGAGAAATTAAAAGGAAAAAGGAAAAAAAAGAAATGCCTGTTTATTGAAGATATACTTTCAACTAATTTCTGCTCGCATCATGTCAAAATTTGTAATGTAACAAAGTTGAGGAAATCTGAAGCTACAGAATTCAAGAGACACAAAGTAGATAGATGAACATGAACCAGCAAGTATGAGAATGTTGATCGTAAAGAGTTAACAAACTGCTGGACTTCAGTAGCACTCATGAGCCTGCGCTGCAGCCAAAAGAGGTTTAATTTTACTTATGTACGCAGAAGAGACACAATTGATAAAGCACACAACAGAATAATTCAATAAGATCATAATTTGAAGAACAAAAGAACAAAAAGAAAAGAGAGATATTGTGAAAGTTGATCGAACACAATTGGATAATAATGTACAGCAATTCTACATCCTTTTATGCGTTTCAAAGTTGTTGATATTCATACATTCTTGTGCAAAATAGAAGCATTACATGTTTTCCTTTGTCTAATCAATCTGACCTTTGGCTTTCTTTGATTTTATGGATGAACTACTTTCCTTAATTGGTTGGTACCAATACCATCAACCTTTTGTTACTGTGGTAGCTCAAATACTAGAACATGAATTAGAATCCTTCTTTTGTCATGTTCATTTATCTGTAGTTGATTAAGTGATAATGAGAATAGAACAAGTTGCACTAGAAACAATCACAATTTTGCAAACCCCAACATGTTTAAGTGATTGCAAAAAACAATCATAATTCTGAGGTAGAAACAAGGCTGTAAGTTGTATAATGAGGTGGATAGCCATACTTCTTGTGACTCGACCAATTTCAAAAGATCCGATTCTTCCAAATTTTGGTCTACCCAATTGAGTTGACCAGCCAAAAGATGGCAACATGGTTGTGGCAACTCAAACTCTTGTGAGTCCCTTATAAATGGTATCCTTACTTATAGATAACAGCTTGTATCTTTACTAGCCGATCCCAAGTAGTTGGGACTTGATGGCTTTGTTGTTGTTGTCATTGCTAGTGAGCTGGTCATACTCTGGCATTTAAGCCTCTTTTATGACCTCCAGCTTAGCAAACTCCTCCCACACTGTCATTTTAGGGCTAAATTGACTCGGTGCTAACCATGAGACACTGATGGACTGAGACTAACTTAAGCCTCTTCTATGACCTCCAGAATAGCAAACTCCTCCTACACTGTCATTTTAGGGCTAAATTGACTCGGAGACATTGATGGACTGCGCCTAACATAAGCCCCTTTTATGACCTCCGGAAGAGCAAACGCCTTCTACACTGTGTCATTTTAGGGCTAACTTGACTCGGTGCTAACCATAAGATATTGATGGATTGAGACTAACTCATCAAATGCTTGCCCATTTTGTATTGCTTAATTCCTCTGCCAATTAAACGATGATGGCAATCTTCAAGAACAATGAAGCAAAATCCAAGCCTACCTTAAGATCCGTCCCGGCGAAGAAAACCCTGGGAACCGAGCCCCAGTCATCGCAGCATGTCCTTCCCGAACGCGTTCTTCGCCTCCGGCCGGCCCAGCTTCAGCTCCACGATCCCTGCCCCGGTTCCCAGAAACTATTAGTGAAAGATCGCCAAACAAGATCCAAGAACAGGGGCATTTATGATTCGACCACCGGAATCGGAGTCGCCGAGCCACTCTACCCTCACCGACTCCGACATCGTTGGGATTATTAGGCCCCGCCGGGAGCCAGCGCGATGGAGGAATGGTGGCGCTGTTGCTGCTACGGCGGCGGCGGGGCGGGTCGGGCGGGCGACAAAAGGAGCCATCACCGACTTCGATTACGGAGGTGAAGCGAACGACGGGTTGCGATGTTCAAAAGCGATGAGAGCGAGGCGATGACTCGAGTGAATCACCCCTGACATCTTCCGCGGCTCGGTACTTTCTAACCGTTAGTTACGAATACTAATGCATAAAACAATCCTTCGTATATAAAAATTATAAAATTAAATATTTTATAATAAATAATTAATTTTTTAATCATGATAAAAATTTTAAATAATTATAATTTTATCTAAAATATATGTTTATAAATTATAAGTAGACTGAATTAAAAGTTATAAGATAATATTACGAGCGAAAGAAAATATCATATTGAAAGGGGGCAAAGGTAGGCTTTGCAAGCAAAGCATATTGGCTTTCTCAGATTCTAAGCTGTCACGGAATGATTGCCTTTCTCAGAATTATGATTTTGGATCCAAATTGATTATAGTATATTTTTGAATAAAGTAATAATAAATATATATATATTTAGATAAAAATGAATAATAAAATTATTTTCTTATTTATAATAAAAAAAAACTGAGGCTTTCTATAAGCTTAAAGAATGGGAGAAAAATCGCCCAAATAAAAATTAGGTGTTGGAATATATATATATAATTAAATCGATGTCGCCCCGTCGTTGTCGGCCTGAAATGAACTCCGAGCCATTCCATTCTTCCCCATTTCTCTGTCTCTCCCCCCGCGCACCCCCCACCCCCCCAACCCAACCACAGGTATCGCTCAAAGCTCCTCCTTCCTCTTCCTCTGCTCTTGCGGCAATAGGAAAAAAGGCTCCGTCTTTGTTTCCTTATCGGGCTTTGGTCTTCCTCGAGGATTCCATCGTTCGTCTGTGCTCCCAACACGGCCATGGGTGGAGGCGGCCAGATGATCTCCGTCTACCCGGAAGAGCTCACTTTCGAGTGTACGTTTGGCCCTCTGATGTTTCCCCTTGTTCGCTTTCTTGTTTTTCTTTAAAGATCGAATCTTGTGCTGGGTATTGATGGGGAGATCCCTTCTCGAGGAACAGTTGAGTTGGAGAAGCCATCTTATTGCAACATCAAGGTCGTCAACAACACCGAACACCATGTCGCATTCAAGGTATTCGGAAAAATGCGTGTTTCCCCTTGATTTCTCCGCGATTTGGGTTTTTCGTGTGTGTGGGTGTTTGTTCAGTTCTGCTTCATATCTCACCTGAATTTTGATAAAATTTGGAACTCTGGCTATCATCCTGGTAGGTGAAAACGACGTCTCCTAAGAAGTACTTTGTTCGGCCGAACGCAAGCGTGGTACAACCTTGGGACTCATGTACTATTACAGGTATCTGTGTTGGGTAGTTTTGGTTCATGGTGTGTCATTGTTGATCGATGGTTGGTCAGCAGCTTTTGATGATATCTCATGTGGGAAACATGGCGTGTGCATGTTTCGTTTTCAGTCACCCTCCAACCCCAAAAGGAGTACCCTCCTGACATGCAATGCAAGGATAAATTCCTCATTCAGAGTGCCAAGGTGCCTCCTAGTAATGATATAGATGAAATCCCTTCTGACACGGTGAGCTGTTGATTATATCATCTTGCAAATTGCAGGTTGAGAATGATTCATGGTTCATTCTTGAATATGTTTTATTGCTTTGTTTCATGCAGTTCAATAAAGACGGTGATAAGGTGATAGAAGAACTCAAACTCAGAGTTGTTTACACTTCTCCGTCGCAATCTGGCCTTGGAAACTCTGAAGAAGAGTCCGGTCTTGCCTCATCAGCTACAGGGAAAAGAGATGTAAGATTTCATACTTCTTCATCATGGGCCAGACAGTTTTTCTACCAAACTGTTTGTCATTTGTGAATCTCAATTGTGTTCATCAGTGCCGTTTCACTGGTTGTAATGCATATTTCATTTTCTTCGTGATGCAGATGCACAAGAACTCAAGCAATGAGGAGGTTAGCTACAATTGCCAAATTCTTTCTCCTCCTTGTCATTTATGAAATCCATCAATGGGTTCCACCTTTTTCTTTTTGCCTTAACCCTCAGTTCTCTGTAGAAAGACTTTTACCTGCATTGATGTAAATGAGCTTAATCTTACATAGTCACCTTATCTAGAAAGTTTTGAACCAAGGTTATCATTGAAATGATGGATAGGAGATGAACATACTGGTATAGGAAGACCCATAGCAAATTGTGTCTGCATGTTCTGTCTGAGTGGCTTTCACTCTGTTGAAAGTTGCATGGCACATTTGGTTTTATATTCTTCAGCACAAGAAACACAGAGTTGATAAACTCTCCTAGTACCAAGGCTCATCATCTCTATCTTTGCTGCAATGAGGATTTTTGTCGTATTCTTTTTTTTCTTTCACCTCAATTATTTGTGTTTTTTAGATCCAGATGTTACAACATTTGAAGGAGGAAAGGGATACCATTGTTCAACAAAATCATCAGTTGCAAAGGGAATTGGTTTGTAGTTGACCCTATGTTGCTTCTTTTCTAATTCTTTTGGAACCTCAAGTACATATATTGTTGCTTTCCCTTTTATATAGTCTGCTGCATGAGTGTTTGCTGTCCATGTATATCTCGCTAGATGATTTGACTATTTAGTGAATGGTTACTTTTGAGGCTCTTGTAACATTTGCAAGCAACATTATTTGCTCCATATTATTGTGCAATAATCTATGATCGAGACTGTAAATTTACTTGCTAGTATCATATGATATGTGCATAGGTATAATGGAAAAAGCTTGGTGCGTCATGATTAAGGTTTCAATCTGATTACGATAACATTCGGGAAGCCTTTTTTCTCAAACATGTGGCGTTAAAGCTTTTTAAGATGTTATAAATTCTTCAGCGATTAAGCATTTTTCTATAAAAGTTATATTCGTTGTTCGGAAACTGATATAGTTGTCATTGCAGGACATGCTGAAGAGGCGCAGAAACCGCAAAAGTGATGCTGGGTTTTCGCTGACATTTGCTGCATTTGCTGGTCTCGTAGGTATTATGGTTGGGTTCATCTTAAACCTTACTTTATCTACACCACCGGCTGCCTAAATCACATTCACAACCATCCAAGTTGATGACATCAATATTTGGCTACCATTAGTGCCTACATTTTCTGCATTTCATAAGCATGCTACTTTCCCACTATCTGCTCCACAAAATTGTTTGGGTTGGAAGTTTCTTAGTCTCAGGTAGTGCTGTCGACAATGTCTCAGCATTTTCCTGTTCAGTTCAGTGGTCTCTTGGGTGTATTCTTTTGTTGTTCGACTTGTGTACTTTGGAGGGTGTAAGGTCTTCATTCAAGATTGTTCTGATTGTTGCAACTCTTCTCTTATGCACCAAATACCGCAATTTGCTGAAGAAGTATTTGCCACACTGATGACTTGAGAGCTATAATGTGTTACATGTGATTTGATTTCCAGACACAATGCTCCCTTTACTTTTCAGTATCAAAATTACCATTGTGATATTTTTCAGCAGTGCAGTTTGTGGAAGAAATGCTGTTTAATTATATTTCATGTCTGAGTGCAGCAAGTGGATTAGCTCTCACTCTACATGGAAATCAACTCACATTAAGTCTGTGCTATGTTTTTTATCATTAACTCTACCTTGAAGGTTTATCCATGGAAAATTCACCCTTCTCTAACATGTTAATTATTCTATATTTGATGTTCTGAAGTAAACTCTGATTTGCAATCTTTATGGGGACAATGCAAATGTGAACCTTAGAGATCTAAACAACTCGGAGACAAATATATACACATATATATATACTTGCTGAGGAGTCCTACATGTCAAATATTCATTCGACGAGCAATGTGTTTGCTGCTCTACGCCTTGCACAGCCAAATCTGAACCATGGGGCCGCCATTCAGCTCGGCACGAAGGACGTGTTTCCCTCTTCACCGCAACACATACCGACCCAAATCACCCTCAATCCCCCACCCAGAAACCGCCACGCGTACATAGGAAAACCAGGCGCAAGCACGCGGTCTCGTCACCGCTTCGGGACGCGCACCGCCCCGACACGTCCCTCCCTATCTATCTACTCCTTCCATACCACCCAACTTGGCTTCCTGGCCACGCCATCTCACGACCATGCCCCTCATCTTAAACACCGCCGCCGCCTCCCCCCTCGTAGGTCTCGCCTCCCACCACTTCTCCAAATTCCCCATAAAGCCCCTTGTAACCTCTCGTAATTTCAAGCCCTTGTCCTTTCCGGCGTCGTCCTCTGCGCCCTCGCGTCTCCGCCGAATGAGTTGGCTCGGGAAGCTAGGGCTTGGCTTCGGCGGTCGAGGGTCCGCGACGGAGGCGTCGTCGGCGATCGCGCAGAGCCCCGACGACGACGTGCCGGCGGCGGGGCAGGAGTTTGCGCAGTTCGGCGCCGGCTGCTTCTGGGGTGTTGAGCTCGGCTTCCAGCGCGTGCCCGGGGTGACCAAGACCGAGGTCGGGTACAGCCAGGGGAACACCCACGAGCCCACCTACGAGGACGTATGCACCGGGATGACCAATCACTCCGAGGTGGTCCGTCTGCAGTACGACCCCCGGCAGTGCAAGTACGAGGACTTGCTCGACGTCTTCTGGGAGCGGCATGATCCCACCGCTCTCAATCGCCAGGTTAATTCTTTTGAGGCCCCTCAGAACTTTTCTTGTTATACATTGGCACTTGGTGCTATCCATGTTTTTGTTGTTGATAGCATCTTAGTTGAAATTGGTCTCAATTTTGCGTGGCAAGCACCTTTTAGTTTCAGATAAGTCTCAACACGAATGCCTAATTTGAGGTAGCTTTGCTAAATAGCATCTCATGTTGGAGGAGTAAGCTCTATTGATTTGATATAACCACATACACTTGTGTGTCACAGCACAATAACGGAGAAGAATCACGCTGGTTGTATTTGACCTAACGCAGCCCTCCATCTTTTTCATCCGGGGTTGTGACTGACATTGGCAGTGTTACACTTTGTGTATCATAGTGATAGTTTGAATTTGTGAAAATATGCTTGGTGAGTCGGAAAATTGGGTTTTGGTCAACATTTGGGTACCTCTCCTATTGAATTGCTTGGTAGGTCATCGAAGAAATCAAGGAGCAAGTATGAGATTCTGGATTTCCAATCAAATTGTGCTTCTTCAAATGGATGAGTGTTCTTTGTATATATGGTGTAGTTGTAGAACTTTAGAATGTGCTAATTTATATAGAAAGTTGACTTTTTTTTTTATCTTATAGAAGTGCTAGTACAGGTTGTGGTTTTTTATATTTGTCGGGTATGGATGCTGGCTATTTTTCACTCTTGGTGCACATATCATTTGCGACGAGCATTTAACATAGAAAAAGTGTTATCCTTGTATTTGATGATTTAGAAGGTGGAAGCAAGCTGAAAAATGTTTCCATGATACTCTTATCATCTGTAGAGTAGTTAGTTTGGGATTAGCCATGGTTACATTAATGAGAGCATTTGAAGGTGGAAGCAAGCTGAAAAATGTTGCCATGATATTCTTATCATCTGTAGAGTGGTTAGTTTGGGATTAGCCATGGTTACATCAATGAGAGCAGCCTTTGGATTTTAAACTTCAATCTATGTCCCCGAGGCAGTGTGAGGCATCAAGAGTTATCTGACAACCATAGATTCCAAAGAGATAAGAGAGAAGGATTGGTTTGGTTTGGTGTTGCTTCCAGATCGGAGCAGTCAGGTTCAGGATGAAGGAGGCAGGTTTGACTTATTCACTATTATTAATAAATAATTTAATTTATTAAGTTAATAAATTAATTATCTCATCATCTGGATCTTGATCTGAAAATAATAATGATGTCCTTAGGCCTGCTCTGTTAGATAGTTGGTAGTTTGATATGCACATGTGGCTAAAAGCTAGATTAACGTTTAGTTCTACATAGTGCACCATGCCACATGCTCAACCCCTTTGTGCGGGTCCCACAATAATGGTTAGCAACTCTAAATTCAATCTCATTGGCTTTTGATCAATTTTGACCAAGAAATAGAAATGGTCAAGACATTATTTTAAAAAATTGAACAGGTATCTACCCTCACCTCACAAAAAAAAAAAAGAGTGAACACTAATTTTATAGGTTGAATTTGACCAAATTTCACTTTTTGGTCTTTGTCATTAGCCAGGACTACTCTGGCTTATGTTTGGCTGATCTTTTGGATCATTAGTCTTTACAAGGTCATTAGAGCTCGTGAATGATACATCCCCTGCTTTTCCATCGCTCTTTGCAATAAGTTACTGAGGACTTGTCCCTTGAATCTAATATATTGTGCACTGAAGGAGTTTAACAATGTGATCAGTCAGGAAAGAAACAAAGTCTGTATTACCTCTCAATTTGTTGACATTTTTATTGATGTTATGCATTATGATATATGCAGCTAGCAGCAAGCTCATGGGCTCAGTCTTTGTCTCGTTCACGTATGTGTTTCTAAGGTGGGATTACGAGTGATGTTACATGAAGGAACAAGCTTATATAAAATTTCATATGTTCTGTGCTGTATTTCCTCTTTTAGGAATCAGTTTTGGTGTGCTCTTGAAACCTGACCAGACATAAATACTACAGTGATGTATCTTATATTCCAGAAAGAGTCTTATTCGAAGTGTACTGCTGTTGTAGTTTCTTCAACAGTTCCTTATAAGTGTAGGTAATTTGAGAATTAGTGATAATATGGACCAGTGAACAAATTCTGTATCTGTCTTCATTTGCAGAATTACAAATTCGAGAACTTATAATGCATTGCAGAAATGCTTTCAATAGTAGGTGCATGGTACTATATAACCTTAAAGAAATGCATTAAATCTTCTGTGAGCAGTATATTAAGTATAATTTGCATTCTAGTTGTTAAATATTATATTTACAATTGTATGCAGGGAAATGATGTTGGGACCCAATATCGCTCTGGAATATATTTCTACACACCAGAACAGGAAAAGGCAGCCAGAGAATCCATGGAGAGGCGCCAGAAGGTCCTTAACGGGAAGATTGTGACAGAAATCCTTCCTGCAAAGAAATTCTACAGGGCAGAAGAGTATCATCAGCAGTATCTTGAGAAAGGCGGACGCTTTGGTTTCAGGCAGTCTGCAGCTAAAGGTTGTAGTGACCCTATTCGCTGCTACGGATGACATGGGTAATTATAATCAACCATCGAAATCTGCATGCCTGGTCGTTTCAGTCGATAGAGTTGTTGAAGATAACGAGTACTGCATGTTATGGACTGTGTTATGAGGCTATGCCCTTGTTTGTAATATAATTACAACTTGCATATTCATAGTAATCCACACAACTCATCTGATGGTTCTCTTTTGATGTGAGCATAGCTAATGAATTGCCTTGTGATTATTCAAACTCTTCATATTGATTCACGGAACTCTTGGGAAATATTAGGATTAGAAGTGACAAGATATAACATCGATTTTCGCCTAGTTTTGTGACCTTTCTGTGTCGGTTTTTGTCCGTGGCGTGGGATCCAATAAGGTAACATCTCTTTTCATTGAACTCATTGTCCTTTGTTTTCCCTTACCGTCTGTTATCTGAGCTAAAGTTTTCATCTCTTGTTATCAGGCATTTCCTTGGTCTGAGATCGTTCATTGAACCCAACATCGATCAATCTACTGTAAGCTTTTTCTAAACCAGCAAGTGTTAGTTGGATTACTTTACTATCCGGTGGACTTGCGTAAGTTTCAGCCAACTTGTTCGCTTCTGTCTTGCAGAGTTCAGTGCTGCAGCATGGTGTTTTCATTCCTTGGAACTATTCGGTGGGATCCCAACCTCATGCTCTCCACACTCCCACGCAGGTTTGAGTTCCTATGCCCTCCATTCCCGACAGCCTGCTATGGATCTCGAGGTGCGTTGGCCAATTGTCTTTCTCTTTAACGACTCCTCAACATAAAATTACCTGATCCTAATAATCAAATCCTTGGAGCGATGGACTCACTGGCTCCAAGCACGTGAATGTTCAGGAACTTGTATGGTAAATTGATTGTTTGATCTATCATCAATGGCGCAACAGAAACCAAGCATTTTGGAATCGGCTGCAGTGCATGTGGTCTTCTGGCTTGATCCAAGTCATCGAGATCCAGAGAACTTTGTCTGGATGCAAGCTAATCGTACTTTTTGTCTTAAAACTGTACCAGTGATTTGAGATCGCATCAAACTACCAATCTTAGTGGGATGTCATCGATAGTGTCAACGACGTTATTGGTTAGAAAATTAGATGAGTCTACAGCTACTATTTGAGCATATATAATAAATGGTAGCACACCATTTCTGTATTAGAAGACATGATTAGAGATGCAAGAAAGAAAGAAAGAATCATCTATATAGTGACATGAAAATAATAATGACGTGCTTATGTCTGCTCCATTAGATAGAGGGTAGTTTGATGTGCACATGTGGTGGCTAAAAGCTGGACTACAGTTAAATAAAGTTATACGTAAAATGGAGTGCACCGTGCCACGTGCTCGACCCGTTTGTGCGGGTCCCACTATTATGGCTAGCAATTCTAAACTAAATCCCGTTAGATTTTGATTATGAACAATTTTGACCAATAAATACAAAGGGTCAATATATTATTTTTCAAAGGTGACATCATTAATTTTATAGGGTGATTTTTTTCTTTAAAAAAACATATTTTTTTGCATATTTCTCAACTGGTAAATATTTTTAACACTTTTTTAATTTTAAAAATATTTTAAATATCTCTATTTTTTATTTTTTAATCGATTTTAAACTGTTATAATATTTTCATTTGGCTCATTTATAATATGTTTAATAATATTTATATTGAGACACTAAAAACATTGTAAGTAAAATTATGTTATAATATATATATATATATATATATATATATATATATATGAGATTAGGAGTCTATCTAAATTGTTTACAGTGTTTTTAGTAGATTTTATAGTGTATTTATTGTAGTGATCAAAACATAATAATAAATTATTTTTTAAAATTTTTATTTAGATGATATTATTTTAAAATTATCAAAAAAATATTATAATATATCAAAAAGTAGATTTTATAGTTTTTTATTGTGATGGTTAGATTAAAATTTTAAAAAAATTAAAAGATATTTTAGATATTTTTAAAATTAAAGATATTATTTAAAAAATACAAAAGAGGAAGTATCAATTAGAAAATATGCTGTGATTATTTTTTTTAGAAAAAATAACCCCATTCATTATATACACGTAATATTTTATTTATCTTGTAAATATAACTAAAGCATATATTACATAGCCCGTACCAATGTTTATGACCCCACCGCACCACTGTCGCGGGCCCATCACGACCAATATCACGTGCAACGCACATGTCCAGCTCTTAGAAAACAAAAAAGAAAATAGAAACCACCACAAAGCTATATCGAGAAAGAGGGGATGACGCCAAACGGAACGAGACAAAGTTAAGGTGAAAAAGGGAGCGAAGCCAACAGAAACGAGACCGAGCGAGCGAGAGCATATATCCCGACGCCCTCCTTCTCGTCTCTCCTCTCCGGCGATCTCTCAATCTCTACGCCTCTTTCTCCCTTTTTAATTTCTTCTCGCCGCCGTGATTCACCCCGCCGGTCGGTGCCCTAGCCGCGAAGAAACATCCGCATCTATTTGTTCTGGTTTCTTCCAAGCGACAGCTGCGGTCCGAGCGGTTTGCGATTCCTTTCGGTCGTTCTCAAGCTTTTCTTTATTCGCTTTGCGGTAATGAAGCACTAGTTTGGTTCTTGGAAGGGATTTGGGTGGGGGCGGGGAAGGGGAAATGGTGAACGATCGATGGCATGAAATGAAGGCGAGTCGTTGAGTTGGTTGTTGGTCGAAGGTGCCGTGGAGGTTTGGGCTGAGGCAATTTGGCAGGGTCAGGGGAGGTGGTCGAGAGGAGAGATGGGTGACAATGGTGGGTCTTTTGTCACGGTGAGGAGAATAACCAAGGGGCCGGATCGAGGGGGCGGCTACCACTCAACACATGGTACGAGGAAAATTGCTCCTTTTCCCTTTCTTATTGTTTTCTTGTGAACATCGAAGTTGATGCTTGGCGTATTCTGGTATTAGTGGTAGCGGCAATCTGCAATTAGTTTTGGTAGGACAGTTGACAATGCTTGGACTTTTGAATGCCTAAGACATTCTTAGGTTTTGATCTACAAGTTTAGGTTGCCCATTTTACTCTGCATGTCTTTCTATCTTTGATCATCTTCTGCAAATTGCTTTCTTAGATATAGTTGTGAAGTATGTCATTGATGTAATCTTTTAAGTAAGCTCTGGGTACCCTTTTCTCCCATGTCGTTTGATTTAGATTTCATGTAGAGCTTCTTCGATCTATGAATTTATTCTGTTTGATTGTTTTTTGCATGGTGGTTTAAGTTCCATGACACGTATCTGCAGAAGAGCATGCAGAGGCTGAGAGATTAAATTTTCATGAGTGCTTTTTATGGAAAGATGAAAGAAATACCTACCAAAGTAATTGGATGATCATAATGTTCAATAAATGAAGATTTAGTGTGTTTGAGGTGATGGAATTGTACAATTGATGGTTATGCTCTCTACTGGCATAGGATGCAGCATAGCTGCTGATCAGTTACTGGCGCAACATGTAGGTACTGTATGACTTTGACTAAGTACTAGGAATTTTGTCGATCAAACGATTTTACCATGAATTTTAACAAAGTTCTCATAAACTTAAATTGTATGAATGTTCTCTTTTTCACTTTCCATGATGATATTGTTCTCGCTTGCCTCTCCCTCCCTTTCTCTCTCTGTCACACGCACACTTGATTTTTGAAAATTTAAAATCTTAGGCTTTTGCTTGGCCAAAGTTTTAAATAAGAATCTTAACTACCCATCTGTATCAGTTTGGTGTTACAGAATAAGTTAATAAATATATTTTTTGGAATGAATTATGTTGATTTGGATGGCTGGTTTTTTTTATGTATGGAGTATTTTTACATAGAGGTAACCCTGTCCAATATGCACAGTTTGAACGTTACAGAATCTCTTATATATATTATTGTGAAACATGGTTGTGCCAAAACAAGGGTCTCATTCATGATTGAAGCCTTAGCTGATAGTACTCGGATTCACATGCTTCCTATGACCAGTGGTTGAATCGGTTATGCCTTAACTGTATAGTTTCTCAATCTATCAAAGTTCATTCAAGTCGAAGTATAAAGTCATGTAAATGTCTTGATTTAAAATTATTAAGTTGCTATTGGTTATCCTTTTATTACAAACTTGTAAGGAAACTCAAGGTTCTCTCTTTTTTCTTGACTTAAATAGAAAGTGATCACTGAGGTGTTATGCATAGTAAGAAAAGTCATTATTATATTGTTAAGTATGCCTATGAAGATGTATCTTTTTTATTTTTTGTATTTGAACTGTCATCTTTATATTCATTTTGTTGTCTACAGAGGTTGTGGCGGGATCAACAGCGTGGATTGGAAAAGGTTTTTCTTGTGTTTGTGCCCAAGGAATTGACAGTGATGCTCGTTTATCATTTGATCTTACACCTTGTCAGGTAACCTCTTGTTAATATTGATTATATGCTTATTGGTTTTTTTGACACATGATCTTAAATATAGGTACAAGAGGTACATATTGACTGGCATTTACCAGTGTGGCCAAGCATTGGTAACAGACCATACAATTTAACAGTGCTTCATCTACTAATATTTTATTAATTTTATATTGATACTCGGTAGTATAGATTGACAAAATGTTTGTTATCTTAGTACCATACTGGTTATACAGCTTATTGAAACTGGTGTTGGATGGGTGTTTAGGTTTGATGTAATAACAAGTAATTGAATGTCACAAATGGCTATGTTTCTTGGTGGTAGAATTTAGAAGTAGGATATCTCAGATAGTTCTTGCAACATGAGCGTGGACATGTACAATATGCCTCTCTTTGCAACTATTTGGGATTGGCTGCTTGAATGCTTTCCAGCTACCTGTTTCTGACAATTGAGATGCATCTTATGTACAATTAAGATAAGTTTCTCTTAGTTTTGTGGCATGCCCTTGTGTTATCACATGCCTCACCATGAGCTTTATGCCAATTGGTTGAGCTCTGTGCTAGCTAGTGTTTTGATGGGCATGGTTTTGGCATGGCATTCAGATGAGTGCCAGTGCCATGATCGTACAGTTGACCCATCAAATGATTGTAATCTCTGACAAAGGTAACATGGAATTACTGGCTGACTCTTGATTGGTTTTAGCAGTATGTATAGGCCTATAGATACCTCTAGATTTTATGCTAACTACTTTGTTAAATTATATAAAACCTCATCATTTAATTTTTCTTCTGTGGTCAACCCTCTCATTTACACACATTGAAGTTTTGTTCCTTGTAGGTGGCCAGGCCTTCATTAATATTTAATTTCAACCCTGCTAGCTACTTTGTTAGATGCTTCATTAATATTATACATGGAGTACCATAGATATTTTTTTGCTCTTCAAAGGGAAAAGCTGATGAAAATTACATTCATTATACATGCATGCAGGAGGAATGCTTGCGTAAGTTACAATGCCGAGTCGATGTTGCCTATGAAAGTTCAAAAAAAGAGCATCAGGTACTTGCCTTAGAATGGTCTTTTTGATCTTATTGTTTTTTAGTTTCTAATAGTGAATCTTTGTTTTTTCTAGTTAACGTACTAAATTGATTCTTGCTTATAATAATTATGAGCTGTTGAAGTTCCTCTCAACCATCTAGCTATTTCTAGTTACCATTACTAAATTCTTGTTTATAATAATTATGAGCTGTTTAAATTCTCTCAACTATCTAGTAATTTTAAACTCATAAAGTTCTGCAGTTGTGTATTTATGTGAACATTTTTTTTGTGCAACTATATGATTATGTTGGTTACTTTTTGCTTATATTAATATCTAATCTGAGAAGGAAGTCAAGGTGCTAGTATTAATCATGTAGTGTCTTGTGCTTACGATGCATCTGCATCCATTTTATTGATGCAACCTACAAGCACTTTATGTTTCAAATGGCATTTCCTCTGTGTTTGTCATCTCAGTGACTGAAATATTGCTAGGAAACCTTAAGAACCCTCTGGTATGCTGCTTATCCTGGAGTCAAACTCCATGGCTTAATATCTGAACAATGGAAGGAAATGGGATGGCAAGGAAAAGATCCTTCTACAGATTTTAGGTATTAAAAATGCTCAGTCTGTAGGAATCATTGGTAAGGTATTTTCATTTCAATTCGATAATAGGATCCAGAAACTATCTTTGTTCTTGTGTTGCAGGGGTGGTGGTTTCATATCTTTAGAAAACCTATTATTCTTTGCCAGGAGGTACCCTGTAAGCGGTTTTCTTTTCTTGTTAGCTATTTTAACTAGTAGATTCAAGTGCAGAATGATTTCAATTTATATGTGGCTCTTAACATAATGAATTGAACATCTTTGTTTTGTTCTGTCACCTATTTGTCGATTATAACAAGATGACAAATTGCCTTGATGTGCTGCCAAACTTACCCTAAAACAAATTATTTCTTTATTTGTAATATTTTTGCTGCAAATATTGAATTTTAGAATAAAAGACTGATATTCATTATCTTTTTTTTCTAGTGCCAACTGGAATAGTGTTTCTTCAATCCTGTGTATGCTGGCCTCTCACTCGGATCCTGGTTAGCCTTATGGGAGTCATCATTTGGAAAACTTTTAGATTAAACCAGGGTGAAATTTTTGCATATATCAATATTAAAAAAAAAAGATTATAAGTTGATTTGAAGAAGAGCCTTCACTTGTGCCTTAGTCACTTAGGTTGATATTCAACTGAGACAATTTAGGAGATAGTTGAAGCTGAAAGACTAAAGCTGACTTGAAGAATTTAGAGCATAATTGGGTACTTGAGTGTTCTCGTAAGGAAGATAACATTTCAACTTGAGTGAATCAATCCATATGTGCACTGTTATGTGCCTTAACTGGTTTTGACTCTTTATATCCACCTATCTTAAGTAAAGGCAAGGCTAATGTGAGAATCTTTTTTGCTCATTCTTAAATTTTGGTACTACTATGAGTCCCTTGACAGCAACTAGTACTTTGGAACGCTATAATGTAAACTCATTCTGATAATTTGTTTGATGCATTACAATTAAAATTCCTTTGATGTGTATGATCTTTACAGGATCTTGTTGTAGATGGGTAATTTATAGCTTACATCCTAGTCTCAAAGCACAGTATTACACTAAGACTAGTATACATGCATTTACCTGTTGGAATATAGTTGCATAATTTGGGCCAAGCAATGAACTGGCTCAGTAGTTTGTATCCTTTGGATGATCTTCTTAATAACTGAGCTGTTGTTGCCTCCTTGATGACTTTCCTTGCAGAAGTCCTTCCAGGATCTTCTCCGAAAACAGGAGGGCAATCGAGCCCTATGTGAATACCCTTTTGCAGTAGCTGGTATAAATGTAACATTTATGCTCATCCAAATGCTGGATCTTCAAGTTGGTGGGTACTTTATCCAAGCTCGTTTCATTGATTTTGTGTGGCTAACTGCAGTATGTCATTTATCAACTATGGGCGTCTTAACTGTCTTCAACATGTTGGACATTCACCAGTGTCACTTAAATCTTCAGCATAATAGAGTTCTACCTGTGTCACTAAAATTTGTTTATAATAGTTGCAGCTAAACCAAGGTCGATTGTGGGAGCTATTTTTTTGAATCTACTTTCAGGTATGTTTAAATTCTAAATTGCAGTTTGATCTTTTATGAGTTTTGTTGCTGATAAATGCATTTAGTCACTGATGCTATATATTACATTTTGATTTTTTAAGTTGGTTCTTGAGAAATACGTTTTAGACAATGGTAGTTTGGAAAAATTAACATAAGCTCAATCAGTGGGTATAGATGCAGCAAGGAATGCAATTTTGGTTACTGAACCCATGCCAGTCCATGCGCGATTGGTACAGACCTGGTCTATTCCTGCATATCAACATATAATATGCTAGAATGTATCATGATATATGAAGACGAGGTAGCAAAGGAAGAAGCGGAGAAAGTATACCCGGAAAGAGAATAACTATACACGGTGGGTAGTGGGAAGGTAGGCGATGTCGGACCACAGCAGGCATGGTGCTCATGCGTTGAGATGGAGAAGAGGGTTTCGAATTTTTGGCACCAACCTATTTATAGTCCAAGAATTTTGTTTTTATATATAATTGGACCGGATTGCCTGAAATGGGGGCTGTCCACAAACCCATCCACGCCCGCCCGACTAGCAAATACTGGTGGGTATGGATCAATCTGAACCACATTGCAAACTATTATAATATGCGGACCAACCTTATTTTTTGTTAAGAATTAGTTACCGAGATCTGATTGTTACTCTGCTTTTCCACACTTAAATTTTGGTTGCACACTCCTCCGATACAGTGAATTATTAAACATGTTGCTTAGACCCCTCAGAACCTACCAGCAGTCGGCAGATTACGTAAGTGGTCATCACAGGTTTCTCAGTGTTACAAACCAGCAAGTATGTGATTAATAAGCGCCTACCTACTGATGCATAGGTGAAGATGGTGGTCTTTTGAATATTGATATTCGATATAGTTAAGCATCATATTGGAATTGTGCAATTTTTGATACTTGAACTAAATGCTGATGATTTGTGTTTCAGAGAATGACTGGGCCTTCGACATATTGTACTGCATAGCTTTCAAGTTGATGGATCAGCAATGGCTCGCCATGCATGCCTCCTACATGGACTTCAATGTACGTCATGTGCTCTCTCCACCACGGAATTGCCGATTCTGTCCTACAATTTTATGGTTTTCTATTTGCCCTAAACTCTCTGTTTGCTGGTCCCATCTTTAGACGGTCATGAAGTCAACACGTCGTCAGCTGGAGCAGGAGCTGCTGCTAGAAAACGTCAGTCGAATCGAGGATCTGCCTTCTTTCAAGCTTCTTCTTAATCGGTCGCAGCATCTCAGTTAATATTCGGTTGCTGTATCAATTTCCCGCATTGTCTCTGAATCATCCATCTTCTCCTGAACATACAAGAAAAAGAGTCGAGGGAAATTTTTCTTTCCATTTTTCCCACAATTGCTGTAAGGTGATTCTTTCCCAGTTAAATAATTCCCACATTATTCACTAGGCGTTCTTTGATATCTTTATCATCATCCAATTAAATAAACAGGTCGCTTTCTATATAAAACACCACAGTAAAGCCACTCCAAACCTACAAATATTCGAGCAACTCTGGAAATTGGAATCATAATATTTTTTCCCTATTACAGATGATGTTACTGAAAACACACACGTAAATAAATAGTAAATCACCACAAATGTGACCATAAAGAGCAACCAACAACGATAGCAAAAATGCCTTGCAAAGGCAGCCCGCAATGTCACATAACTTCTCAAATTGAAACAGTTACTACAGGAATTTAAAGAGTCAAAACTGAAGTTTCATCAGCTTGGAAACAAATAATACTGCCCAGCTTAGATAAAGTTGAGACAGCAACAATATGTCTCATCTCTACTCGTAAATCCAAGGGTGGAGGCTGTTCTGCCACTCGGCGATGCCTTCCGGGAACCACAGAGCAATCTCCTTCCTCGCACCCTCGATCGAATCACTTCCGTGAATGACATTCCTGCACATATGCAGCAGATGTGTCATACCAGTGGTTACAGATATCAGGGAAACTCTAATCAAATTGCTTCTTATAACATAGGGTGCCACAATTTTATTCCTGAAATATGATTTGCTGCTAACAGTTTTATAATCCAAAAGCACTGACGATTGCGAGCAAGAATTTAATCAGCTACTTCTCTGCCTAACTCATGAAGTTTTATCTTGATAATATCGGCCATCTTAACTGCCAGATGAACAACACACAAAGTTACATGTATACATACAAGCAGTAGAACATTCGATTTGTTAGGTCCTTAGTAGATGCCGTTCATTCATGTATTTTCCAGCAAACTAAATTGACATTCAATTCAAACCCTTTTTCCTTGAGTATCTACCTGTAATGCTGGCCTCCAAAGGCATCCGGGAGCCGCCATTTTAACATTTCTATTTCTCTTCTTCTACTTCCACTTGGATCCAAGTTCGACATACAGAGAGACCGTACCGTATAGATTAGAGCCAAAGGGTTTTCGACCAATCAAAACATGCATTGAACTCCCTATTTAGAGAGACACATGCAGAATTATGGAATTTAATTACAAGTTCCAAAGGGAAGAGGGAACAAAAAAGTGTTTGGACTAGTATGAGATGCAGAATCATGTGAGCATGTAAAGCAAAAACTTCCTAGCTGCAATCTAGTCAAACACCCTACTCAAAAGAAAAATCACACGTAGTCATGTTTATCGCAAAGCAATTCTTGTGGTTGATTAAGGTCTTAGTCAATTGAAGAGAAAAAGACAGCCACCATTCTTGAATATAATGCAGTTAATCCTTGATTAATACGATAAATTGAGATCCATATCATGTATTTGATATCAGAACGCAAACAAAAATGAGCCTTGCTGAATCAGAGACAAAGAAATCACCTGCCGATCTCGATCGCAAGGTCCCCACGGATGGTGCCGGGGGCGGAGTCGGCAGGGTTGGTTGCGCCGATGATCTTGCGGCCGGTGAGAACCACACTCTTTCCCTCCCACACCATCGCAACCACGGGGCCGGAAATGATGTACTCCACGAGCCCGGCAAAGAAGGGCTTCGCGGAGAGGTCGGCGTAGTGCTTCTCGGCGAAGGAGCGCTCCACGTTCACCATCTTCAACCCTGATTTATGGCACCAAAACAAAATTTCCATCTTCCTTCTCCAAATCACCAAAAGAGAGCAACACGAGACACCCAAAAACCGTACCTTTCAGGTAGAAACCCTTCTTCTCGAATCGCCCAATGATTTCCCCAACCTGACGAACGAATCGACACAAAATCTATGAGCGTTGTACCGATCTACTTTACAACGACGACTACAGCATTCGATACGACCGTCTTCCACTAAATGATTAGCCCTGAAAGGCAACGGTGGAGAGAAAGGGAGGTTTACCAGGCCTCGTTGGACGCCATCGGGCTTGATCATGACAAAGGTCTGCTCCATCTCTGAGATAGATCGGTGTCCCTCCTGTCTCGCCGACGCCGCAAACAAAACCCTAACCAAGAATAAAACAAGACAAAAAGCAAAGCTATTATACCCCCCGAGAGAGAGAGACAGAGAGAGAGAGAGGAGGCCGACGAACCCTATCTCTCCCTCTCTCTCGTAATTGCTTTATGGGCCTGCTTCAGCCCATCACAAGTTAGGCCCATAGTACGATCATGATATCTCTTTTTGAGCCTATTTCTGGTACTTACTTTATGGGCCGTTTAAGCCCATACAAATTTAGGCCCATTAGTAAGATAATAATATCTATTTTTATTCGTCTTATCGGATCTCTTATCGAAGATGAATATTTTCCCCGTCAATAACTCGGTGCTATTTTACTTTTACTTTTCCTATGTATTCCTTTGTCACATTAGATTTTTTATTCCTAATTATCTTTCATTGTATGTTTTGGTTTTAAGAATAAAATAAATACCTTAAAGATTATATATACTAAATGCTTGAAAAAGAATCGAATGGCCTAACATATCTAATTTTCCAAATATTATCTAACATATTTTAAATAGCATATCTTTAAGGCTTCGAGGTTTGCACGTTGAACACATATACTAAGCTTAATTAAGTTCAGCATATCTTTGATTCGAGAATGTTTCATTTTTATTACAATTTATTTTCATTTGTTAAAGCTACGGCATCGCGTAATGAGGTTATTTTTTATTTATTTTTCTTAAAGTCTTTTAATATTTCTCGATAACAAATGATAACATACTAATCGAAAAAAAGTTTATATATCACAGATGAGATTACATTTAGATTGTGGGGAATATGATCAAGATTTTTCATAGACAATAAAATTGAAAGATTTAGTGAGAAATAATGATAATTGGAATTGTCAATCATCATTAAATTTTTTATCTTTTAAGAAGCATAAATGGGGTGCTTTTTCTAGCAAAAACCTTGATCAACATGTTTATTAGGTTTATGATTGACTTGCAAATGTTACATTTGTGGATATTTATGATTAGTGCAATGCCATTTCATAATTAACTCTAATATAGTCAAGTCAACATAATGAAGAATTCTGATACTACATTGAGGTGAGTTTGATACAACAATAAGATTATTCTTTTATAGGTAATATCTCTCTATTTATAAAAGATAGAGACTGTGTGCATAAATCCTTCATGATGAAAGTTTCATGCTTTGAACCACTGTTTAATATTGCAACATTAGACAACCTTTGCAAGATTTATGCCATCTGCTGCATTTTTGTCAAAGTATTCAACTCAATCCAACATGCATGCTTGACACTTCTGATCATGACTTTGATTGATCTCAAGCTGGACTTTGATGTTTCAACTTGGAATGTTCAGAGCCTGCCTACATTTTAGCTATTCATTGTTCAATTTAAAGCTTGGGATCAATTTTAAATTCCAAATTCACATGAAATTAAAATGACTTTTGGGTTGGGAGAAGGTTTGGTCAAATTAAAGGAAGAACTCATCAGGGCATTTGAATTAGAAGAAGATAGGTAATAGCCTCAAGTTTAGATACTCCAATTTGGTAATCCAATTTAATCAAAGGTCTGAACAGAGCACAGCAATCAAATGGTTTTGGTAGGGATAGCTAAACATTATGATTCTTTCCACCACTTCTTTTATTCTCAATAATTACTTTATGTTCATAGCTAGCTACAAAAATTAGGGTCAAACTTGACATAAGTGCAAACCACTACATTATATTTATTTCATATACTTATTTTAATTCAAACAGTCTAATTTATATATAAATATATTGATAAGAATAAAATTCTTCGTCTGATCACGACTATGTCAATTAGATAAAAATGATAAGATTAATTATATAGATGTATTAATCAAAAAATATTTTTTTTAACGTTTTGATATTCTTTAGATTGACGAGAAATTTAAATTAATAATATAAATGATAATAAATTATATGATGAATTGTTATAATATTTATAGATATTTTTAAATTTTGATATATATATATATATTAATTAATTAAAGGAAAAAAGGAAAAAGAAAGATGAGCTGTTTGTAACATTTGGTCAGTCACTCAGCATCCTAACCCCAAAGCCAAGGCAGAGAGGGCGGTGGTGATGGGAGACACAACAAAAAACAATGCAGAAAAGAGAGGGGAGGACTCCTTCCCCCATCCATTCACCTCCTCTCCTTTTCCCATGCCATTTAATTTGATTGCTTGGTGGACTCCTCCCTTCCATTGGATTGTACAGAGTCTGACCTGCACGCCCTATCTCACCCTGCAATTTCTTTCCCTTTTTCCCCTTCCATCCTTCCTCTCCCTTCTCCAGCATCTTTCCTCTTTCTTTCCTGCTTTCCTCCCTCTGTGGTCTTCTTGGGCTGGAAAGAAGAATTCTGGAGTTCTAAAAGTTGGTTTTTTTTTCTGAAAAGGGGCCTCTGCTAGCTGTTACTGTGTTCTGAGTCGTTTCATGTCCTGCTGGTTTTTGGTTTGGAGGGCTGCAAGAATCTATTGAAGCCTTTCTAGTTTTAGCACAATTTCTCACATGAAAATACAATTCTTTTCTTCTTCTTCTTCTTCTTCTTCTTCTTCTTCTTCTTCTTCCTGTGTTGCTGATTTCTCTTGGGATTAGAAGGGGGAGAGGGAGGGAGTGGAACACATGGGAAAACAAGGACCTTGCTGCCATTGTGGAGTTACAAGTGAGTTGCTACTCGTGTCCGTGACCAATTCTGGATCTTTGTCTCGCTTCTCTGATTTTATTTTATTTTTATGCTTCAGTTTCCTAAAATTAACAAGTTTTTGTTGAGACAGTGATTATTTGTAATGTCTGTGTGTGTATATATATGTATGATTTCATTACCAATACCTATTGAATGCAAACGCTCCATGTGATCATCTGAAGAATTATTGGATGTTCTTCTTGGTCTTTGCTTGGCTCGGTCAGGTGGAAGAAGGTTCAACTTTATCCTATGTGATATCATCAATTGAACCTAATTGATGTCTGTGCTTCGTTTTATTACCTTTGCAGTTTCTGTCACTCCAGATTTGCTTCTTAGAAGAATCTCGGTATCTTTGTAACTAACTATCCTCAGAAGGAAGAATTTTTTGCGGTGGCTGTACAAAACATTATAGTAAATTCCAGTGACCTCCAATTGGGATTGCAGAATTGAAGACGCTTCCCATTTCCTTCTTCCTGTTTTAGGATTCGGCAAACGTAAAAAAATGCTTTCTCTTGTTTAGAATGGTAGTAGATTACTTGCTTCTAGTTTGTGAAATTTGTGGAATAACTTAACTTACCACAATAGGATTTGCACATTATGTTAAATTAGATGTGAGGTTTCTTTTTCTGCCGGGAGCATAGGTTTCATAATTGAGTCATCACTCACTGACTATTGTTGGCACATTTCATATCATGCCATTGGACCTGCTGCGTTAGTAGGTTCTTTGTCGATGTATATTCCAAATTCAGGTCCATTCTAAAATGAATAAGAGTTGCATGTTTTCAATACCACACGACATCAAGAGAATGCAATAATAAGGACAAAAATTCTCGAGTACATCTTATGGGAGAGCTGGTTTGCTTCTAGGTTTACATTCGCGATCGACATTCATGTTGTAAACTCATTTACTGAGACAATCGGGCTAACCGCTGTTCAGTTGTTAGAATTGTTCTATGATGCTGACAGCTAAGCTCTTCTTTTATTGATTACTTACCATAAGTTTCATGTACGGTTTTTAAGCATTTGCTTGTAAATAATATTCACTCCATGATTGTCTTTTTAGTCTTTGCTAATGGTTTTTTGAGCACCCAGGGCACATTTTTAGAATCTTGAATCGGAAGTTAAGTGTCCATTGGTGGCATCCGTGTGGTTGTTTATTTTGTTTGTTTGCTAGTAAGACTTCTTCCTTGTCTGATAATCACACCGTCTCATGTTTGTTCATCTAGATCATAGAAAGTATTCATAGAATGACAAAATTTCTGTTTTCTATTTTTTCGTTCAAACGTTCTCCAAAATATGGACAATAATTAGGATTTTGATGAAAATTTGAAGGAGATGGCCTGAAATAGGAATTATAGATTAGACTGAGAAAATAGTCATCTAAAAGGGTTTGTCATGTTGGTCATTATCAAATTGTATCATGGTGTGTTGATTTTTATTGGACTGCTTGGGCATATATTACATTGCTGTGTGCAGAAGAGTTTGGTTTTTTGGAAGTACATTGTGGAATATAATTCTTATGTTCCTACTTCTGTTGCTTCTGTACTTCCATGTCTTTTCATAGTGATCAAACACTGGGCTTTTGTTTCATCTGCTAACATAGTTCCATCATCCATGTCTTCATTTACAAGCTTATTAATTATGTCTTTCAGATATGCACTTTTGCTTGTTTCGAAGGCAAGAAAACTTGTTTTAATCAAGAAAATCTATGTTTATATGTCACTTTTCTATTCTCTTTGACATAAATAAGCATTAGGATTTGTGTTCCTAAGCAATCATATGGTCGCTGAAGCTTAATATCAAATAGGTACCCCTCTTTGGCGGAATGGACCATCCGATAAGCCAGTTCTATGCAATGCATGTGGTTCCAGGTGGAGGACCAAAGGTTCATTGATGAACTATGTACCACAGCATGCTCGCGAAGGTTTTGCCTTGGATGGGCTAAAATCCTCAAAAATAAGAAACTTATCCTTCAAACCCAAAGAACAGAAGTTGCAAATGGAAAAGCAAAGAGATGGTATGTTGGGAAGTGACTGTGAAATGCAGTATTGTGACCAGAACTTTCACAAGATTGTCAAGGGTATTATAAGCAATGGATCCGGTTCTGAGTCAGCCATATCAGGCTCAGACAGCTGTGTACAATTTGGCTCCGCTGATGCAAGTGACGTGACAGGTTACTATCTTTTCTGTTATTCTAAACATTAGGCAACCTTTCTCTCTGGAAAACCACAGGCTTTTTATTTTCGAGAATTCAAAGATGTATAATTTGGGTTTCTTATGATAACTGGGTTGCTAGCCCTTCTTCTTGAAGTAAAGTATTTTGGGAAGCAAAACAAAATGGACTGAGTTTTGGATCAGACTATAGTCCGTTAAGTATGCATTCATTAGAAGCTAAATGACCGATACTAGCTTCTTTTGCTTATTAAATTTTCTCCTTTGATTCTGTGTATTGCTGTGATGATATATGTGGACACCGAAATGTATTAGTTTTACACAGAAATTTTGGAACACTTGAACTGGACAACCAACAATAAGAGTTCTATTTTACTTTCAGCGTCTAATATGTGGAGTTAGTTTACTTACTGATACTATGTTAGGCCCTAACTTGTCACCATAATTAAGGTATGGTCATTCAATAGCTTTTTAGTTTGCTTTTCAGGTTCAGTGCAGTCACATGTATGGGATTCACTAGTGCCATCGAAGAAGAGGACATTTGTAACTCGGCCGAAGCCTTCTCCTGTTGAAAAGCTCACAAAGGATTTATGTTCCATATTACATGAAGATCAATATTCTAATCTGTCAATAATCTCAGAAGATGATCTGCTTTACGATAGCGGGACGCCACTTGGCTCGTCTGAGATCGGGTATGGAGGTGTACTCATAAATCATCCACATTCAAAATCTGTAGAGGAGGAATCTGAAGCTAGCTCACTTCCAGTAGATAAATCATACACTACCAATGAAGGTTATTCTGGTTCTCCTGTAAATACTGAGAGCAAAAGAACAAGTTTTCTGAATTCTGCTGCTACGACACAAATGTCCCAAGAGATTGTGAAAAGGTACTTTCTTGCATGAACAAAAAGAAGAGACTATGCGATTGTTTCAAAAAGATGCTCTTTGCTTATCTCTCAATAGTTGCAAAATTCACTTGATTGGTCTACTGAAGGTCCATGCTTTGTGTCTGTGCTTTTCAGGGATAAAAGTTCACGTGAAAACTTAAACATCCTGCAAGATAGAGATTCTCCTTTAAGTTCTGCAGATTTAAATGTAAGAATATAGTTCTTTTGGCTTTTAGTATCTGTATCAGTGTTTTTGATGTAGCCCACACAAGTGAGAACTGATTTGGCCATTTTACCGTGGTAGGTTGTCATCAACTTTGAGAATTTTATGGAATATCTGACGGATGAGGAACAACAACATTTGATGAAATATCTACCATCTATAGACACTGCTAAACCTCCTGAAACGTCTGTTGCATTTCTGTAACTTCATTCTTCTATTGAGTTAAAGTTGTTCTCCCATTATCATACTACATTCTTGTTGATTTGGCAGCCTCAAAAGCATGTTTGCCGGTCCCCAATTCTTAAAGTCGTTACCGTACTTCCAGCGACTGCTTCAAGAAGGAGTTTTTGATCTCTCCTTGTCAGGAGCAAATGCTGAAGAGCGCAGGACATTGAAGAGGCTTGTACTATTAAATTGCATCAATCTTCAGTGGTTAGAGTACTATCAACAGATAAAGGTAAAAGGAGAATTTAGTATTACTTATAAAAGGAATGTGCCATGTTCTGATTGATATGCTACCTCAATTGTTGTAGGATGCATCTTCTAAGAAGATAAAAGGAGGAAATGAAACATCAAACCGACAAAATCTTCCTGGTCTTTCTAACTTGGCATCCATGAAAAGGCATCAGGATAAACAAAATCAGAACTATCCAGGTTTGATTCTTTGATGTTTCTATTGAACAGATGAAAGATATGAATGTCACCTGCTTGACTGGGCAATTTTGATCACAAGAATCATGTAAAATGAAATAGTTTTCTATCTTATGGTAATATACGTACTGCCAATTTCAGACCTGAAGAGTACTATGAGAAGTCCTAAAAGAGTGTGCAGATCCGAGGGCATGAATCCTCCTTCAAGATGCTCAACTCAGCTGGAACCTTGGGACAGAGGGGACTCTGTGGACCATGATGGTGCTTGCTTCAGTCCAAGAAGAATCTTTGCATCTCCTCCCCATAGGAGCTCCATCTTACCCCCACCGCCGTCCATCGCTGACGATTCCGAAGGCGACTTGCTTCTGGATGTCACTTCCGGTGCATCATTTGCTGAAGCAGAGCTCCTGTATCATCCATGGAAACAGAAAGCAGACCATGATAAGTGAGCAAGGCATTGGTGGCCGAGTTGATGGGTGTTTGTGTGAACAGTGAACAGTGAACAGTGAAGGGGTGGAGGTGCAGAGGTCGTGTGTATTGCCAATAAAGAAAACGAGTGCTCATCACTAGCACTGTGCCTGCATTGCAGTCCTGTAATGTTTGTTGACGCGCTCACTCTTGCAAGCTGGTGCCTCCTACTATGGGCAGCCTACTTGAACGTCTACAAGTCATATGGGAATAATACATGATCAGTGGTTGACACCTGGACGTTGTGAGTATGATCGATATATATCGACATCTTAGTCTGATACCTTGACGTTACGATATTTTGATGTCGTAATCGAGTTGATGTCTTGGCGTGATCGACATTTCGATGTCATGTGATCGATATATCAACATAATCTCATCTCTTTGATGTTATAATTGCGTGATCGACATTTCGATGTCATGTGATCGATATCACGGATCAACATAATCTCATCTCTTTGATGTTATAATTGCATTTATGATCATTTTAAGGCATATAATCATCCTTAGCATTAAGGTATATCCTCGAGGATAATGATCCTAAAATCTTACGTGAAAGCCCCCTTATGTTTTTAATTCTGTAAGTCTTCTGGTATTCAACGAATACTCTACGATCAACATTAATTTAAGTATCATAGAGAGCATTATCGGGTGCATCCTGATGTAATTTTTATAAGATTTGAATTTTTTTACATCAATATGAGATGTAAAGAGAGAGTGTGTGAGCGTGAGTATATATATATACATATATATATATATATATATGTATATATATATATATATATGTATATATATATACATAATCATAAGATTTTTATAAAAAAATATCTTTATTTTAGGTATTTTCCAAACCATACCCTCTAATTCAATAAAAATCCAAAATTATCGTATCTCCACCACTCTTCCATTATCATTGACTATACCATTGGACTGATTGTTGTCTCGTATGTCATTATCGTTGTCAACTATCTCATTGGACCCATCGTCACATCCTTTTCTTTATATCGTCGTCGCATGTTGCCTCCATCGTTGCACCCTATCCCACCTCTCATCTCGTGGTTGCTCGTATCTTTACACGTGGATTAGCTTTACCGATCACTTTGTTCTACTAGTGTGATACTTTTCGATAAAAGCAAATGTGATATAGGGAGGAGGCAAACAAAATAAGAGAGAATGATAGAAGAGGGACGGAGGAGTAATTTAAATAATTTTTTAATTAAGATTATTATTTAAAAATAATAATCAAAATAAGGGTAAATGTTTAGAAAAAATCTAAAATAAAAATAATTTTTTTAAAAAATCGCTTATTATAATATATAAATAATTAATTGTATGTATATCTAAATTGCGACTCCCACTTTTTAGGAGCTTTTAATGAGGAAAAAAAAGGACAACAAAATTAAAGTACGTGGCGTTATTCTTCCTTCCCCATCTCGGCCGCCTAAACGTTTTCTTCGCCTCTGCATAATATAAAGAGAGAGGGAACCTCAATCCCCGAGCCGGACGGCAATGGCGACCTACGGCGGCGTACTCCGGCGCTCCGCCGCCGTCGTGGAGCACGCCCGCGACAGTGCCCGCTTCGCCCGGCCCCAAGCCTTCGCGGCGCCTCCCGACGCCGAGGCCGCCGCCGTGCTCGCCGTCCGCAACCTCCGCTCCTTCCGCCTCCACTACGCCCTCCTCCTCGCCTCCCTCTTCCCCTGCCGCCACGCCACCATGCTCTTCCTCATGGCCGCCTCCAAGCTCGCCCTCTTCTACGGCGCCCTCCTCAAGGCCTTCACCAATTCCGCCCTCCTCCGCCAGATCGTCGACCGCAGGCTGGTCGCCGCGCTCCTGATGGCCGTCGTCGGCGCCGAGATCGTAATGACGAGTGCCGTGCCGCAGTTCCTGCTCGCCATGGCAGTCGGGGTGCCGCTCGTGCTGCTCCACGCCTTGTTCCGAACGCAGGACGATCCGGCGGCCAGTGGCGAGGAGACGGCCGCTAGCAATGGTGGCGAACTGGGGCCGATCCTGGAGAAGAAGGAAGATCTTGAATTGGGATCTCAGTGATAGCAGCCACAGTTTTGCATTCTATACTCCCTTTTTATTCTTACTTTTACCCCTTTAATCTTTCTCTCCTTCTTACGATTACCAATTTCTTGACATCTTACTTGTTATGTATACATATAAACAATTATAATTTCGATAAGGGAATTCAGAACTGGGAAATGGTTAATCGTTGTCGTCTATGGTTTGGCATATTGAACGGAGTTGTGAGATATTGAGACGACTGTAGCTTGCAAACCATGAGACTTGTACAGAAGAACAGTAGGAAAATGGACCTGTTGAAAGCCATGCTCATAAGAGCTAAGGGAACATGCAAGAACAGTAGGAAAACGGAAGAAACAAGAAGATGACAAATCACCTGACTCCTTGCTCGCGGCGATCCAAGAAACCAAGGTTCCACTCGGTGACTCTGTCAATGGATGCATAGCCACCGGTCGCAAATGCTCCAAGAAGATTCAAGGTTGCTGCGGACCGGCTGTAGCCTTTCATCAGCCGTCTTGGATCTGGCTCTCGAACCTTTTCATCGAAGGTATCACCGTTAATGATGTCTCCTCCCTGATAAATGGGAAGCTTCACACCGTCTCTTGTTTCGACTGTGCTGGATCGAGGTTTTGTTATTAGAAACATAGCATACGATTCAAATGGAAGTAAGAAGGAAAGATGGTACCTTGATCGTGGGCATCTGTCCTCCGAAGGTCAAGACGAGGCCCATCTGCAACAAAACCCTAAACGTGTCCCTTATTTCGTCGGCACTGAACTCCCTGAAGCTCTCGGTGCGGTCGCCCCCCTGAAGCAAGAACGCACGGCCGAACGCAACCTCGGCGAGCCTCTCCTCCAGCTTCCGCGCCTCGCCAGCGAACACCAGCGGCGGGCACGCCTCCAGGCTCCGGAGGACCGAATCCAACTCCACCGGGTCCGGATACGCCGGGATCTGGAGCACCGGCTTCGACCTCTAGCTGTCCGGCGCCCAAACCGTGGAGGAACACCTCTCCTTTCCTCCCACTGACAGGACTGAGACGATCGGGGTGGTAGCAGACGAGAAGGAAGCGCGCCGGCTGTCAGTGGTGGAGGTGGAAATGAGAGCGGCGTAGGCGGTGAGCGCCGCCAGTGAAGAAGGAAGAAGTAGCGGTTCAAATTGGCGGGTTTGGGGGGTATATATAGGTAGACGTTGGAGTCCAGTTACCGGATGGTGACTTTAATTATACCTTTTGGCTCCATTGTATCTTTATCTTTTTAATTATAGTTTTTTTTACAAATAAAATTATTTAATTATTGGAAATATATACACCAAAATATTATCTATAATTCTTCTGATAGTAATCCTATGCATTACAGGATTCAGACTACCAAAATACGAAGGATATATTTAGATTCAAATATCCTGAGCTTTGGATTCCTGCTGTGCCATGTCGGGAAGAGCCGAATTAGGGACAGCGTCGCTCTCCATGGTTGGCATACCAGAATCAGTCGAACCAACATCCATCTTCTTTGGCTCCTCCTCCTCTTTCTTTCTTGCTTCCCATTTGTTCTTTCTAAGATCAATTACATCTCTCAGCATAAATCTAGTCCGTGAAGACAGCTTCTGATCGGTCGATAGCTTTGCCATCATGTCGAAATATGCATCCATATGCTCCTTGACCTTCGGGTGGTCTATCGTCTTCCCAATCACACCCAGCAATCCGCACAATGCTTCGACATCTTCCTCCGCAGGATTCTGATGCTGCCCCAGCAACTTCTTGATGCACTCATGCATGATTCTCTCCGTCAACATCTTCTTTTTGTACAATTCCCCGAGCAACCGAACATTACCTTCAGCTTTGTTTGTTTCATGCTGTTCTCTCTCCCCTCTTTCAAAGTCCTCTTGACATTTGTTCAGAAGAAGTCTTTTGAAGGTAATACGTTCATCCATTTCGTTGAAATCAGGCAGCACGCCGGCGAGACGAGAACAGAGACCAGCATACATTTCACACAAGGCTGGTTCCATCGAGGCTCTGTCAAAGATCTGCGAGACGACACCAGTAAGAGTGACCGCATTGTCGATGTTGATCTCCTCAACCTGCACAAAGAGTTCTTCAAAATTTTGAGGTGTCAGTTTCTCGAGGATGGCTCTTAGTCGTCTTTGCTTCGCCTCTTCGTCATCGGTCATTCCGCCTACTTCATACTTCGTCTCAGCTTTGTGCTTGACCTGCCAACGCGTTCGAGGGACGCCAGGCGCATGTCGCCGCCACGCCGTGCATTTTCCACCATGCATAGTGCCAACCATGCGACGGCGCGCCCAAGGAACACCTGATGGCTCCTTGATCCTCGTATGCTGCCATTTGTTCTTTCTAAGATCAATTGCATCTCTCAGCTTGAATCGAACTCGCGACGACAACTTCCGATTTGTTGATAAGGCTGTCATCGTATCAAAATATGCATCCATATGCTCCTTTGCTTTCGGGTGGTCGATCGTCTCACCTATGGTACTCATCAACTCACACAATGCTTCAGCATCTTCCTCGTCGGGATCACGATGCTGCCCCAACAGCTTCTTGATGCACTCATGCATGATTCTCTCGGTCAGCATCCTCTGTTTGTACAATTCCCCGATCAACCGAACATTACCAAGTCTACGCATGCGAGCAAGAAGCCTCCACTCTTCCTTTTCCGCCTCAGACTGCTGCATCTCAACTTTGTGACCTTCGGCTTCTTCCCGCTCCCTTCTTTCGAATTCCTCTTGGCATTTGTTCACGAGCAGTCTCTTAAACGTAATCCCTTCGCTAAACCTAGGTAGTACATCAGCAAGATGAAGGCAGAAGGTGGCATACACTTCACAAAAGGTTGGTTCCATCAGAGCTTTGTTAAAGATCTGTGAGACGGCACCGGCAAGAGTGAGTGCGTTGTCGATGTTAACACCTCTGATCTGGGCAAAGAGTCTTCTAAAATTTCGAGGTGTCAATTTGTTAAGGATGGCTCTCACTCGCCTTTGTTTCGCCTCTTCCTTATCAGCAATTTTGCCGACTTCATACTTGTTCTCGGCTTTGTGCATGACCTGCCAAGGTGTTTGGGGAGAGGGAGAGGGAGAGGGCAATAAACCTTGTTGCGAACCAGTTTCAGGCCCCGACCAGTCCGCATCAGGACTACCCTGCGCCATGCATTTTTCATCATCCATGGTGCACTACTTGCTTCAGAACTCGCGATTGTAGGATCGACCACCGTGACTATCACCCGATCGCTTGAAGCTACAGAGACAGACGTCAAAAACTCCATCTTTGTTGAAACCATTCGATCCGAATCAATGAAACACACCGACCCCATGCAAGAAAAACAGAGAAAAGATGGCACCTTCGCTTCGTTAACAACGAGGGAAGCAGCACCGAGGAAGAAGAAGAAACATCATGGAAGCTGGTCGGATTTGCCTGCCTAATCGACGACTGGGTCACATCTGAAAGAAGAAGAAGAGATTTCGACCTCCGCCAGATCAAGCCCTGAAGCTTCAACCTTGCCCACGGATTCCGCAGGCGATCGGAGAAGAAATTTCTTGTCAGTGAGGGGCAATCAGAGAGTGAAGAGGCATCCGATCGCTCACCTAAGAGCTCGAAGGGGGCGATTCCCCACGGTGGGATGTCGCGACCAGAGCGAGGGTAATCAACAGCGCTACACGAGAGAAAGAGGAAAGGTGGGCGTCGAGATACTTATCGGCGACAGCAAGCGATCAGGGTTTTCTTGCACCGCAAGGAAAGGAGAGGACGAAGGTTACAGTATGATAGACCGATGCGTGACGTGCGCCATGCAGCAGTTCATGACGACACACGAGTCCACCAGCAGCAGAACAAATACCCGTTCCTTCACAAAACCTATCATCTTTGTTGGATCTCAACTTGGATTTCTTGGCCATGAGCATGAAGAGCATGTGAATCACGCGTTGTATCATTTCTTCTTCGATTGCTGTCTTGTCTGTTTACAGATAGTCATACCATCCTGACTTCCATTTTAGTATAAAGCTGAAGAACAAGGCCTTGTTCTTCCTTATAGTCTCAACACTAACATGCAATAGAAGGAAGTAGATGCCTTGTATAATAGAAAATTAATGTGTGTATATACATATGTATATGTACATATATACATATACATATACATATATATATACATATACTTCTTGAAGATTGGGTCAGGCTTGGCAGCGAATGTAAAGCCCGGCACTGTGCAATACAGTTAAGCCCATATTAGATTACATACATGTAGCTATTGACAATGATGCCGTCAACTCTGAGCTTCATGCACAGCATTTGGCCATATAATTAATATGGTCTCAATTATTGGTCACTATAGTCCAGCCCTTTACAACTAGGAGAGAGAGAGAGAGAGAGAGAGAGAGAGAGAGAGAGAGAGAGAGGAGACATGGTGGGTGACTACATAATCTGAAGACCCACGCTCTGTCCCCACTCCACTGAACGACGGCTGCAGTCCTCGGTCCTCGCCGCATGGGATTCTGCGTTCTCCTTGCGCAAGGATGATGAGAGACAGAGGACATCAGCTGAAGAGCTACCGATCTCCCCTCACATAGTCACACGGAGCTTTTCCTGCACCCTAAAGAACGAGTTGCCTCGACTAACGGGAGGTGTTGGCGATTAACGTAAGCCATTGCGTAACTCGGGCTGATTTCTTTTATTCCAGAAGAAAAAGAAAAGGGAAAGAGAAAGGGAAAAGAGTTCCTCTCACAGTCTCTCTCTCCAAAAAAGAAAGAAGAATCACGTTCTTCTGCGGATTTCTGAGCCACCTGCCCATATGGTTCCGCTATGCTTCAGTGGTTTTGCCTACGCACAGCGCTCGCTGTTGCTTTTCTTCCTTACTATGCAGCGTGTCGTGTGGTGTATATGGTTGGTCCTCAACCTGCAGCCACAACGGTGCCGGTCCTAGCGTGGGCCTCGTGAGACTTTGAGGGGCTGGTGGCCGCGCCGGCCTTGTTCGAGTCCGTCGAGGAGGAAGCTTTGAGAGAGTGCTTCCTGCTCTGCTCCGTCCCCTCGTCCATCTCGATCTGCACCAGCCGGCATTCCTCGCTGCAGAACGGCGTGTCCCCTCTGCATGCGACCCCCGCGACATCAGTACCCATCAGTGGATAGAAAGAAGACGAAGAAGAAGCTAATTACCTGTACATGAAGATGTCGCGGTTACCGGCGAGGGGCTTGCGGCAGAGGAAGCACGAGTCCAAGAAGTGGTGCGGTGGGCCGTCGACGTCGACGCAAAAGAACCTGTACGTGGGCGTCCGAGGCCTCGCCACTCCTCCGGCGGAACCGTGGGGGGAGGGCGGCGTCGGGTGGGCGTAGGGAGGACCCCATCCGGCCTCCAGATCAGAAGAAGAAGAATACAAGATGGAAAAGGGCTCCATGCGGATGAGAACTGAGGAGGAGGAGACCTCTCTTTCGTTTCTTCTTTCCGTGCTTGTCGTCGTAATTGGGTGCGTTCCTCGCTTTGTATTCTCGATGGACGGTGGAAGTAGGGAGTGGCGTGGAGAGGTCGGGGGTGGCGTCAGAGGTTATTATAGAGAGAGAGAGAGAGAGAGAGAGAGAGAGAGAGAGAGAGAGGAGGAGGAAAGGCAATACAAATGCCAATAATAGTTGTGATTGAGAGAGAGTCAATCTTCGAACAATTAAGCTAATTGAGTTAGTTTTTCGACATATTGGCTTTTATTTTTGCTTTTAACGTTATAAATATAAAAAAACTGATGCTCTAAACGCCAACACTTTCTTTAAGATTCGGACCTACAATGCCGCAATAATTTCAGGTAGCAAGATTAATAGATGCATGAGTGGAGCGACGACGGATCGGGAGGCACCAATCAATGATTTGTTCCCTTTCATCATGATGCATCTTTGTTCATCTCAAAGCCCTTTTTTCTTTTTCCAATATTTTATATATATATATATATATATATATATATATATATATATATATAAAATTGAATTCTCAGATGGGGCTCACGAGATTGATTGCGGGGATAGGTGTGGCTGGGGACCACCCACAATGGCATGTGACACGGGCGCCCGCACGAAACACGATGAGCTGTTCGCGTCGTTAATTATTTGGTCGATCGATTAGCTGACTATTAGAGATTGGTAGGCTTGCGCCCCACCCCGGCCCCACTCGTTCGAGGCCACGACGCACGTAAGCAAGACCGACCGACCAAGCCCCTCCCTGTTTCGAGACGTTTGGGCCCACCTTAAGTTAATATAAAGAGAGAATTCTCGAGAAAAGTTTTTTTTTGTTTTTCTGAAAAGTAACTCCCATTTTTAGATTATTTTAATTGTGTACTTTTTTTTCCGCATACCCTCAGTCATCTATTTTATTTCTCTCTTATGAATTTTTTTATATTATATTATAATATTGGGAAAATATTATAAATGAGGAAAATAAGATAAAAGAAACTTGTGGTGAGAAGCCAAATCGAAGACGCACAAGTGGCATTGTAGACATGGCGGATACGACCTCCTCAACAGCTGACTCACGCGTGCAAGAGCAGGTTTGCACGCGTGTGTCCCCTCGACCGCAGACACACATACCATTTCTCTCTCCTTTTTCGTCTTCCTTGTGAGATACACTCACTGCACTTGTTAACCTAATACTGTGAAAAAGGAAGGGAGACATGGTTGGCCATGGCGCTGCAGACAGTGGGTCGCTTGGTCCAGAAGAATCAAATGCGAAGAGTTTAATGGCTCGAGTGGGGAAGAGCACATGGAGTTTGCTTCGACAGCAAGTGATCCTTGGCGACAATTAATTTCCTGCACACATCACTACTGTTCCTGAGATGGCTCACCTGTGCACGCAGTACTGTACTATTGCTCAGGACCGAGGAGGAGGAGGACGGTCACAAGCTGTGTGGCATCCAAGTGCGTTTTCTGTGGACAGGACAATGATCCGTGGAGTTTCCATCGCACGAAGGTCCCAAACTTGGGTGCAGGTTCACCGGTCCATTTCGGATGACATGGTTACAGCTCACGGATGACGAGCTTTGTCTACACACAGTGTAAATGCCATGATGTGGTCTTTGAAATGGCTGTCTAGAGAAGAACAGACCTGAAATGGAGTTGATGAAGGTATATGATTTTTCTTTGAACGAAGGAATCATGGCAAGGAGTTGTTCTTGTCATCTAAACTAATCATTTTCCTCTGAAGCATGTTGTGATGTTTGAATCTGTATGGTGGAGCACAATCACTTTCTATTTCTCCTGTACATTCTCCTTTCTTTCATATCATACATATCATGTCAATTTCTGACAGCCCAGACTGGTTTTATGATCTGATCACAAGATGGTCCCCACACTGCTCCCAGGCATTGATTCCTCTTTGTAAGTCACATAATGGGCTGATGCTCTGAGCATTACTTTTTCATTTTTCATCATTTCTTTTATCTTTTTGGAGTCAAAATTGAAGTATATATATATATACATATATTAACCATGTTATGTGTGCATATTATGTAAAGGTAAAGCTTGTCCTATTAGTTGGTGATATCATATTTCTCTAATTTAGGGTGTCATATGTACATATAGGGCCCATGTCAGAGAGAATGCACAATGGAAAGGATGGATAGAGGTGGGGTGGGAGGATGGTTATGATGGTGTTGAAATAAATAAAAATATATATATATATAATATTTAAAACCATAGTTAGATGATGAAGATGAGATTTAAATCTAGATTTTTATAATAAATTATTAAAGTCTATACCAACTAAGCTAATAGATATATTTGTGGATAAAAATATTTAGTGCATGATGCATGGGATTCAGTAAGATGGATAATAAAATTCCTAATGTAGATCACAGAGTTATTGCTGATGTATATACTATTTAAAACCATAGTTAACACATGATGTGGGATTAATGTTAAAAATATAATGAAACATCAATTTCTTAATGATTTAGTTTTAGATATCACATTAATTAACTTTAATTCTTAAAAATATATTTGGTGAAAGAGAGACATATAATGAATTTGACTTGCAACTTAATAGTCTAAAATTCTGAGTTATCTGTTGTTAGACTAATCTTGACTGACTTATAAATTTCCAACAATAACATCAACCTTTTTTCTTATTTTTTTATTCACTTTGTTTATTTCTTTGACATAGAGATGCACACAGACATTTAATGAGAATAAAACAATAAATTAGGTTGTTGTTGTTTTCATTCATCAATCATGAAATTTAAAGCCCATTGAGAATTCAAAGGCACATGTCTTTAGATTGGCATTATTTAATTGACTTGAATGATAATGACTTTTGTAGAGATTTCTAAGGTCATAATCCACTAAAAATAAATCACACAAGAAAAAGAAAGGAAAATAAGGTCTCATCAAGGCAATCTCCATCATAGTGCCAAATTCTATAAGGCCAAGCCAAGTTTCCAAACCTCTTACATCATCAAACTATTACTTAACTGATCCTTCTAAGCATTTTCTAGTTTCATCAACATAATAAAATGCAATGAATTGCATACAAAATGTTATAAACACCTTCATGTATTATATTTTGCAAGTAGTAAGTCAAGCTGGTTGGATGTATGAACTTTATATGGAAACACTCTTGCTTGTTTGTGATCACATAATCCATCCCATATAGATCTATGAATTATATACAAGCAAAAAGAGAAAAACTAAAAAGTCTTGGAGGGCATGTGAGAGAGGACATAATTTTTCTGGGAGGAGAAGACATTCAACAAAGCTGTGTAGAAACTGCAAGGCATCTGAAACTTGCAGTAATTGAGCAGCCAAAAAGAAAAACCCAGCAAACATTAAACACTGCAAAGCTGAATAGATACTATTTGCTATCTTGGAAATGTCCACACTGCTAAACCATTGGCTTCTTCCCATCACAAACAAGGCAAGCCAGCAGTGCAACTTAGACAATGGATGGCCCAGTGCTGAGGAAGGGGATCATCACCTCCCCATATAACACTATTTGCTCCCAATCTCATGGTTTCACATCTCTTTCAATAGTCTCTCAAAGACATCATCATCTTTAAGAGGATGCAGGTGTTCTAATTTTTCCTTTTGTTTTCCTCTCAGAGAACTAATATGAGAAAACTTGCTTCAGCTGCATCATTTCCTTTGAGAAATCTTCTGAGGAATCCTTTCTTTGGGATGCATTATCTCAAATGTTGTCAAGTATCATGACACCAATTATTCTCATCTACCTACCAAAACTCAGAATCATCTAATCCTGGACCCAGTACTCCTCTCACAAAATGAAGCCTCATCCCTGCATTAATTATATGGGCACCTTCATGACCACACACAGAGGAGAAATCATGACCCATCGTTAAAAATGGTTCTTGGTTGCAGAAAGCACGCAGGGAGTATTTGGATGCAAGAACCGATGGGCTAATTTATCTGCGGCGATCAGCCCCAGCATTCCTTCCCTCCCCACTTTCGAGAAAGGCTCCAATATGTTGTCGATGCAGATTGCAGTACTGCCCCTTCTTTTGCTCACCGACAAGACACCGTACGGAGCTATCAGGCATCGCTCATGCGCTGCTCCTCGTCTCTCTTTCCCTCTCCGCGAGATTCCCACCGCCCGTGGTCTAAAGCATAAACACAAACAGGTGGTGAGCGTCACGTGACGGTCATGCGCATCTTTTGCAGCAAGAGGAATGTGATTACTCGGTCACTCCCAACAATCGAGTAGGGATCATAGAGCTGACACGAGAGAAGCATATGCACTTACAAGTACACAACGCAGGCAGCAGGTTCTTCCCAAGTTTGGGGGAGAATTAGTGAGAACAACGTCGGTTTGTCTTCTGTGGAAGAAGGTCTAATACGAATGCTTTCATGTGCCTCTCTGCAAACAGATGCGAGAAGAAGGACGACACAGTTTCCTCCCTAAAGAGGCATATAGCCATTAAGTATGTTTCTGAGGACACACATGAAATGTCAACCTGCAGGGAAAAAGAAATGACGAGTAGATTCTCCTATTGACTTGGACTCGCATCATTCATAACCAAAGCTAAAGCTTATCAGCTTGGTGTGTAGCTCCCTAACTTAACGCACACTCCATCCATCCGAGCATCCCACATGTACATGAAGAGCCTGTGTGAAGCTTCCAATGGAAACCGACGGAACTACTAATATTGGTGGACCGAAAAGGAAGCAACCTATTCTTTCTTTTTACGTTGGTTCTATATATGATAGATATTATTATTATATACGTTATCTTTTTTTACGTGGATAATGGAAATTTTAATTAACTTATATGGTGAATCGAAAGGAAAGTGAGGCAAAGCGAACGCAAAACAGCCGAGCGTCTCATCCAAACTCCACACCATATTATAACACGCCCGCAAAGCCACGTCTCCGCATCACCTTCACCAAAATGGCATCTCCGCCACCACCTCTGAGGCCTACGCCTCCGCCTTCGCCTTCACTGAGGCCCCTCAAACACTTGCCTCCGACACTCCCTCGCGGCTCTACCACCACCACCACCACCTCGTCGTCGTCCTCCTCCTCCTCCTCAGTATCCCTCAGTCCCAGCCTCCTCATCATCTCCGCCATCATCGCCTTCGTCTTCGTCGCGTCCGCCTCTATCCACCTACTCCTCCGCTTTCTCTCCTCCCGCCGCCGGTCCTCCTCCGTCTCCGCCGCGCCACCGGCGCCGCCGCTCCTCCAGCTCCGCCGCCCCGACTCCTCTTTTTCCTCGTCCTCAGCTGCTGCGACCGCAGCCGCCTCCAACTCCGGCCTCTCCGACCAGGACAAGAAGGCGCTCATCGATGCCCTCCCGTTGTTCTCCCTCGCCTCTTCCCTCGCTGCCGTCCCCAAGTCGTCGTTGGACTGCGCCGTCTGCCTCTACCCCTTCCGCCCGCACGACGAGCTCCGCCTCCTCCCCGCCTGCCGCCATGCCTTTCACTCCCGATGCGTGGACCCCTGGCTCCGCTCGACTCCTTCTTGCCCTCTCTGCCGTGCCTCCATCGCCCTCCGAGCGGCACCGCTACCTTCGCCGCCGACGGCGGCACCTCCGACGGTCGCCTCTCACGGGGACCCCTCCCGGTCCGGCAGCTTTCGGGTGGAGATCGGCAGCGTCAGCCGGAGAAGTACGCCACCGGAGGCGGAACCGGTCGTGAACGCTCTGCCTCATCTGAGGACGTACTCCTTGGGGTCGTCGTTCGAGTACGTGATCGACGAGGAGGTGGAGGCGGTGGTGGCGCGGATCCGGAGGACGACGGAGAAGGAGGAGAAACGAGACGCGGTGGCCGAACCAGCCGCCGTAATCGTAGCTGGGCCTGCGCCATCGGTGGCGGAGGTGGCGGGTGGTGGAGGGAGGGGATGGCTACGGGAGTACGTGGACCGGCTCGCCTCGTCGGCGTCGTCCTCCTTCTCATCGTTCCGGTTCTCCGGCAGGTGGAGCCACGACGGCGGCGGCGGGCCAGCGCGGTACTCGTACGACTTGGAGGGGAGCGCGCGGCGGGAGGCGGAGGACGGCGGTTACTACGGCTTCTACAGGTGGCTGATAGGGGCATAACCGTCACAGCACGCACTTCCCCTCTCCGTTAAGCCGTCACGGAAGCTTCTTTCGGACAATTCCCGGTGACCCAAAATCGCCACATCATTCCTCAGGAACTACGAAGCCGCCCCCGTCGGCCTGCGCGAAATCGGACGGCCCAGAAGCCCGCAATTGCAAAGAAGCTTCATGCGATCGCAGCGGTGGTCCCCAGAAGTTAGGTGGGTGGGGGGTACCCCTTCTTGGTTGTAGCTTTGTACTCTTTTGTCTTGTTTTGCGATGGGATAATGTACGAGTGGAGTTAATGGGCTTCGGATCCGAGGGGAGGAATCGGATCACATCAATTGAACCCGTTATGATTCCCCTCCTCTTATAACTTCCCAACCAACGCACGCCTCTATTTCGATCCGGCCCGTCCTTGGCATCTCCTATGTGTGTGTGTGGGGGGCCCTTCTCGGGTAAGTAAAGCTACGTAAAAGAATGATGTGAAGTTACCCGCTCAAAATATAACACGATGAACATTACATGTAAGCTACGGCTGGCTGAGCTAATCGCAGACCACAATCCTGGGGGATTTGAGACCGAGCGCTTCACGCCACTGCACAGTCTACTACACCAAATCTACCGTGACATCAGTGTTGGGGTACGCCACCGGTTTCGGTGACGACTGCGCGGATCAACAGACGCATGGGCGTGAGATGGCACTGACGAGGACACGAGACGTAACACGGAAACATCGTCACCAGTCCAAAGTGACGCGGATACTTCAATATTTGGGCGCCGACGTGTCTGAGTTGGGCTGACGAAGGCTTTCATCCCACAAATTTAAACCGGCGCGCGATCGAGCAATAATGGTCGAACCAAACCGGTCCGCTCGGACCCCAACTCGACGCCGTTATCGCCTCGTGCACACCGTGGCAGCGGCCATCGTAATGGATCTCGTCTCACGTGACGCTCACGTTGCTATCGTTTTTATACCGGCAAGAAAGGGGCTTCCTAAACCCCATTCTTATCCTCGGCCATGGCTTCCTCTGTTCTCGCCGCCGCCAAGCCTCTCCTCCACCCTTCTCATCCTCGTACTCCTCCTCCATCTCGTGGCGCAGGTGGCCCTTGCCTCCGCTGGAGCCTCTCGGCCTCGCGTAGGAGCGCCGCGCTCAGGGTTCACGCCCTCAAATGTGAACCGTCCAAGGTCTGTTGTGATCCCTCTATGCAGTTTCTAATTGCTTTGTTGATATTTAACGTTCTCATGTCTTCCTTCTTTGTTCTCGAGTTCAGATAGCTCCGCAAGCCGATCGGGTACTCGTTCGTCTCGAGGAGCTCCCCGAGGTTTCCCTCTTTCTCCTCCAATTCCGGTGTTCATAATTGTTGTTTTTGCTTTCTTTGAAGACTTTCCCAAAGAAATACAGATGTAATGGTCGTTGATTATGCTTCAAGGGCGTTTCTAATGTCCTTTCCAACTACCAATTAGTTCCCTAGTGCAGATTGATAGAACTTTGTAATTTACAGTTGCTGCATTTTTTTTGACCAGGTCATTTGATCGCTGTACCACTTTAGGTTTGATAGGTAGCTCAGAAATGTAGATGGCATTGGTCATAAATTTGGCACACTGAGATCTATGGAGAAAAAGTCATTTAAGCGTGACAGCTATTTTACTTGTTGTAACTTTCTTGCATGATCATTTCGTGCTAAAGTTACAAGAACATGGGATGTAAATAGCATTCTTAATTTGGTCTTCACTGTAACTGACTTGTAGGAGAACGGAGCCTTCTTATTGCAGTAGCCTTGAAATTTTTCATTTGATTCCATAAACAATCTTAAACCTATTTGTAGCATGTGGTCGTTGATGAAAATTCAGAAATGTATAAATATACTTTTTTGTTTTTGTTATGCCTTGGGATGGTTATCAAAATAAGCTAGGAATGTGATGATTTGGCTTGGATAGCACTGAAATTTAATTTCCAAAACCCTGGTTTGGATTTATAACACTGGTGTTCTAAGGTCAATATAACTTTTAGTCTTTTCCCAACTGAATTAAGTTGAGTGTATCCAATATAATGCAGTTAGCTGCTACGTCTTCCAGCTTGCACCAGCCAATTATTGCTGCTACGGCCCTACTTATAACAACCAGTTAGAGAGTGAGAAGGGAGATATCATTGTAATTCCATGCCGTCCAAGCTGAAGAGAGAGAAAAGTTAATCAAAAGCCACTGTACATAGATATCTGACATTGTTCACAGTTACTGTGAGTGTTGTTAATAGTTTTGACAGAAAGAAAGCTCAGAAAAGATAACCTGGCTTTTATAAGCATGCCGTAAATCATAAAGCTAGTAATCATATCTCGATCTAATCAACACCTTATTCATTATAACAACTACATCGAAGCTGTAAGTCCCAACTATTTGGGGTCGGTTGTATGAATCTTTTGCCGCTAGGTTCTAATCAGCACCATATCCACTATGTTCCATATTCTAATTGGAAAGGTGCTTTGGCACAGAAATCTGCTGGTGGAGTACTACTTCCAAAGTCAGCTGTTAAGTTTGAACGGTATCTAATGGGTGAGGTACGGAACAAAAGATTGATATAGTCGTATTATTTGTTTGAGCTATCAGCTTTTGATTATTGCAATATGTTCTGACAGATTCTGTCTGTTGGCTCTGACGTCACTGAGGTGGAAGCTGGGAAGAAGGTAGATTATTTTTTTTCATTATTTTATGGTCGTTTCAATAAAAAAATTGGATAATGCTTGTATTCCTTTGATCATAGCACCTTCTTCTTACTAAAAGTGGTGGTATCCTGTATCACTAAGTTCAGTTAAGTTTACATACACATGTCATTATAACTATAATGTTCCTGTGGGTAAGGATCATTTAGCATGGCAACATGCTTTAGTTGTCAATTATTATATGGCCAACATGTAACTTCACCAATGTCCAACAAGAAGGGAGAATAGCGTACATGAATAAGATAACATAACCTGTGATACTTTGCATTTAGATTATTACAGTGTTTTCATATTCTTTTTTTTTTTTGAAGTATATTGACTGTGGCCAAAGTTGTCAAAACCAGACTGGACTGCTCTGTTGAAGTCGGACTAGCAACTGGTCTAAAGTCCAGTCTATTTTATCACAAAAGGCCTAGGAGCAAACCAGTCAAACTTTGTCAAATTTGGTAGAACTGACATAACCAGAAATAACGATTTTTCCATTTTACCCCATTATTTTACTGTATTTTTATTTTTTTATATATTTTTAAAAATAGAAACGGTTCATAGTGTCATGCTATTGTATTGGACTGATCAACTGTTTGAATTGGTCTTGGAAAACTGGCTCTCTCCAGGTTGACTGGTTCAGTTTTCGAGACATTGACATAGCTGATGTTTCTCCCTTTTTCTTTTGCAGGTTCTTTTCTCAGACATTAATGCATATGAGGTATGTGGTCCTATAACACAGATTTAATCATTCACTAGTTGCATGATATACATCATTCTTATTCCTCAATATACATGCATAGCAAACATGGAGATATTGTTATATATAAATCATGCATTAACAGGCATATAAGCGCTTCGTGTAAATCAATCAAGAACTTTGATATTGTGTCTTGTTGTCCTCTCAAATCCAAATTAAGCAATCTCTTTAGAGGGGAGGGTGTTATTCTAGGTACTGTTTGTTGAGATTTGGCATCCATTGACATCATTTACTGGAATGAAAAGCTACTGCTGGAGCAATTTCTTTTGAAGTATCACTTATTTGGACTATGATATAGATGTCTGATTTAATTATTCAGTCCGAAAGAACATCTCCATCTATGGAGAACTTTTTATCATCTGACTGACCTTAACTAAAAAAATAGTAATTACTGGACACACATATCATTTGATAGTTTGCATGATACTTCCAAGGGAAGTGTTACTTGCAGATTTCTTTAGATCAGTGGACAAAAGTCCTTTTTCTTTGTTAAATAGCTCCTTTAATTTTTGGTATATATATACTTGGGCTGGTACCTGTGTTTTTTTTTTCTTTATCATACAGATAATTTACTTCTTGTAATTCCTCCTTAAATGTTTGTGCAGGTGGACTTGGGGACGGACACGAAGCACTGTTTTTGCAAAGCCAGTGATCTGCTAGCTGTTGTCGAGTAGATATCTAGTAAATTTATCATGTTTGGTCTTCTTAGGTCTGCATGGTGATCTAAGTAAGTCATCTTTTCGTGGTTATGATCCTGAATTTTCATTTGCAATGTATTGTTGATTGATACCCATAATGCAGGTTGAACCGTTTCAAATTTATGTTTGCATGAGATTCTACCTGGAATCCAGGTCAATTAGGGGATGTTCGATGAAAGATTACTTGCACATGAATATATTTTCTGATAACGTTCGCAATCACAAGTAAATGATGGACATAACATTTGCAGGTGCAGTCTTTTTCTTCTTGGGTAACCTAGCCTTCCGAGTATAATGTTTGGAGAAGAACAGGTATATGTCTGTCCACTTCTTTGGGTAACCTAGCTTACAAGTGACATACTGTAGCAGCATTGTCATGTTAGATTGCATGTATATGATTTAGGGAAAAACCCTCCATTTGTTTTGTTTTTTGGTCCAGCGTTCCCTACTGGAAATGCTAGTAAGATTAGTATTAATACATTCTATGGATCGGTTCATAGGATAAATTGATCCAATCTCTATACATAAGATTTATGATGTTTTTAAATGTATTTATTAAAAATACTATGATTGAGGTGGGGTAAGTTGACTCAGAACTCTATATAAACTAATTCATATGTATATATATAAATAGGATTTAATATAAACTAATTGGATAAGTGGATGCTACCTATTTTGCCTTGCTCTGTTGTCACGAAGAATTTTAGGAGGAGAATGGGAGGTCATGTTGGAAGGTAATGTTCGAGTTAAGGGTTGGTCATTAAGTTAAGTTATTTATTTATTGTGAAACAAGCTTCGTACCTTAGATTGATTTGGGAGACTTGCTCATGCTCAACCTATTGTTAGGGATGTTAACCCAACCTCAACAATGCTATCGTTCACTATTGTTGACTCGATCAAACATGAGGAACCGTGTATTGTCTGCAATCTGGCAATAGGATAAAACAAATCGATGACACAAATAGATCGAGTAAGTATCATAAATCAAAGCCCAATAACATATTTTCTCAAGCGAATAGTATTAATAAACATATTTAAATATAAAATACGTTAAAAATATTTTTACGACCTAAAGTATTTGATTTTGAAGCATAGCTTTGATACTAGATGTAAGCATAGCTTTGATAATAGTATTTTCACGGTTGTCATAAGCTTGTGGCACCCTATAGTGCTTTTATTACATACGCAGCCACTGCCTATGATCAGGTTAGTAACCATCGAAGGTCACCCAACCTCAACAATACTATCGTTGACAACATGTTGTCAACAATAGTCCATCGATCAAACATGAGGAACCGTGTATTGTCTGCAATCTGACAATAGGATAAAACAAATCGATGACACAAATAGATCGAGTAAGTATCATAAATCAAAGCCCAATAACATATTTTCTCAAGCGAATAGTATTAATAAACATATTTAAATATAAAATACGTTAAAAATATTTTTACGACCTAAAGTATTTGATTTTGAAGCATAGCTTTGATACTAGATGTAAGCATAGCTTTGATAATAGTATTTTCACGGTTGTCATAAGCTTGTGGCACCCTATAGTGCTTTTATTACATACGCAGTCACTGCCTATGATCAGGTTAGTAACCATCGAAGGTCACCCAACCTCAACAATACTATCGTTGACAACATGTTGTCAACAATAGTCCATCGATCAAACATGAGGAATCGTGTATTGTCTATAATATGACAATAGGATAAAACAAATTGATGACACAAATAGATCGAGTAAGTATCATAAATCAAAGCCCAATAACATATTTTCTCAAGCGAATAGTATTAATAAACATATTTAAATATAAAATACGTTAAAAATATTTTTACGACCTAAAGTATTTGATTTTGAAGCATAGCTTTGATACTAGATGTAAGTATAAAAATCATGATTATCCTATTATTATGTTATAAATCAAAATCAAATAATAATAAATCACATATATGATGTATATCTCTTAATATCATTCAAAAATGTATTTACTTGATTTGCAAGTGTATTGTCGTTGGATTTGAAGGTTATAGTGATACTGATTTATAAGGAGAACTAAATTAACCTTATCATCTCTTCTTATTCTTCACAATAGAGCAATAGATTATGTGTAAGGATAGATAAGAGAAAATATATTATCTTTTAATAGCTTCACATGACTAAAGTGAGATAAGATAAGATATGTAATTTCTCAATAATATTATTTCACGTATATATATATATATGTTCTAGGATATTCTGTTTATTTATATATAATAGTAGAAGGTTTATGATAAGTAATTACGAGAGTTCCTCCAATCAAGATTATCTGATAAGTAATCATTTGAACTTTCTTTTTATTTGTCGATAAATGTAATTAGAATACAATCATATCTATAATATATCTTATCTAATTATATATGGTTATATAATCTAACAAATATTCACGGGTAATAGAAAATACCATTAATCCTCGTCCCAATATAGGGCAAGCCCTCATGGATGTATGAACACACGAATATAATTGACACATTTACTTATTATTTGTTTAATACTTGCTATCATTTTTTTCAGAATAATATAATATTTAATATAATATTTGATTTATTTAACTTAATTTTATGACATAATCGATACATTTATTTATTACCTTGTTATTGATTTTCTAGGACATTATACGTTTTAATATAATATTTGATTTTTTAACTTTTTATTTTTGTAATCACTAGCAAAAACGACATTCATGGACTTCTTATATAAAATTTTAATTTTTACAAGTGATTATGTTATCATATATGTTATTTGGCTTCATCCATGTATACATCTTCCATACTTAATATTAAGTATGTAAATTGTTATAATCATAAGATAATTAACCCATTAGATTAGCTTATTGAAATCGAGCTATTAGATTAAAATATTTAAACCTAAATTAATAATAATTATACATCACCCTTGTAAATGTCTCTACCAATAGGAGATGTCAACAGTGTTTCCGCTTGCTTTTGTCCTCCGTAACGGCATACAATAAATTGGTTCTTTTTCTTAAAAGAAAATGTGTCGGCCTTAATTGGGCCTTAACTGGGCTGGAATGGTAACCAACCTGCTATTGAAACCCGTTACCGGGTCAGCTAATTAGGCCCAAATTGGGCTGGAGTGGTAACAATAGCCACAGTTATTGCAGCCCGCTACCCCTTTATATTCTCAACTCGGGGTCGGCCGAGCATAACCCTTTTCTTCGTCCCCAAGCGACTTCTCTTCTTTCCTTAGGGTTTTCGATCGCCCCTAATTCTCCATTGTCATGGCTGTCGATCAAAAGCCCGGTGCTTCCTCCACCAGCCCGGACGGTTCCAAGCCCGCCTCCAAAGTGACCAAGAAGAAGGACGAGAAGAAAGAAGAAGATCTGGTGACTCCCCATCTCATTTTTCCCATCTGTGCCCTTTCTTTCCGTCGATTTCTTACTGTTCCGACCGCTTGATCTCGTGTTCCGCTGCCAGTCGGACGAGGATTTGGCACTAAAGCAGCAGCTCGAACTCTATGTGGAGCGGGTTCAGGATGCCGAGCAGGGAGTCCAAAAGCTCGCCTTGGAGAGCATGAGGTTCTTTGCCTTCTTCGTCTTGGACTTCCATTCTCTGTCCACGAATATCTTCTCAGAATTAGGGTTTCTAGCGGATCTTTACATGTTCGCGAAGTTGATTTGCATGACAATTCAATTCTCGGTGTTTACAGTTACTTTGCTTTTTATATAGGCAGGAGATTCGAACGGCAACAAGCTCCATGACATCTGTTCCTAAGCCTCTAAAATTTCTCCGGCCACATTATGGGAGTCTAAAATCATTTTTTGAAACAATGCCTGAGTCTGATTTGAAGGTAAAGATTGCTATTTATATAGCTTAATTTAATCCTATTACTGTTAGGTGATTGGATTTATCTTTTCTAATATGTTTTGGAGTAGTCTAGATCTTCTGTTGGCTTGGACTATGACTAGATGATGGATATGGTTTTAGATGTTGAGCATACGCATCAGATGTGTGCCCAGTAGTTACCATAAGCTTGCTCTAATGCATTTACATCTTATAGTTATATAAGAATTTTCTTTTAATCTATGACAACACAACAATCATATATAGAGCTTAACCCTCCTTTCCACACATTGCTAGGGTCCAAGCCAGCAGACAATACAACTATAAGACTAGTCTTGCCTTTTGGACTTGAATGTTGGGAAGCTATGGAATTAACCAAGATGTAAATGCTCACAACTTAAATATTGAGATTGATGACAAGATTGTTAGAAAATATAGAATAAGAAATGTTCTCAATTCTTATTTTGTGTAGTCCTTTAGAGGATGAAATAAGAGAAATTAAGATAAGATGGTAAGAACTTGATTGAAGAAGATCTCACAATGCCTTGAATGAGTTGATTAGGATTACTTATACAGAGATATTAAGAGATCGAAGATTAGTTGAAGCAAATAAAGAGTCCTTTGATGGTTCTTAGTTTAACCAAGGATAGCCTCTCTTCCCCTTCTGTTTTTTTGTGTGTATGTTTTTCTCTTTCATATTTTTTCTCAAAACTTAACAGAATTTGCCATATTCTCTTTGAACCACAGAAATACTTGGCGGACATACTTTCCGTGTTGGCATTGACAATGTCTGCTGAAGGAGAGAGGGTATGTAAAATTCATCTTATAACTACGTATTTTCTTCTCCCAGAAGTTGACATTACAGGATATCTACATAGATTCCTTTCCTGGTATTTGTCTCAGAAATTTGCTGCAAATAATTGCTGTTGCAAGTCCTATAGTGGTTTTCCTTTTGTTATCATACATGTTTGTGAGTTACATATCATATATGTTCTTTGTAAAGTCTTGTTATTCAACAATAGAATGATGCTAAACAGATTGGTGGAAAGATCAAGAGGTATAAGAACCCTATTTACAGCCAGAGTGTTGGATGTGTTTTCATTTATTTTTGCCATCTTAAAATTTTGCCTACTTGTTGTTTTGGCAATGTCTCTTTGCTTTATATAATTTGACAGCACAAAATTCTGTGGTCCTCTGGTGACACTGATGATGCACTAGCATTTTGTAGTTGTGGTAATGTATTGCTTAAGTCAGTGTAACAATTTCCTGTTTGTCCTCTGTAGGAGAGTCTGAAGTACCGATTGCTAGGGTCTGAAGGTGATATTGGTTCGTGGGGACATGAATATGTAAGGTAAGGAACTTAACTTTGGCAAGTATTAGAATGGTCTGAACCCATATTCTGTTTTTTAACTTTTAAAATCTGACGTGTACTTTAAAAATTGATATGTAGTTTTGATAAATATAGTCAATATAACAAACTTATGTTTGTAAAGGTACAACTTTTCAGGAGAATATTAAATTTTTTGAACTTCAGATTATCTTGTCATGGGTTCAGAATGATGGTTTGTTATCATGATGTTTTAAAATTTAGTGAGATATTGGTGTATGCGTGCTTTTATCTTTTGATGCTAATAAGTTATTTATGTTCATCTCAAACTACTGTTTTATTTGGCAGAAATTTGGCTGGTGAAATCTCACAGGAATTTGCAAAGCGGCAGGTCAGTCTCACTCGCTCAACGACTTATCTGACAACTTGGATATTTTGTGATATTTTATGAGTCAATAGGTTGATGATATTTATCATGTTTTTGGTCGCATCTATGCTATACTAGTTTGATTCATAGATTTATTTCTGAATTAAATCTTGTTTGTAGCTTATTTTTATAAGACCATTGGCACATCCATGCAAAGGCCAACTATTTTTTAAGAACTCAGTTTTTTTGCATCATACAAGAGCAAATATTTTCATATTAATTTTTATTAAATCAATTTAGGTTTTGCCCATTTTTACTACAAGTCTGAAATGACATTTCATGCCTCAGTTGTTCTTGGAGATGATATATCACGATAAACAATTAATTTTACTTTTACCCTCTATCATAACTACTCCTAATTGTTCACAAATGGAATCATTCTCATATTTCTAGTAATCTGTATCTCGGCAAAACTAACTTTTCATGTATGAATATCTTTTCCATCATTTAGGTTCATAATAGAGGTTTCACCTGATGATCATTTAACTTTCTTGATTTATCGTCCACTTTAATTATCTTGTATTAACTCCATGAGGAACATGATATTTAATTGTTTATTCAGTACAACAAATAGTCTTAACTGACAAAACTTTTGCCATTGGAAATCTCGTGCATCTGTTTTGAGTACAACGTTGACTCTTTTCCTAAGTTGCACTAATCTATAAAGACTAAGTGTTTCAGACTGTTACCTGAAAATATCTTCTATATTTTATAATCTGACAAAGTTGCTGTTTTCAGTGTTTTAATGATCTGTACTTCTTTTTGCTTGCAATTTACTTTAGTTGTTTTTGAACATGTGGTTGAAATGCGAAGCATTATAAATGCTTATCGTGGAAAGTCAGCTACTCTTGACTACCTAGCTAGCGCTAGTGTGGACTTAGTTTTAGTTTGCTTAGCTGATATTTGTTATCACGTGAACTCATTTACTGGCATATTCCCACTGTTTTAGCCTCTTTTCAGTCAGCTTGTTCTAGCTAGTAAGTGGCTAATTACTTCTCTCTTCTTACACAGTATGATGACTTGCCCTTAGACACCTTGATGGAACTTGTGCAACAAATTGTTGCCTTTCACATGAAGGTATCTGCTATATAATATCTGAACCTTGAGTTATGCTGTTTATTTTTGGTAGTAATTGTGGTAAATGGTGCTAATCTTGTACGTTCTTCTGTTTATTGAGTTATTTTATCTAGTTTTTGAAAAGATGATGATTATTTATTTTTAACTACTGGTACAGCATAATGCTGAGCCGGAAGCTGTAGATCTTCTAATGGAGGTATGCTCACGACTCATTCATTTTTCCCACCTAGTTGTATATTTATATATCTTTCACCCTTCAGGTTGAAGATCTTGAGCTGCTGGTTGAGCATGTGGATGCTACAAATTATAAAAGAGCGTGTTTGTATCTTACCAGTTCTTCTAGGTAAAAAGATTTCCAGTTTTGTTACAAATGCACCATGCACTTATCTTGATATAGTCCATTTGCAAAGACAAAACTAGTCAGTCTTTTTGTTGTTTGTTGAAGTGCTATGACACCACTGTTCTATATACTATTGGTAACTTGGTATGTTGCCACATGATTGACTTGGGATGATATGGATGGCTTGCTAATGTGGGACAAGAGCATCAAGGGGCAATTATTCTAAAATTTATGTATACTGTAGGATTTGATAATATGGCTGACGAAAAAAATTGAGAGAGAGAGAGAGAGAGAGAGAGAGAGAGAGAGAGAGAGAGAGAGAGGAGATGATAACACTCAGGCTTACTCTTGTTCATAGAATCACATTTTAGGGGCTCTCCTCTCACATAAGAAGCACCTCACGCACAGTGATGGAATCGTACCAGAGGGTAGAGACGATGTCTTACATCTCGCACATTATGTGACACCGGTGGATGATATTCCATGGTTCTCCACCGCCTGCGTCCCAACTTCTATTGTTCATTTGATCTTGGCATCACCTAAGCAGCATAGGGGTGTGTGCTGAGGCTTTGTCAGAGTCAAGATTGGATTAAGGGTAGCGTGGAGCTTTGTTGGGGCTGAATTTGGGGGACTTCAAGTGGTTGAACTTAGATTTGGAGCCATGGTTGGGCCCTTTAAGAACTGGGACCTTGGTGAGGGGGAAGAGGGAGCAGGGTGGAACATGGTGAAGGCTGAAGGAATGTGGGACTAGGCCACAACGAACAAGGTGTCTAGGAAAGGAAATGGTGAAGGTTGTGTGTATCGGGTATAACCCTTGTATGATCTAAAAATACTTGGTATAGTTTTGTTTACTTGGTTTTTCTTGCATAGAACAAATTCACTCATTAATTGTTTTTATACGTTTCTGTTTGTAACCATAAAAAATCGCACTGGACTGAACCGAACAGTGTGTATTTTTTGGTTTCCTCTGCTTGGTTGCACAGTCTTGGTATATATGATTTTACCAATCATGGAAATGTTTATGCATAAAATTTTGGATAACCTAAGGTTTCAGGATTGGAGAACCTTAAATCTAATATATCTGTACCATAATATTACAAACTCCATCTTTTTATCTCATAGTCAAAGACTGCTCTGATCAAATACTTGTCCTTCCTAAGAAGTAAAAATGTGAGCATGCTGGCGGAATTTTGTTTCACTATAGCATGAGATGAGAATGGTTGGCTAATTTTGTTAAGCAGCCAAAGCGTGGGTTTAATTTAGCAACCGGGTGTTCTTGAAACTTGTTGGATTTTGTTATTAAACATGTGGGTCATGTTGCAGTTTATGTTTGGCAGGGAGTTGAGTTATCAATCAGACTGACAGTGACTATGGTAATTTGATATCCTCTAGAACATGTTCTATAGCATTCCAGTGTAATTCTCTTTAAAATTTAATAATGAATGGTGATGATTAAATGTTATCTTTTACAAGAATTGTGGTGGTGAATCCTTTAGTAGAAACTTTCGAGTCATGACGTGCTATTTTATGTCAAGAGGTAGGATTTATTCATTCATTAAGATTTTTCGGCTAATGTTTTCTGTGCTGTTTATTTTGCAAATAACAGCATGTAACCTTCATTGGTGAAGATTAGACATAGTTGTGCTTATAATTTAAACTAAAATTATTTTACTTCCATTGGCCTTGGAGGTTTATTTTGATTCTCATTTTCTTCCTGTGACGGATTTATGGATGTTATATGATAAATGATTCTAGTCAAATTGCGATTATTCTTTATCTGAAGACAGCTGTAGTGCTGTACTCTAGCCGTATGATCATTAAGTTATAAAATGTAATTTTATTTTCAAACCATGTAAATCTCGCAGCTATCTCCCAAGCACAGATGATTTATTAGCTTCGGACATAGCCTTTACAATTTATACCAAGTTTGAGGATTATGCAAGTGCTCTGCGGATTGCACTCTTTATCGATAACACCCAAGTATGTATACATTCATGTTGTCGTAAATGTATTTCTTCGCATTAGTTAAGCTGTTGTTAAGTTTAACTCGTGAAATTCTCTTTGTGCAGTATGTGAAGCAGATCTACACATCCACTGAAGATCTTCTACTGAAGAAGCAATTTTCTTATATTATAGCTCGTCATGTAAGCTGTTTGCATCATATCGACTATGATGATATAGTTTTCACTGGTGTAATTAGACTCACCAGAGTTGTATGCCATAATTCATGCATTCTCTTATATGTGATTGTGAATTCACTGTGTCCAAGAGTACAGGCCAATTTCTTTTTTGCTTGATGAATTTTGAAAAATTATGGTTTTTTGCCATATTTCTAATACTTCATTCTGATATTGTGTGCAATATTTGGTCAGATACCACCCTGTTTACTGATCAGCTCTGTTTACTTCAGGGTCTAGTTCTGGAAATTGATGAAGATATAGCTCCTGATGATGATGACAGGGAGGCCTTGCAGGAAATAGTCAACAATGTTAAGCTAAGCGAGGGATATCTTGCGCTTGCTCGGGACATTGAGGTTATGGAACCTAAATCTCCAGAAGACATCTATAAGGTGCTGGTTCTTATACAATTATCTAAACTCCAGTACGCCTTATTTCTTCTCAGATAATATTGGGTATTAATCCAAGTTTGTAGGATGTTTTTTTGTTGTTGTTTCCCCTAATTAGATTGGCATCTGTTTTGATTATCTCATCATGTCAATTTTTTTTCTGATGATAAAGGAATTTTGTTACCGAAGAGATGATTCTTGTTTTTCTTAGGAAGTACTCTCTAATATCCGTAGAAAGTTCTTTCCATGACTTCTTATTGTCCTTCAGTAGAAAATCATGGTTCTTGTAATTTTTTGTTTGTAAATAGAAATATTCACATGTATTTGCTTGATTTTTTTTGGTCCTATGGTTTACACATTGTTTTATTACTTAGGTGCACTTGATTGATGGCCGGGCAAGTGCAAGTTCTAGTCTCGATTCAGCAAGACAGAACTTGGCAGCTACCTTTGTTAATGCATTTGTAAATGCCGGATTTGGACAGGTAAATGAAAGAATTTTTTAAGAAATTTCTTGTGGTAAAATCTTCTATAAGTTGTTTATACTTGGATATTTCTTATTATTCTCAGGATAAATTGATGACTGTCACATCAGAATCCTCCAGTGGATCTTCAGGTAATTGGCTATTCAAGAACAAGGAACATGGAAAGGCCAGTGCAGCAGCAAGCTTGGTATTGTTATTCCCATTTGTTTTATTTGATATAAATAAATAGTGGTATATTAGAATGTGATTATGCTCTTCTTTGTTATAGGGGATGATTCTGTTGTGGGATGTTGACTCCGGACTTTCACAAATTGATAAATATTTGCATAGTAATGATAACCATGTGGTCGCTGGTGCTCTGTTAGGTATTGGTATTGTTAGCTGTGGTGTGAAGAATGACTGTGACCCTGTAAGTTGTATCTCATTTAAGATTAATAAGATAGCCAGTGACATCCTCTGCTAACTTTCATATTTTCTTGAATTCATTAGACTATTACTATGTAGATATGAGATTATGTGGTATGGTTCTTCTTGCAGGCATTGGCACTTCTAATTGACTATATTAACAAAGATGACACCATCATCCGCATTGGTGCCATACTGGGCCTTGGAATTGCATATGCTGGATCTCTAAAGGATGAGGTGGAGATCCAGGAGCTATTTGTCTGCTTTTAAATGCTAACCATGTTCTTAATTACATTCTGACATAATAATGTTGTGCCAGCTTAGAATTCGCCTATCACTTATCTTGGGAGATCCAAAAACACCTCTTGAAGTTCTTGTATTTTCTGCTATCACCCTGGGGCTCGTATATGTTGGTTCTTGTAATGAAGAGATTGCTCAGTCCATCATTTTGGCATTGATGGAACGTTCTGACGCTGAACTAGGGGAACCTCTGACTCGCCTGCTTCCTGTAGCTCTTGGACTTCTGTATCTTGGAAAGCAGGTAATTTGAAAAAAAAAAAAAATCAAAATTGCTTTCCATGCTTTTTATTAGTTTTCTGTTGTTGATAATTAATCTTCTCTACCATCACTCTATGGTGTTTCAGTGGATAATTGTGTTATATAGCTTCATTATTCTACTGTAAGTAGTATGTAGGATGGATGTCTCTGATCAGTTCAGGTGAGGGGCATCTTGTTTAATGGACTCAACTCCCTTTTTTGCTTTTGTCAAGAAATTTACTTATCCACGTTATCATTGTAGATATAGATGTACTTGTTTGGTTTGCTTCAAGGATGCCAGAAATTTGATACTGCAATTATTGGCACTTGTTCAGCTCCTGGGTAGAAGTATTAAAGGCTTGATCCTTTAGTTGCTATCTTTTAGAAGATTGGCTTAGAACTTCTCCAGTGGCTTGAAGTTAAAATAAAAAAAAAAGTTTGCCCAACAGATGGATTTTGGTCTTGCAGAATTTGGATATCGATTTCAAGTTAAATTTTAGGTCATCAGATATATGTTTTTCCCTATTCTTGTTGAATTCAGATGTTGATGAATTGATATTATATCATTTGTGTAGGAGTTTAGTTTTTCTTATGTACTCCTGGAATTTTGGTCTAACAGGATAATGTTGAGGCTACTGCAGAGGTTTCAAAAACATTTAATGACAAAATCAGGAAATATGCTGATATCACTCTACTGTCTTTGGCATATGCTGGAACCGGGAATGTTCTGAAGGTGTCTATTTGTAACTGTGCATTGTCCCTTCTAATTTAGGTGTGAAATGATTAAAACACTTTTGTTCTGCAGGTCCAGAAGCTTCTGGGGTACTGCGCTCAGCATCTTGAGAAGGGTGAGAACTATCAGGGACCCGCTGTCCTTGGGATTGCACTTATTGCAATGGCTGAGGAACTGGGCCTTGATATGGCGATTCGATCATTGGAGCACCTTTTGCAGTATGGAGAGCAGAACATTAGACGAGCAGTGCCCCTGGCTCTTGGTATCCTTTGTATTTCTAATCCAAAGGTACACTTATCCCTATTACCTAGGATTACTGTGCTTGACAGTTACATACAGTATTTTGTTTGTTAATTAAATGCATAAGGGAGCAACTTATAGGGAAAAGTTAACAATCTTGCTAGTTCCAAGTTTTAATCAGGATAATGAAATTCCCTACAGCAGTCAGTTCTATACAAGTAAATATACTGCTAATTACCCTCAAAAAATAAGTTGCTGAAGATGGTGCTATATTGATTGTTGACCTGTATATGGTTATATGGAGTAGGAAAAATCTACAGCTTAAAAGAAAAATCTAATTCAGCTGTTTTCTTGAACTCAAAATGTTGCTCTCCTCATCTTTGATCAGGTCAATGTCATGGATACACTTAGCAGACTGAGTCATGATACCGATGGTGATGTATCAATGGTATGCCCACCTTAAATCTCTCTCTCTCTCTCTCTCTCTCTCTCTCTCTTCCCACCCTAACAAAGGGAAAAAATGTGGGAGAATCAATTTTGCTAGATATCTGACTGTGACCTTTGATCTGCAGGCAGCAATTATCTCATTGGGATTGATAGGTGCAGGCACAAATAATGCTCGGATAGCCAGCATGCTCCGCAACCTTTCAAGTTATTACTATAAAGAAGCTGGCCATCTCTTCTGTGTAGGTTATTGTAGACTTGTGTTTGTCTGATTCCAGCAACTTCCTCGGATCACATTTAGGTTGAAATTTATCTTTGCAGGTGAGGATTGCTCAAGGTCTTGTGCATTTGGGGAAGGGTTTACTAACACTTTCCCCTTACCACTCTGATCGGTTTTTATTGTCCCCGTAAGTTCATTTGCAGCCTGTCATCCATACCTTTTCTTTTCTTGTCATCCATATTTAGTGTGTCCATATTATCCTCATAATTTCCTATGCAGGACTGCGCTTGCTGGACTTGTTACTGTTTTGCATGCATGCTTGGACATGAAATCTACCATCCTTGGAAAGTATCATTATATGCTCTACATTCTCGTCTTAGCGATGCAGGTGTGACTTGTCAATCTTAAATTCTTGGCCTATGTTCTCAGTGTTATCACAAAGTTGGTCAGTGTTTTGACGGTCCCTGTTTTAACTCTTGCAGCCAAGGATGCTCATGACGGTGGATGAAAATCTAAAACCTATTTCTGTTCCTGTACGGGTTGGTCAGGCTGTCGACGTGGTGGGCCAGGCAGGTCGGCCAAAGACCATTACAGGATTTCAGACACATTCTACTCCTGTCTTGCTTGCTGCAGGGGACAGAGCTGAACTGGCTACCGATAAGTATGATTTGATTTTGACGATCCTCAATATCTTTCTCGACTTTCCACTTAACTGTCACGGACTAACTTGGATCTCGTCTTTTTTATTATTGTGCAGATACATTCCGCTGTCATCAGTGCTGGAAGGTTTTGTAATCTTGAAAGAAAACCCAGATTCTCATGATGATCGTTAGAATACCTTGCAACTTTTTTTGTCATTGGAGTTGAATGATCGCGAGGAACATTGGGCCCAGTTGCTGTATTCTCTTACTGTGAGGTTATTTACTTGAGTCTTGAATCGCGACGTACAAAAGGGCCGTGAATTTGGACGTGGGACGTTGGTTACTTGTCATGCTCGTACTTCTTCATGTTACGATACACTGCTGGCTAGCAGTTCCAATTTATCCTATGTCGGATGTTGTCTACGGCCTTCAGCTTCCCAAGCTTCGTTAGTGAAACATCAAATTATTTATTCGATTGCCAAAACTTGGTTTTCGTTGATAGTTTTCACTATGGGCATCTTCTCCATGACAGTTGCATTGTATTGTTGTTTGGTGCCATGTATTTTTTATACTCCTCGCCCATTTTAGTAGACGATAGTAATGTTTCCTTCACTGATGTCTAGAAGCTGATACGGTGTTGGTTGAAGTGGCTGAAGAGTCGTCCAACAGGCGAAATTGGATCTGATTCAGCCTGGTTTGGCGTTCGGCAAACAAAGATGGTGCCATGACCACTCGTACTCAGCACATTTGCTTGTGTTCGATAGGAGTCGGTCTAATAAGGGCACACAAACATCCCCAAAATCAAAATCCTTTTCGACCAACAATCCCGTGAGCATAAATGTCCACCGTCGGATCAGGACGAGGCTGCTCGACCCCATCTTCGGACGGTATAGATATCAACCTGCTTCCATTACCACTTCTACGGCCCGCCCACCGACGACATCAGTCGAGATAACGCTAGGTAGAGCTGTTCGTTCTCGGACGGGTTAAGTCGAGGTCGAAGTCGGGGGTGGACAGCGGAGACCGTTAACTAACCCCTCGCTGCAAAGAAAACCCCAACCCCACCAAAATTCGAAGCCGAAAACATTATAGGAGGCGTCCTCTCGCACCACCAAACCCCAACCCTTCTCCTTACCCCTCGACCGGCCATGGCCGACGGCGAGCAATGCCGCGAGGAGCAGTACGCCAAGCTCGAAGATCTCAGGATAAGCCTCGATCGAGGCGGAGCAGGAGACGAGGAAGGAGGAGATGGCGAAGGCGAAGGCGAACATGGCGGCGGCTTTGGCTTCTCCCTTTGCTTCTGGATTTATCTTTCCGGCTCTGCTCGTCCTTCTTCCATCATTCTTAAGCAGGTATCCGGTTCTTCCTGTCGCATCTCTTGATCCTGGAAAAGGAAGTCTCTGTATTGCTTGTTCTTGCTGTTTGCCTGTTTCTTCCCTTTTTCTCCGCGATTACTTATTCGAATCCCGTGAGTATTGGTGCGGGTACTTTTAGTTTGTTTTGCGTTGCTGCTTGTGTTGGAGTCGTCGTGCGAGTGCTTCAGCTGTTGGTTGACTTGCAAGGGTCGTTTCTTTCTTGTGTGGGATAAAAGGGGGGAGCCCGAAATTCCTTTTCCTTACTCTCTGTGGTTTATGTTTGAAGTGGATGCTGATAAATGGAATGAATTTGTTCGTTTATTCATTTAACCTTTTCCGCCAAGTTTGATTGTTTGGGGATAAATGGCAGGGAATGTGTTTCTTTGGGTACCCGAGTCTGACTGCTCTTGCCCTTGAATATTAATTAATTCTTATATTAGATAGTTAATTGTTACTTCCACATGATAAAGATTTCTTAGTCTTGCTTATCAAGTTTGGAAGAATTCACTACTGTTACCTTGCAGAACTGGCGTTTGATCCGTTGTTTCTTGGTTTTGACTTGCAAAATGTTCTGCTTCTCTTTTTCACACTTCTTGATGGATGTAAATGTCTGAATTTGATTCTTTCTCAAATCAGTATTTGGTTTAAAACGATGTGTTAGTTTGATCTCACTTGAGGCAAACGAGAATTTATGCATTGGAAGTTTTCTCAGCATATATTTTCTTCTTTGTGTGTTGCTGTTGCTTCATCCTTTTTTGGCAATGCAGGTGTAGCAGTAACTGAATAACTCTTTTTTTGTTATGTAATGTTCTTGGCACCTTTTTTTGCATTTACATAATTAATAAGACTTGAGCATGAAGTTTGAGGGTACAACTTTGTAACAGTGGCTAGTGTGAATGTTATGTCTTCAGGAATATCCTTTTGCTCTTGAAATCCTCTATTTTGGTGTTTAGTTGGACAGTGTTGTAAATTTCTCTTCCTTAATAATACAGAAGACTTCAGAAAGTGAAGATGAAGCTCCCTTTCTTGTTCTAAATGAGGAAAATAAACTGATTCTACTTCCTTTGATATTAATACACAAAGAAGCTCCTTCTTCTGAGAATCCATTTCCCTGGACTGACATGTTTCACACAGCTGCTGAGATGGACTGCCCATTGGAGAAATGGTTTCATGTTGGATGTCAGGTATGTGGTTTTTATAAATTATTTACAAGATTGATGTGTTTTCGAAGCTACAAAAAGTGTATCTTTTTGCAATTTCCTACATTTGTCATCTACTATTCTGAATAATTTTGAGACTTTTTGCTTATTTTCCATTTTTATTCCTCTGTTTCCTAATATAGATGGAGTATCTTATCTGATAAGGACCATAGAACATGGCAGTTGATCTTGATAATTTTTAAACTAGTTGCTTCTACATTTAGATATTTAGGATTTGGTTGAAGCAAAATCATCTTATTTTCACCTTTACCTCCGCCAAAAAAATATTAAAGGTTCTAGCATGTGGTTGTCATATCACATCTAGATTATAAATTTTGTACCTCAATGATAAATGAGGCATATGGTCAGCTGTATGAATGTCAGCATCAGAGAAGCATACTACATTTTTACTATTGATCTTATTCATAATTTGTAACAGAACTAGCAGGACATGGGCTGCAGTTGTCAAAATTATTATATCATTATTTGGTTCAATGATTTCATTCATGGCCACAAGACCACTGCCAGCTAGCTACCAGAAAGGCTGGTATCTTTGTGTCTTTCCTTGATGGAACTTGCAGAACAGGGGGAAAAAAAAGGAAGATGACCCAAAGGATCTTGATGTTAAGAAAGAGAAGCCAATTCTTTCTCAGGCATCAATTTTCCCCTCTTCTGATGTCTCTTGTCCCCTCTGCGTCCTTCCCCCCAAAGAGAAGTGGCAGCAGCAGATACATCTGCAAGTTGCACTCTCCAAGATCTGGACGAATTGATCCCATGTCAATTGTGGGAAAAAAGAACTGAAATAACAATTCTCATGAAGCATGAATGAAACTTCCCAATTTGCTTCTTGTTCCCTTGATGGAACGAGAAGTTTTGGCTCAAACAAGGAACCCTAATTTGGTTACAATCTTGCTTACATCAGGTACCTGGGTCACATAGAAGTACTCTCTTGTGAATCGACCATACAGATGATTAATCTTATACTTAATAGGTAAGAATGACTTTTATCTAATTTCTTGCTTGATTAGAATTATAGCTTCGTATGCCTCTCATGGATTTGAGTCCGTGACATAGGGGGTGGGAATTCATCAACTGTGATTCAGTACAATTAGTTTTTATTGACCAAGTTATGTCATTGGAATGTAACGTCCGTGTAAAGATTGTCTTGATTATGTTTGTTGTTGTTATTTCTTATTTGCCAATGTTTCACTTTCACATTTTGCCAAGGAGGTGACATAGTTCTGCAAGTTATATCAATTGCAGTGAGAAGAGTCAGGCTTATGGTTGATGGGCTGATGTTTTAAATTCCACATAACCTTTTTCCCGTTTATTTCTTTCTTCCTCTATCCATTTCCCCTTATTAAATGCAACATATCCATTGCAATTTTGGATGAGTAATTGCTTTTAATTTGAAGAAATCATTCATGAATATCTCTTATCTTCTATATATATTTGTTGGATGCTTTAAGTAACTTTCAGAAAACTTTGGGATTATTTGTTGGCATATTATAATTAGTAATTCTTATTTTAAAGGGAGGACAGTTTTGCATTCTTATAATCTTCTTTGATATAATGTTTTTAAGGATCATCTTCTTAGCTTTCATCCTTTAGGTGTTGGCTGAATCTTTGGAACCATGGGCATAAAAGGACTACAACAACTTCTTATATTTAACATTTTAACATTCCATAAGAAAAGTCAAATTTTTGTTATTTCAAAATAATTAGACTTAATCTTCATACTTCTTTGATTATAATCCTTAATTTGATTGCTGGAGATGGACTAGGGCAATTGTCCACAGCAGCACATCTAGTGGTTCAAGCTTATGAGTTTATTTTCTTTGCTTGATTTGTTTTATGTAATTGTTCAAAAATTACTTTTCATATAAGTGCACAACTTGTTGTTATTGTTTTGCGAATAAAGCACATGGAACTTTCTTTTTGAATTATCATCTCTTGTTTGATGCGAGACAGTGACGATTCTGCATAATTTAATGAAAATTTTCTTGGCATGCTGATTTTCAGGTAGCTGAAAATTATATGCGTCTTCATGTTGATGGAAAACTGGTTGGAGAGAAGTCTTTGTTTGTCTTATCCAGCAAGCACTGTCAAGATGATATGAAGAAGATTATACTAGTTGGAAACGATGGGAACCTTGGTGGTTACATCTATCATGTTCAGGTTTTGCCTATATCTGCATCAGTATCAGAGCATTTTGTTAAGGTGCTTACTTGCTTTTAAGATGCCTAAATTCAGCTACCTCTTATAATCACCTAGCATATATAACCAAGTATGTTAACCTGACAACAGAATCCTCCAGCAAAGTTGTCTCTTGATAATTCATGCATTTTGGATGGTGTTGAAGAAGGAGGTGATGGTGTCTGGAGCATTGTTGGTGGCAAGGTCAGAGCTCTCATCTTATGAGCAAAGCTGCAATAAATATTACATTGCATGATGTATGTGAGTTTGGAAGTGATAATCCATGAACATTTCAATTAATTAAAAAATAGATCATGAAAAAAGTATGGCAAAAAATATATTTTGAGAGAAATATGTAAATCGCTTGTCATGACCCGACTTGATAGGATAACTGATATCTTATCACCCATCACCCATCATACCCTTATAAGTTAATGTTACTGTTAGCTTACTTTCGATGTGAGACGGACTAAATTGGAGGTGTTACTATATTATCATGATTTGACTTGTTGGTCCAAAATGCTTAGGCTAAAATAAACAGTAGCATACTCATTAGACCGTTATAAGTCAATCTAAATCTTAGTCTACTTTTGATGTGGAACTAAACGTTATATTGCTATTTAACATTGATATATATATTATTTAGTTACAATGGACATCTCACAATGGGAATAGTAGTTTGGATTAAGAAATCATTATATTTTAGCAATCAATTGTTCAGTGTACAGTTCTTGAAAGTTTAAAGCTTGAACTCCATATGTTGTGGATTGGCAATCTGTCACTTAGCTCTTTGATTTTGAATGCATGAAGAGGAAGATTCTTTTATTGTAGCATTAAGAGTATCTAAGACTATTATCTCCCACCGTTGGGAGTCATTAACTACTGAATTCCTTGTGATTCAGAAAAAAAAAAAAAACTTGAAACTTGAACTATGATCTTCAGTTATCCAGTAATCTCCATTAACATGCGAAATATACACAAAACGAACATCAGCATGCTTATTCTTGCTCTTGTATGCTTGTCATACGAAGTATATTTATAATATGCTTGTCCTTTGTCATCCACAACATTTGTTCTCAATTTCCATATTTTTATCTTGCCTGATCATAGTTCCTATCCTGTGCGATAGTCTTTCATAGAACCTAGGTGGTAGCCATACTGCCAGAGTGTTGCAAGCGAAAAACTCATCTGAAGATCTTCGGAGAAGTATGCCCAAAATTTCCATCAAGTATCTTAAAGTATCCCATCTTTTTAGTTACTTCTTTAAATCAATCAATACTTTTATTAGTATATAACATGTAACCGAGAAGTTTCTGACAGTAGTTGTATCCAGCATGACCATAATAATAGTATGACAAGAAATTTGAAGTAAAATGTTATTATCTCAGATTCTAAACTGACATCACAAGTGATGGGAAATTGTTTATGTTTCAACCTTTTCAAAAACTTATTGCATGTTTTTCTGAGACTAATAGTTTGATTAATGTAGGCATCTTGCCGCAGGAACTTCTCTTTGGAAGTTGTGCTATTAGATGCTTTTGGTAGATCAGTCCATAGGGAGATGGAGGTAAATTTTGCTTCCTACAGGTTTTTTCTTAGAACCAGCATCTGCATGATTTTCTTTTTATGTATCTTGTTTGTGATGATTGCTTATTCCTGCTTTCAGGTAGTTGCTTCACTTTTATATGCCGACAGTGGAACTCCTGTTGAAAAAACTCGAGATGATGCCGAAGCACCATTGCTAACAAGTTGTGATGGACTTGAATACCCTTCTACTGATAGGCCAGTCATGCTTCTCCGTGGCCGTGCCACATATAAGCTTAAAATATCTCAGGTAACTCTTAAAGTAACTTGAGTTTTTTCTATTAATGTTTATAAAAAAAGAGGGGAAAAGATAAAGAAAAAGGAGGCTGTTCCAGTAATTTCTGGTTGTAGATATTTTACCTTGCCTGAATGTGGATGACTTTAAGAATTATCTGGTACTTGAGTTGGTCTCTGACATTGTTGAGTGCTAGTTTTTAATGCTGGTGTTCAGTGTATAACTGTATGGTACTAGAAGTCCTTAGATCTTTTAGCTATTAGTTTTATAGCTACATCATAATAGTAGGTTCTATATATGCTTGCTTCTCTTGTCTCTAGATGCAAAGTTGACTACTGAGGCTGACTTTCTTTTTCCTTTTTATGCTTCTTGTTTCAGCTATCATCGAAATGTGACAATCGGCTTTTCCGTGTTTGTTTCCACCCATTGCATGGTCAGAGATATCCATTTCTTGAAGCATACTCTTGTCCGATACGCTGTATCTCAAGGAACCGCAGTAACCGGACATTGGGGATTGGGAAAAGGTCACTTTCAACAACAGTTCTTCTCGATGAAATTCATTTGCTAAAGGCCAGTGATGGGTTGCAAGCAATTCGTGATGTGTATGGGAATGGTCAACTAAAAGCATCAAACCAGTCTGACTTGAAATGCAGTCCACAGTCGAAACATTTTAAAGTTGAGGATAACAGGTCAACAACAGAAGTTGTTGCTAATGGGAGCTCAGAACAGGTAATTCTTGTTTGATTGTCAACATGTATATATGTGGAATTCCTTTCTGTATTTTGCATAGCGCTAACTCAGTTTTTTTGACATGTTTGCATTCTGTGAAAAGAGGAAAAACCAAGAAATGAGAATAAACAACTTTGAAGGAACAGACAGTGGACCATCAGATTCTGAGAGCACTGATCTTAAAGATCTGGACTCCAGATGGAGCCAAAACTCTGTTGTCTCGGATGTCGCAATATTTCGGTACTGTTTGGAGAGTACTTTTGAGCGATCAATGATACTTAAGCAGTTAATAGCTTCAGCAAGCAATGAAGATATTGCAAATTTTGCAGAGCAGGTTTGCCTGTACAGTGGATGCTCTCATCACCGGTGATCTTTTAAAATTAATTCCTTGTCTATAGTTTTAATTTATGAATTATATAATTAATATATTTGAAGAACTACTTTTTGTGTAATTTTATCTTTGCTTGATATTGACAGAAATCAAATATTGGTTTCAAAGCATTTGGTCCAAGAAGGAGATGATACTTGGAACTCCATCTCTCGGAAGAACCAACGAGCTCTCTGGATGGATGCAATTTCTGAGATCAATAACAAATTCATGATGGTTGCCAATTCTGCAAGTAGGCCCTTGTCCGGACAGGTTGCCTTTTTTCCCATCTTCCAACCTTTTAAATGTTGGTCCTCAAGAAATAGAGCTCTTGACACAGCGCAGAAATTATTCAGGACCTTGAAATCTTGCGTGGAATCGCTGGATGTGGTGATGATCTGGGCAGGGAAGAATTTGACAGGATGTGGTACTGGTTGTATCCTGTAGCTTTTGCTTTGTCCAAGGACCGAATAAACAGAATATGGAAATGCCTATCACCGAAATGGATAGAAGGTTTCATTACAAAGGAGGAAGGAGAATCTGCGCTTAAAGGTCCTGGAGGCCTACAAAAGGCAGGAACTTTTGTGCTTCGATTTCCAACCTCTCGCAGCTGGCCTCACCCTGATGCTGGCAGTCTAATTGTTGCTTATGTTGGCACTGATTGCATCATTCACCATAGGCTTCTTTCACTTGATCATAGGTGATTCTATTCAGCCTTTGGTTTTATACGTATTCATTCTTATATTGTTGCAAAACATCTTGGTCTTTGATCAGTGGCTAATCTCTTTCAAGTTCTAATTGTTGCAGGGATCGAGACTCAAGATTACTGCAAGACTTGCTGTTGGAAGAACCTGAATTATCCCAGTTGGGAAGGTAAGTATACGCAACATTTCAAATTCAATGAGGAAGTATAATGCTTTATTAGGAACATTGCCCACCGTAGTGTTTTGAACAGGGTTGTGCGACAAAACAGCAGTTCTTGTGCAAGCTGAGGTCTGGAAATTATGGCATGAACATCCGTGACGATGGATCAGTTGACGATTGGGCACCCCTATGAGATCTGCAGCGTGCCTTAATGTAGTGGTGCCCTGCACAGTTGTAAAGATGTTGTATATGAACAAGAGTTGCATCCTGTTCTGTACACCTAACGTTCTCAAGTTTCGCAAACTCTTTTATGTTGGCGAATTTTACCAACATCAAGAGTTTAATTTCATCAGGTAATTTGATCATCCGCACTATAATGAGATGGGAGTGTTCCAAACATTTGTGAGCTGTGTGTGACCAAAGTTGTTGTAAATGTAGAGCCTTTCTCTCATGTTTATTCTCGTACTGCTTGCCATAATACTATCTAGTGATAGCTTTTATGTCATGATGTGCTTCTAGCCTCTCTATTAGTGGTGTCCTAACCCAGTAATAATTTTGTGCCGTGATACTAAGGGTGATCACGGTTCCCAAATTGTTCGTCAAATTTGGAACCAGAATTGAGGTGATTTCCATTTTAAATGTAATATGAAATTTATTTATGTTTTATTTTTATTTTTATATTTAGTTGGTTTAGAACTTTGAGCTAAATGATATGTGATAATATAATTTTATGAGCAATGCTATTTCTATTATAATATCATTTATTAAGATCTAACTCAAAATGATAGATACTTAATCCATATAAGTTTAAATGATCTGATGTGCTTATTAAGCCCAAGCAAATAATGTAACGCTAAAACTGAGGTGATGCTGCAATAGGTTTATGACGGTATTTATCACGCAAAGAGGTTTATAACCATCCATCTCGTCACCTCCACCGCCACTGCTTTTCACACTCTTTGCGGCATACCCCACCTACCCGCTTGCCTTGTGAATAGGTATCTAGATGGAGCCCTTTTCCTGAATCCAATAATTAGGAAGGTAGGAAATTGGGTAAAAGAAAAAATTAAAATAGAATCATCGGGCGGGAAGAGCGTCTCCTTTTTCGACTAAGCACCACTGTCCTCCGCGACACACCAAATATGTAACAGCAACAGAGGAGGTTACCCACTCTTCTGGATCTCTTCTCACCGTCGCCTGCGTTTCCCCTTCCGATCTCGAGTTGGAAGTCTCTCACGACTCGGCGATGGCGCCGATGTGTTCTTGGGCGATCAGTCGGTGGGGAAGACCAACATCATCGCCCCGATCTATGTACGACAAATTATCAGGTCGATCGGCTACTATCGTTTTCTTCAGTGATTTGTTTTGCTGGTTATCAGTGTCGGGATTCTTTAATTGTGTGTTGATCTGTTTGTTTAGGGTTTCTCTCATGTGGTGATGGTAATGTTGGGTAACGGCGCGCTTAGATTGATCCGAATAGGATTCGTTTAGTTGTCATCGATTGTTGGAGGCGAGTATTTTGTGGGGTTTCCCTTCTTCGATGTAAACAGATGAGTTTCGACAACTTTGGTGGGAATATGCAGCTTTGATAGCTTCACATTAAGCAGGTAGGCTTCGTTGTCCGGGGACGATGTAGCGGTAGTAGTTTCTTGGGTCCCAACTAGGTTAGGTATTGTTGTTATCGATGGGACTCTACTTGGAATTGTTACTTCAAATCATGTATACAAAGATGTTAATGTCGATGTCTGATCCACTGAGCTGATAGTGGTTTTGCTGTTGTCTAGGACCTATGTCCCTGTATCTTCTTGCTTGGTAGGGGTATGAACATTGACTGCTTCTCATGTTGGAGTTGGTAGCATTGTGGTGTTGGCAATATTTATGTGGTTAGGTAAAACAGAGAATGTTTCCGAGTTCTGAGGGAGTTAACTTGGGAATCCTTTGGACAAAGTAGATAATGGCTGCTGTCAGAAGATATAAATGCTGCTGTAGGAGCACTTATTTTAGATATGAGTTGCCTAAAGTTGGTATTTTACTTGATTGGAGGCAGCATTCATTGGGTTTAGGTAGTTCTTGACACTAAAATGGACTTCACATTAGTAGTTTAGTACTGATGAGTTTGCATTATGTGTTAGAAGGCATCCCAAGTTGTTTACTATAGACAAAGGCAGCCAGAGAAGGTCATGAATTCATTAAGATGTTGGCATAACTGAGAACTGATACCATGCAAATGATTTATTATTGTTGGTTGACTAGATTAATTGTTATGTCTCAATAATTGTTACTTGTCACTTGATGAGCCTCCTACTAAGTTGGCTCAGGTATTTCAGCCACTTCATTCCATGCAAGCTATTTGAGTTGGCTACTGTAGCCACGATAGTTGTGACTGTGATTACAGTCACATCTGAGAACGTGAAATGTTAAAAGATGACAAGGAAGAAGAGGTGGGACATTTAGCATCTTCAAGAAAGAAGACAAGTATTTATTGGAATTTTGAAGAGGAAGTGCAGGGTTCTACCCAGTCTTTTAAGGTGGATTTGACTATAGGAACCATATTTTGCTTGTAGTTGTGCAACTTAGCATTTGCTCTCTCTCTCTCTCTCTCTCCCTCTTTTAACCATGTTGAAGTTTCTTCATAATTATACTAATTTGGCTTAACAGAATTGTTGACAAGTAAAGCTTGAATATATAGGACATGGTTGATATTTTGATTCTATTTTAGTACATTTCATGGCAAAGGTTAACTGTTGCTGTCACTCACACACAGACACATACAGTAGACCACAGCAGAGGAAATGGCCCAATGAACGACACAAGATTTGGGCTACAGCAAGCAGGATTTGAACTCTGGGGAAAAAGAACAGGCAGACTAGGAGGGAGAAGTTTCTTCCAACTTATGATCTTTTGACCTGATTGCAGTTCAGATTATACATCCTATTAGCATAACTGTTTTTATATTTAAAAAATTATATTAAAAATTTTATAATTCTAAAAGTAAAATAAATAATTTTGTTTGTCCTAACGTCTAACTGTATTAACAAAAAAATATAATACGTGATATCATGCGTTAGATCAGTATTAAAGTGATAGACAAAAAGATAATTTCAATGTTCCTTTTGTTTCGAACGACGGGCGGCTTAGTGAGTATATCGCCGATCATGGAGAGGAGTTGTATGGGGTTGGACGATCGAAGATGGCTTTCGTGGAGGAGGTGATGGTGAGGCTGACAAAGATAAAGGCTCCCATGAAGAGGGGGAGACCTAGAGCCTTGCCACTTGGTGTATCGAGAGCAACCACCACTAGGATGCTCAATGTTGTGTCATCTATTTGTCGACATTGTGGCGTTTAGATTCCGATGTTGAGGAACACAATGGCTCTGGGTCTCCCCCTCTTCTTGGGGGCCTTCGTTTTTTATATTTCAACTCGCATGAGAAACCATCAAGCACCAATCATACGATCGTGTTCACACAACGCATCGTCGTATGCGAGAGCGTTCACCACTTGCAACACTCTAGTGTTGCTTGCCACTTGCCTCGGGGGATTAGAGAGAGCGAGAAGCAAAAAGAGGGCAAGGGAACTAGAGCTTGAGAGGGGGATAAGGGAAAGGGAATAAGGTATCATCTCCTTCTTTCTTCCCTCTTTTTGGTTATGTGAGAATTGACTCAAAATTGAAGTCATACTTGGGCTCAATCGACTAGACCAATTCCTCGTTGAACTAGTCCAACTTGTATGATAAACTGTCATGTGCCTTTTGCCATAGTTGTGTTCCTCATCGTTGGTCTAGTGAAGGTTCTTCATCGTGATAGCTTTGGGTCTCCCCCTTTTTATGGGAGCATTTGTTTTCATTGGCCTCTTTGTCACCTTGTTAACGAATGTCATTTTCGGTCATCCAACCCCATCTATCTTCTCTTTAAGATGATGACATACTTATCAAGCTGCTTATTGTTGAAAACGAAAGGGATGTTGAAATTATCCTTTTGCCCATCACTTTTGCATCGATCTAACATGTGGTATCATGTGTTATATTCTTTGACGTCATTATGACAAATGAGTTTATTTATTTTTAAAATTATAAAAATTTTAATAAAAAAAATTGAAGTAAAAAAAAATGATGTTAATAAGATTCAGAAATAATCTATAATTAGTCCGTCTGGACAGCGTGGAGTTTCAAATAAACTGGTAGACATTTGGAGCCGCAAGGTTTGAAAGCCATGTGTGGCACGAAGGTTGTGAATTTAAGGCAAGTGTTTTAATACATTAGGGGTGCGATGATCCAAGCATTTTACCTATAAGAAGATTAGTTCCTGATAAGTTGGCTGTGCATAGGCCTCTCAGTTAATTTCCCACAACTTGCAGACGCACCAACCTCCCCCTTCCTTTCTGTCCCTCCAAAGGTACGCAAGTACACAAGTACCACAGCAATAGTACTCCAGCATGAGCACTGTTGGTTTGTCTAAGTTCTAAGTCGCAACATGATCAGGCTATACGATCCTTTCAGAACAGTTGACTGGATCGGCACACAGAGGAATTTACTCGAGTATCCTTCACCCCTTTTATTATCCAACCATTGCTTTCCTATATCTACTGGAGTAGCTCTCTTTTAATGTTGGAAGCGGCAAGGATTCCTCTAATAATCTACCAGTTCAAGTTCAACGTTTTATTAAACCTTGTTCTTTTTTCACTTAGGAAAAGGTCACTTTGTAAGGAGCTACGATCGGAGACTCCACATTCTGTCAAGCAGGTATTGTTCTGCCTCTCTTTTTCATTCATAATGCTTACATCTTGAAGCGTTTAAATGAACCTGATCTGTTGTGTGTGATAACGAATGGGATTTTTCAGTTGATATCTTCTCGCAGTGACCACAGAATGAATGTATTCGAAGCTTTTTTGCTTCATGATTTAGTCCAAAAACCTTGGTGCATGAAGGAAAGCAACAACTCTTCGAGCTTTGACTTCGTTCCAAAGAACACACATTTCTGTTCGAGGCAACTGGAACTCTGGCAAATAGGAGGAACACATAATATGGCTCCTGGCAATTCCAGGCGAGAAGTCATATTACAAGACAACTCAGTGACTGTGGGTGGCATTAGTGGCAGACAGCAGAGAAGTGGGGAAGGACATAACTTGCTTTCAAGAACTCCACTTTCGAGTTTCTTGGCGTGAGGTACGTATCGCACATGTAGAGCTGCCACCAGTACCTTTTCTTCTCAAACAAAGTGCAGTTTCCTTGTTGAGGTATAATGGATTTAGGCCACTTGACACTAGTTTTATGACACAACTAATCACTCGTTCCAATAGGTACAGTGCAAGCTGCACCGAGCGAGAAGGACACCGCGGCACAGGCTTAAGGGGCGTCGTTGATCGTCGTGTCAGAAGGGAGCATTAACATGTGAAATGGCCCCAAATACTGAGTTATTTAGGGCCCAATCAACCCATCTAATGACACGCCACTGTGAAGATCGTGCTGCATACCAAAATAAACTTCTGCATGGTATAGTGTGGCTCCAAAATACTGGGTGGTCACTCGGGGGCCCCAATCCATATGCCATCCCCATTTAAATACATGCAACTGTGGTATTCCGATTTAAGCATGGCTTACCCCGGTCTCGTTCTTCCCTAGTTGATACCATCCTGCATGTGATGGTCCCAAGAGGATCACGTCGACCTATTGCTTGTTGTTTTGATGATGCACTGCAGATGCACATGCATATTATGAGGAGAGGAGAGAATCCTCATGAAGTTATATTTCTTGGTTAATCCTTATACTGGCAGGAGATGGATCCTTCTGTTTCATGTTAGCTTTGCCGTAGAAAAGAAAGGACCATGTTGATACCGAGGATATCTTTTGCCAATCAGAGGCGAAGAACATGAAGTGCTATGCTCTCTGCAACTCGAGGTGATTCTGATTCCGAGGACTTCGATGCTATTCCTCCGATAAATTCCTAGTATTGATGTCTGACTTGGTGACAGTTCCAAGGTATACTTTAGTTTAAGCAAAGTTGGAGTATTCTTTCCTCAAGTATTATTACTCAGGATTGTAGAGCCCTATAATTTAACGATTCAGTTCAGCCAGGAAAGCTGGCGCTTTGCTCGTGCTCTTCCTTAAGAATGCATGTAGCAGCTCCAAGGATGCACGCGTCAGGCGAATAGCTTCTGGTCCATCCATTGCCTTCTATTTCGAGTAGGTTCCCATTGTTTTTGTTTCAGCTTTCCATTTAGTCTTACCGATTGTTTCCTTCCTTCTACTTTTAGCTTGTTGCTTATTACCGGACATGTCTAACACTCACGAGCCTCCTCCTAATGGAATCATGGGAATGTGGGATGGTATTTGCTTTAGTGGGCGACTGCATGCTTCGGGAGACCTTCACTCGGTTTTGTTTCTCATGGCTTTAGTAACTTGTGGGTTTTTGCTCTTCTGATTGATGTTTCTAGGAGAAATCTTCCCAAGGCTGTGCTTTTGGTGGAATGGAGACTCCACCCATGGAGTCCCATGATTAACTTGCTTTTTTTAGCTCCATGTCTTCGTCTGGCATTTAGTAATGACAACATTGTGGAACATGAACTCTATCCTCTTGTTCGACCAATCCCATCAAGAAATATATGCTATGCGATGGACGGAGCTGTCTCCTTTTTGCTCACAAAACATACTTTGGTTTCAACTCCATATCTGCTTCCTGAACAGGTTCAAGTGGTCCAAGATGGAGAGAGCTAGAAGAGGAGTGGAGTTTGAGAGTGTCTCCTTCTCGAGACATCTTTCACTTCCCTACTTCACGGTATTCGCTTGAATAACTTGTTTTCTGTAATCCCTACCTCATGTAATAATTCTGCTTGGTTTCTAAATCTATTTCAGAATGATAAATTAGTGGCATTCGAGGAACGAGGAGCGATCGAGGCGTGCAAGGAGAAGTCACAGCTGTCGACGTTTTATTGCCCAGTGGAGGTCCCCAAAAGTCCTGTTGAAGCTATGGATTTCCTCTCTAGAACTTGGAGCCCTTCTTCCTCTGATTTCTTTCAAATGCTTTCGTCAAATGTAAGTATTCTAAAGGAAGTAGTAGTTCTAATCGATGTCCATCCATTATATATTCTCAAGAATAGGTTTCTTTATTACTCACTAGAAGCTTATAATATTCGTCGTCTATTATACTTCCATCTCGAGTGATGTGAAGATGTCTAATTGGGAAGCTCGGTAACGTTAAAATAATTCTTGACATTCCTATTGATTAGTGGCTACCACGGACGGGCGGTTTGAACCCTTCTTGATGCAGGGCAGGGAGCATGACCAAGAGCTAGAGGAGAAGCAAACAGAGGAGAGCGATGTCCATTTCGACGAGGATGACAAACTCAGATTGGAGCAAGTACTGGTAAGAACATCTCCCACCCTTGTCTAAACAAAGATAATCTTCTGACACAGGCGAGTTAGCTGACTGTCCTTCCCTGCTAATGATCATTTCAGACACTGCTTTCGACTGGAAATCTGGTGCAATCAGCTGTAGGAAAGCACAAGCAACTCCACACCAGCTGGGTAAATGCTGAAGAAAGAAAACATTAAAAAATATATATAATGTTTCATAATAGTATGATTTCTTTGAAATGCACAGATGAAGGTAGGAGAGATTAAGGCATGGTTGGGCGGGGAACTTTTCAGCAGCTTGTCCAGAGGATGCAGAAAGAGGAGAAAGGAGAGACTGCGACTCCATGTGGCTCAAGTGCACGCTGCACTCTCCGTTACAAGGTTGGCTGCGGCCATCTCAGGCATCATGGCCAGTTCTAGGGTGGAACCAAGAGATTCCAAGGGAATGAGCATGATGACTGTGGGAGGGAAGTCGGACGAGAAGATAAGCGCCGTGCTTGCTTCAGCTGCAGCTTTGGTCGCTACTGTGTGCGCTGAAGCAGCTGAGTCTGCAGGGGCGCACAGAGAGTGCGTTGCTTCTGCCATTACTACAGGCTTAGCAACGAAGACTTCAGCCGATATGGCGACGCTCACTGCAACTGCTGCGACATGTAATGCTGCACCGTTTACAACTTCACAGATACTTGATCTCGTACTTCATAGATAGAACATCTCAGCGATAACGTGCCGTGAATTCACATAATCGAACATATGAACTGATCATGACATTATTATTGTAGGTTTAAGAGGAGCCGCCACACTTGAGCGGAGAGCAGCCGCTGGTAGGCATGTATCACAGGACCAGAATATCCTTGCAAGAGGTGCTCAACTTCCAGTCCGCATGCCCGAAGGTAAGAATCCGTGGCTCGATTTTTTTTATGAACTCTAAGAATCTATGTAGAGTGCTCTCGTTTGTGATTGGATGATCATGAATGGAAATTTGACTTGTGCTTGCAGGGAGGGTTCATCTAAGATTGGTGTCAATTTTCCTCAAGCATTATAGACTTACAGTGAGATTAACAAAGAAATACATGCGCGGAGTGATCAGCACATACAAAGAGTGTAAGCATGTTAGGGTTTCGTCTTCTTGCTACTTGTTTCATCTGTAAATTGATGGCCATGCATTTCGTATCAAAATCCATTGATCAGTACAGTAGTCTTAGATGTCAGCTACTGCAGTAATATCATCTGTACATTCTGATATATTCTTTTTCAGATAGGATATTTCATGCAATGGAAGATTTAAAAGGAGGCTTCTCTAAGGATGCCCATGGATTCTACCTGATAACCCTTGGCACCACCGGGGGAGCCATCCAGGTCATGTTTGAGGATCAAATGCAATATAGGATTTGGAGGTCCACCATCTGCCACCTCTTGTGTGATTGTTAGAAGAAGCTTTAAGTTTCAATCTTCCATTGGGTACTACTACTCTCTCTTCCATGTTAAAAGGTGTTCAACAATAAAATTCTTTCTATCTTTTCCTATTTGTTTCTTCTGATCTGGAGGCATCTCGCTGGGTGTAATCTAACATTTGATTGCGCGAGCTCACTTGCTCACGAAAGTATTCATTCTTTCCACTTAGGAGTTTGACATCCTCGACTCCAGTATCGTGCATGTGCGTGTGATGTCCAATCACCGATACATCGATAATCTTCCAAACACTATAAGGGCCATTCTCCCTAACTCCTTTGGGGCCACCAGATCAAGCCCATCTATTCTCAGCCCAAGCCTTTGGGGCCGAGGATACCGGCATCACGGTCTATCGTTATCCAAGTCTTAACCTCCGTCGTGTCCCGAAATCGAAAGCGCCTCCCCGTCGTGCTCGTAACGCGAATTTGAAAACATTTGAAAGGAAGGAAGACCTACTCGGTGGGCAGAATCGACAACGCCGCCGTTACCCTGCCCATCGCATGGCGCACAGAATACCCAAAAAGCCCTTCGATAGCGCGACTGCAGGCAAATCACCAGGGGCATAAATGGGAAACAAGCAAATAGCTTAGCTGCCGGTGGGAGCCAACCGCCAGCTTCAATAGAATCTCCTGTCTCTCTCTCTCGCCAACGCACTTTCCGCCGACGTCATACTTCTCTTTCCCTCCGCTCTCTCGAAACTTTCTTTGCCTCGTCGAGTCCGAATTTTGAGTCAGGGTTTCGGAGATGACGACGATGGAGAGCTTGATCGGTCTGGTGAACCGCATTCAGAGGGCGTGCACGGTGCTGGGCGACCACGGAGGCGCCGACGGCACCCTGCCGACGCTCTGGGAAGCGCTGCCCTCCGTTGCCGTCGTCGGCGGACAGGTACTTAATACTCCGACCTCGTTGCCGTCGCGTCGTTTTTTCGTTCAGCCTCTTAACCCGTTTGTTCGATGCGTTTCTTGGTGGGCAGAGTTCGGGGAAATCGTCGGTATTGGAGAGCATCGTTGGGCGCGATTTTCTGCCCCGTGGTTCTGGTTAGGGTTCGGCGATCTTGATTGGTTTTGTACCGTTCTTCTACTTCGGTTATCCATGTGAATTTTCAATGGCTGATTTGGTGGTTAAATCAGTGGTTTCTTCTTCTCCCTTCTTGCTTTTTCAAGGTATCGTGACGAGGAGGCCCTTGGTGCTGCAGCTTCACAAGACAGAGGAAGGCCGTCCAGAATACGCTGAGTTCCTTCACTTGCCAAACAGGAGATTCACTGATTTCTGTGTGTGATTCTCTTTCATCCACTTAGCGGATGCAATGATTTCTTTCATTTTTCTTGACTAATTGCTTTTGTGTTGGTTGATTCTTACAAATATGTGGAATGTTTTTCACAATCTTGGCTAATACTATATATAGCAAACCAATTGGAGAATTTTTTAACTTGAATGAGAACTTGTTACTTGTATATACAATATAATTCTTGTGAAGTTTTAGCTTACTTCCAATCTACTATATTACTTTTTATGTTATGTTGAATCACATTTGCATCAATATGCTGCAGTTATGTTCTGTTTAAGTTGGTATAAGACGGTTGGATCTTTATAGTTACAAAGGAGGACATTTTATTGATTTATGAGTATATTAGTATCTTTCTTAAGCAACCATTCTTTCATTGTTTTGCACTAGAAGTGTCTTCTCTTTCTCTATGTATACATATATATTTTTATGAAAAGGCTAAAATAAATGTTTGCTCAAGCCTCAAAGTAGTATTCCGAATTTCTGAATCTAATTCTCAAGTCTGACGGTTGGTCTTCATCCAACTGGATCCTGTTGAGGTGCAAATAATAGTTATGACCTTGAATTTTGCCTAGGTAGGAGTAACTTTAAAGTAGGGTTTTATGCTCATTGGATATCTATACTTTGAGCTCATGTAACTAATATGTGTTGTCCATGTGGCGATGAATGTACTTGATGGATCTTCTGTGTAAGATGTAGCCTCTTGTTTGGATGATTATCCATGTGATCTTTATTTTTTATTGAGTCAGATTTAATTAGGAGCCCAAGAAAATATTTTGAGATTCCTTGTTTTCCATGAGATTGATAAATTTGTTCATGGTTATTGTGTAAATATTGGGAATTTATATATGAAAATTGTCATTTTAGGGATATATATGTATATGTATATATATATGTATATGTATATGTATATGTATATGTATATGTATACATATACATATATACATATATATATATATATGTATACATATACATATATATATATATATGTATACATATACATATATATATATATTTATATATATATATATAAATAAATAAATAAATATATATATATATATATATATATATATATATATATATATATATATATATATATATATACATACATATACATATACATATATATGTATCAGTAGTTGATTTTCTAACTGTTGTATTTACTTTCGTAGCTCTTGTGCGCAAGGAAATTCAAGATGAAACTGACAGGCTAACAGGGAAAACAAAACAAATTTCTCCTGTCCCCATTCATCTTAGCATTTATTCGCCATTTGGTAAAGACTTGTTATTTTTCTGTTCTCTGAATAATTTTAGTTATTTCATATGAACTTCATGATCCAAATGAGCAAATTTAATGAGGTTGTATCGTGAATTATTGTCTCCTTTACCAAAGAATATCTTGAATTTTGCAAACACTTTTTTTCTCGTTCATATTTACTTCATTGTCATGTAATTTTAGAAAATGTTGGTTTTATTTCCATAATAATGTATTTTGCTTATGACATAGTTAATAGAGTAACAGAATTATACTCATGTCTTGGTGACACAATCCGGTAGATAAACGGGGAAGACTTGGCAGCTGTCTGGTAGTTGCATAGCCTCTCTAGGAGTGGGCCAACTAGTAGGCAAACTGAAGGCTGGAGACCTGTTGAAGGTGCAGGGCTTCCCATTTGAAACCTTTCTGGAATCACATGAGACTGTTGGTGAGAGCAAGTGAGCAACCTACAGTTCATGTGAATGACAGGTGGTCAAGCCCTATAAGCAACACCTGGGCAATATATGAGGCAGCATTTTGATTGACTCCGTGGTCCCAGGACCCGACTTGTCATGATTGCCATGCTAGAGTATGTTTCCAATTGTCTGCCCAAAATACGTGACCCACAAAAATATATAGCCTAGCAAAAATAAGAAACAATTTAATTCGTGGGTGAAAGAGGGTATTGAGGGGACTCATTGGTGAGTTGGACATGTCTAAAGGTTAGTATAAATCACTGGTTGGCTGGAGGTCAGTAAAATTCATATCAGTGTTGCAATTAGGTAGAGACTGATGACTATATTAGAAACAATAAGAACGGTTTTGATGCCTTTTTATTTGAGTAGTGATAATAAACTTTCTGAGACTTAGTGACAGGAAAAAGCCTTTCAGCTCACCGTAAATACAAGAGTAGTTGTTGTTTACTTAAAATTTTAGAAAACCTGAAAATCTGTTAGACTTAGTTTAGTAATCAGGCCTGCTTTGAATATGGCTGTACTCAAACAAAGTGCATTTCCTTTTTTCTTATGCATAGTAATCCCGAAGCACTTTTGGCATGTTCTGCAGCTTTCATACCATTCCTTTCGTTATTGCGTTTATCTTGCAAACCCTCTTTCTCAAATTCTGAAAGAAAATAAGGTGCAAAAATTGCATTTACCTTCAAGAAGAGCTTTATGAATTACGTTAGTGTGAAGAGACACAAAGACATTAAAAAAAAAAAAAAACATAAAAGTCATGCTTTAGCACCTTTAGCTTTGGACAGTTATCCTTTCTATGCAGTTACTATGTATATTTATGCACTTCCAGCTTCCAGAACTTGCTTGAACATTATTGGTTAATCTTTAAGCGGTCTTCTCTATGATATATTATGAGTTTTGATTTGTCACTAAATTGAGTTTGTTCTCTTTGTTCACAACTTAATTAGACGTAAAAATTCTATTAACAACCTAAATTTTGTAACTTGTTTGAACCTGAGCTTCACTTCACTGAGATGGAGTAAATAATGGAATTTGTTGCTGCAAATATGTTGCATAATTTTCATTTTATGCCTTAATTTTCTAGGTTATTTTGTATGTTCTGTTCAATTATGTTCCTGATGATGCTTCTTGATTATTTATTGCAGTTGTGAATCTAACACTTATTGACCTTCCTGGTCTAACGAAGGTGGCAGTAGGTACATGCTGTTTGAACCTTTTCAGCCTTACATCCTTGTGTATTTGCTCCGGTAACAGGATTCACATTATTTATTAACTTATTTAAAACATGTCTGTCTTTCTCAGAGGGACAGCCTGATAGCATTGTCCATGATATTGAAAATATGGTCCAGTCATATGTTGAGAAGGTACATCATATGCCACATAATTACTGTTAATTACAACCTGCAAATTCATGCATGTTCTCTTACCCACTTGGCTAGTTTGGCAAAAGGGGAATTGTGGTGTTTTTTCTGTTTTACAGAACATCGTTTATGCTAAAGTTTGGAGGGATAAGTATTATGATAAAAATTAGAGATGCAATTGGGATTGGGTAGAGCTGGATATTCAATAGGGATAAGTATTATGATAGAAATTATGGGTGAATTGTTAGATCAGATTGGTTGGAATTGGCTAATTCTTGCCCATTCTGCTTGATTCCAACTCATTCCTGATTTCTTGGTGGTTTGGGGAACAGTGGACAAATGGATTGGGGATGACGACAATACTATTTGAAATTTATAGATTTTGAAGCTGTGTCACACATTAAAGAATACTTAAATGATGTGTGTGGTATTACTTAGTGCCAACTAGTTTTCTGAAGCTGAAAATGAAAAAGATTTCTTTTACTTCATTGTTGTTTTTCTTTGTGTGATTAGAGGTGTCTTAAGTCTTCCTTGATTAAGTTGATGCCTGCATCTTGTTTGTATCATGATGAATTGCTTGATTTGAATTATGGACGCTGGTTGTTTGGATCTTTATCAACTTTCAATGGTTTTCTGCTATATTCTCTGTATTTCATTGCTTCTATCTTTCCATGTAAATCCTTACAACTCGGTTTAAGTATCATTTCAGTCTTTCATTTTGGATGTATGTTACATTATCAGCTTCAGCAATTGGCTTCTGGGTGCTCCCTTTGTTTCGGTCACTGCTACTTCTAGTGTTTTATATACTTTTCTGATCAGTTCAGTGATTCTTATCTATTAGTATCAAGGTTTAGAAACCGATCAGAAAAAGATGCCCCTTTTTAAAACTTTACCCCATGCTCCTCCGTCTCTCTCGATTGTCTCTCACTGTGCTGCCTGCTCTCCTCTCCTTGCTGCTTCTGCCTCTTCGTCTGGCCCGAACACTAGACAAAGTACTTGAGATGAAGTTAACAGTAGTGTACTTATCAAACCCTTATAAATCAATCTTAATCTTGCCAACGTCCGATGTGGGACTAATCGGGATGTTATAATCTCCCCCACTCAAGGGCTTGACGTCCTCGTCAAGGCTCAACATAGTTCGTCCTCTGACTCTATCCACGGGTAGTCCTTTCCTACTCGAGCTCCCTCATCATTCCCAAATATTAGGTTGACACTGATACCAAATATCACGACTCGGGCCTGATGGGCTAATTGGCCTATCAACTTCGCTTAGTCCGAATCACTGGCCAAAATGCTTAAGCTGAAGTTGATAGTAGTACATTCATCAGATCCTTATAGGTTAATCTTAATCTTGTCCACGTTCGATGTGAGACTAATCAGGATGTTACACTATATGCCTATTCGATATACTTTATACTTGCATTTCTGGGTCTTGCATCTTGTCTTCATTTTATAGTTCATGAGCTTGCTAATTGTAGTTTACTTCTTTTTGTATCATAATTTTATTTTTATACAGAATTCATTTGTTATTTTAAAGCTTCTTTATTCACTTGTATTATATTTTGTTACCCTCTCTCTCCTGTGCAACATAATTTGTAAATGATTCACTCTCATTTTTACATATGTTCATTTTTGCAGCCAAATTGCATAATATTGGCTATTTCTCCTGCTAATCAAGATATTGCAACATCTGATGCCATCAAACTTGCTAGGGAAGTTGATCCAACAGGTATGTTGATAGATGCTGCAATAGAAACTGTGTTATATGATTTATGATGCTAATATTCTATTAATATGTTGGTTTTGCCATTATGACAATGATGAGTCTCCAATAAATCTTGTCGCAGGCTAAATTGTTGTTTGATGATTTTTGTTGACCTGTTTTGCTACATGAACTTATCCAAAATTTGGTCAGGTGAAAGGACTTTTGGAGTATTGACAAAACTTGATCTGATGGATAAAGGAACAAATGCACTCGATGTGGGTTTTCTTGGTGTGTTCTTTTTCATAAATGCATTTGGAGCATATTCATCTGACTTTGTTGATTGTACTGTCCTTTGTAAGGTTCTTGAAGGAAGAGCTTACAGACTTCAGCATCCTTGGGTTGGTATTGTTAATCGTTCGCAAGCAGATATTAATAAGAACATTGATATGATTGTTGCCAGATGAAAAGAAAAGGAGTATTTTGCAACTAGTCCAGAGTACTCACATTTATCCAGTAAAATGGGTTCGGAATATCTTGCTAAACTTCTTTCAAGGGTATAGTATATTTTGACTCTTTAATTTGTTGGCATTTCTTTGTTTGAGCAATTGATTAATTACCTTTAGTGACTGAATTTGTTTCAGCATCTGGAGTCTGTAATCAGGGCACGCATCCCAAGTATTACCTCTTTGATAAACAAAACCATTGATGAACTTGAATCAGAGATGGATCACCTTGGTAGGCCCATCGCTGTGGATGCAGGGGTAGGTGTACATGAATGATTTGACTAAGATTCATTTTTTTATGTCATAATTAAACGAGGTTATCAGTTTACATTTTCATGTTCTACCAGGCTCAATTGTACACTATATTGGAACTTTGCCGTGCATTTGATAAGATATTCAAGGAGCATCTAGATGGAGGGTAAACATCTCAGTTCCATTTCTTCTCTTCAATGTTTGGCATTTTATTTCTGCATGTTATTATATATTTGGCCTATTATTATAATGTCCAACATTTTTGAGTGTGCAGTGGAACTTCTTCAACAATTTGTCATTCAAAGGCAAGGCACATGCCTTATTGAAAGCACACCATAACTGGTCAAGAATAATTATAAAATTGTAGTGAATCTAGATGGAGCATTTACTAATATCTAAATAATCCAAAAATTAATATGGCTCGTTTTTATTTTTTGGGTTCCAACATCTAACTTCCATTAGAGTAGTTATTTAGTTTTGTTTCCTTGCAGTGCTTGTTGTTGAAGTGAGACACTTGTTTATTTGATTGCTTTAGAAATTATGAACGCTTAGCTAGGGTGGTTAACTTTGCATTGCTGTTTCATGGTTAACAATCATTGTTATAATTAGAACTTCTTGTATTGACCTTAGATGTTGTTTGTCAATCCATTGAAGCTTTCAGATCTTAGCTTTTTGGGTCTGCTTTGAGCTCTTTTAAGGGCAATATCAGTAGTCGAACTGAGAGCCTCTTACAAGAAAACTGTACGTGGTTAATAAATTAACATCATTCACAAAAAAAATATCTACATGTGATAAAGGAATTTATGCAGTTATGATAATTCCATTTATCTGCATAAATATGCTTGTGATATAGGTTTTCATCTTCTCTAGCTTGAATCAGAGCTTGATATACACTTTATGCAACAGTAAGTTTTCATGCAACTTTTGGTGTATGCCATCATTTTCATTTGTGGATATGTGAAAATCAAGAAATCAATTCCCATATTGAAAAGTAGCAAAATATCTCTATTATATACTTCAAGTCTCTGCTGCAACCTGCTTTGTCAAAAGCTGTTGCACATTCTTGACAGCATTAATCAGATCATTGCATCTTCAAAGAGTAGAATCTCGTGTTTAATGTTGCATTGTAAATTTTGTTTGTCTGCTGTTTGGGCTTGTATTTGAAACTAGATTTAATTTTTGGGTTTATTTACACAGGCGTCCTGGTGGTGATCGAATTTATGGGGTATTTGATCATCAACTCCCAGCTTCTTTAAAGAAACTTCCATTTGACCGACATCTTTCCCTACAAAATGTGAGGAAAGTGGTTTCAGAAGCAGATGGTTATCAACCCCATTTGATTGCTCCTGAGCAAGGTTATCGTCGCTTAATTGAGAGTGCTTTGAATTATTTTAGGGGCCCAGCCGAAGCATCAGTTGATGCTGTAAGAGATTATTTATATATCTTTTATCTTTTTTTTTCCCTAAGTCCTAGGTTGTATCTTTGACGCATCTACTGGTCGTGATTGCAGGTGCATTTTGTACTTAAAGAGTTGGTGAGGAAGTCCATAGGGGAGACCCAGGTTAGTGCATTCCCTTTGTCATGATCTGGGCCACTAATATACTCAATTATTAAGCACATGTTAATCTTTTTCCCTGTAGGAGTTGAAGAGATTCCCTTCTCTCCAAGCGGAGCTTGCAGCTGCATCTCACGAAGCTTTGGAGAGGTTCCGCGAAGATAGCCGCAAGACGGTATTGCGGTTGGTTGACATGGAGGCATCATATTTAACCGTAGATTTCTTCAGAAAGCTGCCACAGGAGGTGGAGAAAACTGGGAGTCCTGCTGCCCCCACCATTGATAGGTACACCGATGGACACTTGAGGAGGATAGCTTCAAATGTTTCGTCCTACATATCCATGGTGTCCCAAACGCTCAAGAACTCGATTCCAAAGGCAGCAGTCTATTGTCAAGTTAGAGAAGCCAAGCGCTCTTTACTCAATCACTTCTACACACAAGTTGGAAAGAAAGAGGTCTTTTCTGCTGGCCCATTGGTGTGATGAACCTCCTAATTATTTTCCCCTCGTTTCCTAATTAACTCTTTCCCCAAAATTGCAGGGAAAGCAGCTTTCTCAGCTGTTGGATGAAGACCCTGCTTTGATGGAGCGCAGGCTGCAATGTGCCAAGAGACTCGAGTTGTATAAAAATGCAAGAGATGAAATTGATGCGGTATCATGGGCTAGATAAGGTTTCAATTTTGTATAGTCTATTCTCAGATCCTATAGGAGTAATCAGTACCTTATGTGGCCTTTTATTGCGTCGTGAGTCTTTCCCTTCCCCCCATTATGCAAAATTTATTATGCTCGTTTCCTTGTCAATTGTTGTTGGCTCGCATATTTTGTATTACTCCTTCGCATCATATGCTTTGTGAATGGGTGGTATAGGTTTAAATTATGCATTGTGAGCCTCTGTTAGGCTTAAGGGTATTATATCATTACCTCTGCTTGTCAAGCCAGTCACCAATGGCATTTGGGAATTGTCATCAGGCTTAACCATGATCTCAACCTGTCACAGTTCCTATCGATCATCTCAATAAAGCTTCCGGCCTGTTCTATATAGTTCGCAGTGCAACCTTTGTCGTGGCTTAACGCGAACTCGTTAAGTTACGTGCACTACAAAAGAAGGGGGAAAGAAGGGTCGGTGTGTGAGCCACACATCGATCTCGCTTTTCACACCACAGAAGCCGAAACGCCCAATCTAACGACAACCAAAGCCCCCTCCGAAGCTCTTGTCGCCCATGGCGAGCACGGGCATCCCACGGGCCCGCCCTTACGCCAGCGGGCCGGCGGCTTTTTCGCCGCCCCTTCTTGTCGCCCGCCGCGTAGCCGCTCCGGTCCGGGCCTTCCGGCGGAATGACCTCGACAGGTTCGCGAGGCGCGTCGCATCTGGCGAGGCCCTGCGGGACGCTTGGCGGAGCGCCAACAACGGGATCGAGCAGCTCACCTTCGAGGCCCGCCGCGCCGCCGAACGCCTCGACCGCCGCTACTCCCTTTCCCGCCGATTCGACTCTGCCTCCCGCGCCGCCGCAGCCCGGGTCCGCGAGCTTGACCAAGAATTAGGGATTGGGCAGCGGTGGAGGTCGTTCTCCATGGACTTCTCCAGAAATTGGCCTAGGGTTCGGTTTCCCCTCTTTCTTCTCGATCCGCCCCTTTTCTTTCTTTCTTTCTTTCTTTCTTTCTATCTATTATCTGATGTCTTCTTTGAATACATTCTCTGCAGTACAAGAGAGACCTTAGCGAGTTGCTGCAAACGCCCCTAGGCAGAGGGCTCGCTGTGAGTTCTTCCTCCCGCTTTTACGCGTTTAACCATGAATCGTGAGTCTCGTCTCCATTTCTTGATTACCAACCTTGAATCTTGTCTCCTTTGTCTTGATCACTGATCTTGGTTCTTGTCGCCTCTATCTTGCTTACTGATCTTCAGTATCGTCTCATTTTTTTTATCACTGGTCTCCCTTTTGGTGATCGCTGATCTTGAATCCCTCCGTTTTCTTGATACTTGTCTTCTCCTTTTTAATCGCTAATCTTGGATGATCTTCTCTCGTCATTCTGGATTTCTAATCTTGAAGATTGTCTCCTCTTTGTCGATTGCTAATCATGAATCTTGCCTCCTTTTTCTTGAATATTGTTTTGTCAGTAGGTTTTTAGATTGATTTTCTTTAACCGAATCTTTGGAGTCGGCTTTAATTAGCCCTAAATTGTTGTGCTTTATGATCTGTTGCTTATCATCATGGTGATTTTGATTTTTTTTTTTAATGCCTCCTATAATGATTATTGATTTGGTCTTTCTTTACCAACAGATTTCCTGTCATTGTGACATGATTTTTGTTTTCAATATTATGTTCTATGGTCCTTTAGGACCTTAGAATGAAGATGCTATCCGCTGTACTGTGGGCGGATGTACGTGTTAACTTAAGCACTACACAGTCCAGTCTTGGACGAAAATGCATATACTTGTAATGGAGCACATGCAGATTCTTTCTTTATTTAGTTCTACTTTAGCCCATTTTTTATCCCTAATTAGGTTTCGAACTATCTCTAAGGTTCTTGATGAATCTCTTTAATTATATTTAGAAGAGATTATTGAAACATTCCTACTGCTTGTAAAGAAGAAAGACACCTTAGTTTTTAGTCTTTAACAAGACTCACTATTTTTACATGTTTAGTTTGTTTGATTCTTGTAACTCATGTTCTGCTAATACACTTTATACACGATCCCATTGTTAACCTTAAGACAAGCGACCATTATTTCTCACCACCTAATAAAGACCATAACATTTAGAATTACCCAACAATGCTGTTTCATGGTCATTTCTCTTTCTTATAGATTGTCGTAGAAAATATTGTCCTCGTCCATTGATAGCCTGTTCAAGCATACTAGATTACGATGACATTTAAGGGTTACAAAAGATATTAGTATTTGAAATACATTTTTATACCTTGAGAATTTTCGAGCAAAACAAGCATCGGCCACCGAGACAACTTTCTGAATGAGATGGGACATACAGATAGACTATGGTCGAGTTTTGTGCTTGGTCTCTTATTTAAAATCATTATAGCCTTCATGCAGACACAAAAATTTATAGTTATTTCCATTTGACGGGAAGGTCCTTTTTATCTTCTTATGTAAGGAATTTAATGTACATGTATGTGTGTTTATATGACCTACAGGTATCTGAGAAATAGGATGACCACTTGGACACTAAGTTGCTGAGACCATCCACTATCTTTGCAAGTGTCTCTTTTGGTGCTTCATTCTCATCTGGATGGTTAAGTCTTGCTATGATGTTTATCTAGCCGAGGCAAAGAATTCCTTAGGTCCTCTTTGATATTATTCTCCTAGAAAATAGATTGCAATGAACATTTTGATCAATTAGATTAGTCTGCACCAAGTAGGCTTCTAACATCTTACTTTTTCATGGTTTCGTGGACCAATCAAGATTCAAGTTACACTGTTCTTTTAGCTCATTGCTACAATCACACAAAGCCATACATATTATGCATTTTGTGCCTATTTGAGTCAAAGCATTTACAGTCACAATTATGGGAAGGCATATCCAGTTTGATCATGCTAACATCAACTATATTGTGTTGTACTTTTTCAAAAAGACTAGGCACACACTGATTCAATTCATATATGAGAAGACAATTTCTTTAAAATAAAATAAGCATTCCATATTTGGTCTCAAGTATCATCTTCTGGCCTGAGTTTGGCATGTTTGAAAAATAAAACCTAGATCATTTTTTATGAATTTCATAGACCTGAACAAGATGATATTGGATAGTATATACGAATCATGACATTTAACCTCCCTAGGTCCTGATTGGTAGGAGTGTCGCACACTAGACTGCCTCATCTTGCAATCACGATGCTTGGCTATTGTTTGATCTCATCCAGTAGGCTCTTTACTTGTTTGTATGTACATGATGGAAAGTTCTCAAATCAATATTTCTTTTCATGAGTATGTATTAAGTTAATTTATATCTTTAATCTCCTCCGCTTTGCAGACTATTTTCTTCCTCTGGTTTGCATTATCTGGGTGGCTTTTCAGAATTTTTATTTTAGCCACATGGGTATTACCATTTGCTGCTCCTCTTCTCATTGGAACACTAGCCAACAACTTTGCTATTCAGGTGACGGATCACTTCAGTTATTTGGTGTTTCTTTTGTATGCCAATGTTATACTGTTTAAACGTTCTTCTGAGCAATCCGACCTTGATTGGACACATTTCTTCTTTCTTTTACCTGCTCATTTGAATAGAAAGTCACATTTACTTTCTTTTACAGACGAATGGATTTATATACTTGCATTTTTTAGTCTTGCTTTATTTTTTTTTTGCAAGTCCTAACTTTTGTTAGTGATTTGGTCTAGCTCTGGAGTTGGAAGGTGCATATGCTTTGATAGTTAATCTGATACCCTGTTAAACTGTTGTATTATGATTAACAGTGTTCGCTTGGGTCTAGCAATGTTTTTAGCATATTATTAGATGTTGAGTTCTTCATTTTTATTCACTGTCCCATTTCCTCTTAGTTTATTACACTTGTGGATTATACAACACTGTCAAGAACTTATAGTTATACATGTCGTAAATTGTACTTTGCAGATAAGCATTTTGCATTATTTTGCTTTTGGATCTTATCAGGTGATTTTGTTTTAAAATTTGTGTTAGTTGACAAGCCTCAATCGATATCCTTCTGATTCATGTCCATTTTGTATCAATCTCTACATAATATTTTTTATTTGTAAAAATAACCACTGTCACCTGTGTTCAGCTAGATTTTGCTCGTCGTGCAGTCAATTCTGGATAATTGGATCTATATTTTGATAAGCAAAATGTCTCTCTGATTATTTATGTAGTGCGTAGGTTGATCTATGTCTTTAGTTTTCTTTACGTGGTCCCAGCTAAGTACTTATATTCAATCATGTTGCACAAATGATTATTATTAGCATATGTAACCCCTTCTGTTTGTTTGGCTTTTTCATGGAAATTATGAACAATTAGGTCCAGATATCATCCGAAATCAGAATTAAGAAATATGACAGATACACCAATTGATTTAATTAACTTTGTGTGCAGTTCATAACGGAGTTTCATGGATGTTGTGTACAGGGCACGTGTCCAGCTTGCAAGAGGCAATTCGTGGGTTATCGCAACCAGGTGATTCGTTGCACAGGATGTAGGAACATCGTGTGGCAGCCAAGAGATGACTTCTCGAGAGGTCGAAGCAGCTCTTCCCCGAATGCATCTGAGCCCGACATCATCGACATTGACATTGACATCGAGGAGAAATGACGTAACATGAGGTGAGGTATGGTATGGTCTTCGCGGACGACTTGGTGCTTCTGGAGTACATAAAATCTTGTGCTCGTTGTCGAGATTGTAAATATGATTTAAATTTTGCTGTGCGCTATACAAGAAGACACAACCGTGTTGGTATTTTGGTTGGTTTTGGGCTGTGGCTTAGGTCCTTGGCGGTCGTCGACTCCACGACTATGGCAGATGTTGCGGTTATCACCGGCATCATGGCAGTCCGGACGTGGGGCTGCCACAAAAGGAGGTCGGGGCGAGTGGCGAGGCGGTCGAACGACAACGAGGTTTTAACGACATGGGTGTTGTTGTATCATGGTATACATCGGAGGTTGTCGGAGAGGACGAACGGAAAACCAAGGTATTTAAAAAAATCCAAGGATTTATGATACATATATCCTTTGAATAAGTCATTTTCTTTTTTCTTATCAAAGATGAGTTTGTTGAACTAATATATTTTTTGAGATAGATGATATAAAAAATATTTTGATTGTATCAAAATATCAACTATTAGTTAGGTAGGAGAGTTTAATGATGTATCAAAAAATTATCATATTAAAAATTAAATGTTGAGTCAAAGAATTAATCAATGAATTAAAAATCAATTTAATCAACGTATTAAAGATCGAATTGTGTTAAAAGTTGTGTTCGAATAATCAAATATTGTCATAAGATTGAATATTATAAAAAAAAATAATATATTGGAATAGACATTATATAAGAAAAAAGAACGATTCTGGCGTACTTGTCAAAAGTTTTGTAAATATACTGATCGCCTAAACTATCATCGCTCAGAATTAATTAACACACATTCAATACACCGACGCTCACATTCAATACATTTATGAAACTTTCGACACCTACACTCACATTCAGTACATTTATGAAACTGCTCACATTCAATACATTTATGAAACATTCGACACTTACACTTAAATCAGTACATTTATAAAACTTTCGACACCTACACGATCAACGATCAATTCTTTGACTCGACATTCAATTTTCAACATAATAATTTCTCAACATAACATTCAACACTTCTACTCAACAATTGACCTTTCGATGGTTTAAGTTTGTGATCGAAATATTTCTTATACTATTTTTCTTAAGCTCATCAATTGATTTCATTATCAAAATCTTTAATATATAAATAAAAAATTAAACTACTATACATCGATTTGCCGCTATTTAATTGTCCAGAGTTAATTTTATCCTTTTTACTTAGTTTGATCAATCGATTTTTGAAACATATTAAGTTTTAAAATCGATTAAACATACTAATACGCTAATTCAAAACCCACCAAAAAACCAAGAGAATGTAGAGCCAAGGCAAGCGAAGACACCGTAGTGATCATCAACGTACATCCACCCTCTCCTCTCCTAATGCATGCAAGTCCCATGCGCATGTCGGTCTTGTGACTGAAGGCACCTTGTCCTCAACCCCCATCACCAGCACCACTCCGTCACTTCTGAGATTGCCCTTCGTGATGGCGAAGTCACGATTGGTGGAGTGATGATGACAATGGCACCACGCTGTAGTTCATGGAGTGCACCATCCTAATAAGAAAACAAGTACTAATAAGCCACCATCCTAATAAGGATTTATATTGATCTAATCTTAATAATAACATATATCACATATACAGCATGTACTATGGCATTATAAAAAACACATTGCCAAAAACTAATAGCAGAACATATGAAAAGCAAAAAATGAAACTAAAACCAAAATATTACGGATCCTCAGTAAACTTGTGAGGCAAGATGCTAACCTTAAAACGGACACCAGTGGTTGGTCCTGAACCAAGTCAACCAGCATATTAGTCCCATCTACTGCAAGATGGAGTAGGGAGATTAATTTTTGGTTCCTGAACCAAGTCAACCAGCGTACATAACCCCCTTCTCTCTTCATCCCTCAACTGAACCCTTCAGCAACCTCTCTTCCTAACGCAACTGCTTCCATTTGGTTCCTGATTCATTTCACTGTTCCTCACATCATCATCTCTTTTTACCTTACTGCTCGTTCAATTGCATGGGGACATCCTGGTCCTCTGCTTCATACTTCTCGCTGTGCTTCCGGTTCCTAACGATCTCAGCCTCCTCAACAGCATCCTCGAGTGGTGGAAGTCCAGGAATGCCATGAAAACTGTTCCCATTGTTATCAAATTAAAAAAAAAAAAGCATAACAATCACCATTCAATCTACAAAACAGAAAAGCTAAGCATAGACAATTGCTAATTAATAATAAACCACACAATAATATATATCCAGTACAAAACACCACCTTAATATAACTAAGCATTAGAACCCAGATCGGACATAATGCAACCAACCATTGAGCCACTAGTTCACTAGTTGGATCAATGAGTCAAATGATTGATAGGTTATATCATACATTATGCATATAATAAAGATTTATTTTAACAGTAAAAATATATAAATATTATATTAAAAATATATTTGTGGCGTCTCTTTGTACAAAAATGAATTCACAAGGAACTTGATAACCAAAAGATAAAATTCAAACCCCCATGAGTCGGACGACAGACAAATAGGACATTAGTATATGATGCGAGGTAATAAAAGTAGAGAATATATAATATGATGGTGAAAGAGAATTAAATTGTAAAACTGCTTACATAAGTGTCACAAGATTTACTAGATTCATGGCTATTGTTAAGTGAAACAGGTATTTCTCACCAGGAGACATCAAGACCTCATCTGTTAGTAACAAACATGACCTCCAGATCATAAACATAAAAAAGAAAAGAACAATGAAAAGTAAGACCGACCTGAGAATAGGCAAAACGCATCAAACAATGAAAAGTAGAAGAGGCCACTGGATAGAGCTCTTAGTCCAATAGTGAAGAGGGGAATAAGCAACAAATTACATAGAACAACCTGAAAAAGAAAAAATTGCCAATGGAAAAAGTAAAAAAAAAAAAAATCACAGGTCAGACTTCATGAATACACTAATGGGTACAAGGTGTTTGTTGGATGGACAGAGGCATGAGACCCCGATGCATACACATTTCCAATTCTCCAATTTGGCAAGGAGACAAACTGGAAATAGAGGGATACTTAAGATAAGAGTAGTTAAATAGAAAATAAATTTTTTATCACAATGCTGCAGGATGTGGAATACAACCACACAAAGGGAGACCCTTTTTTTAGCATCTTGAAGAATTATTTTGTAGCACTGTGTTGCATTATAGCCACATATATGGAGTTCGACAATGCAGTTGCAGATTTGCAGCCAAATAGACAATATACAAGTTTATGTTATACGATGCCGACCGAAATGATGCTTATAGCACATGCTTAATGCTATCAAAAACCAAGAAAATTGGTCATCTTATTATTCCACAAAAGAAAGTCTAAAACAAATGCCACTCTGAAAAAATCAATTGCTCCTCAGTTTTTCCTCCTCTAACCCTATCCACCCATACTATTTTCACATAGAAAGCTAGTTACTACTCAAAAGAAAGGACCTACAAGTGCCTTGTAGTTTCTTTCCTGTAATGATCAATAGACTGCAGTCCTCATGCTGCTACAAATGATAATCATCACAAACTCAAATAATATAGCTCATTTACTGAGTGGGCATGTCAATTTATTGATCAAAGCTATAATTCCTTACTAAATCATTTGATTCATATCTGTTTAGTTTTGCCCATGCTCGCAGTAGATGGAACTTTCCAAATGCTAAATAGCATAAATGCATACATTTAATGTATAAAAGCTTTGACTAAAATAAGCAAATCATTTGAAGTATCAAACCATACCCAGGTTTGTTTGATCTAATTTCAGCAGATTTCCACTCATCTGGAATCATCATGTACTTCTTGAAGTCACCAAACAGATCAACATCATGCATATGATTTGTCCAACGTAGAGTCCATTCGTCTTTCCCTTTGCAACAAAAGATAATATATAGAAAACCAAATTAACAATAACTTCCGGATGTACTTATTGAAATCATCAAACAGATCAAAAGAATGCATACGATTTGTCCAGCATATACTCATTCGTCTTTCCCCTTTGCAACGAAAGCTAATATATAGAAAACCAAATTAACAATAACTTCTGGTCTTGGGTTTACCACAAGAACTGATTGGCACAACACCACGAAGCCAAATCTTGCGAAGAACTTGATGAACCACACTCAAGATTCAGATTAGTTACCTGAATATTCGAGCCTCCCGTTTCTTGATCGTACATCTTACACCTTCGAGCTTCGCAAAGTTTTCCAGCGGCATCACCGGCAGATTGCCCACCACAATGATATTCCCAAACCCACCTTCGGACTCCAGAGGATCCTCTCGATACAAATCCCCATCATAATCACCGCACTGACTAAGAAAAAATCACGAACAAATCAATACAAGAGACAAAAAAATCATACGGAAGAAAGATCTGCTTGAGGGTAAGATAGATCGAACCCACATCAACCAGGCGCCTTGCAGTTGTTTCTGTGTTCGATCACCGAACCACCTTCACCATCTTCGAGAAAGACGGGTACATCTTTCCGCGGAAAATCCAAAGAAAGTGAAGCCTCCGACATGGATTCTTGAAAGAGGAGGAGAGATCGTAACAACCGGGAGCGATCGGTGAAACCCCGATGGCCTCGTTGGCTCTCCCCTCCGAAACCGGTAAAGAAACCCCAAAATTGCCGCACGTGTGACGGGGAGTCGAGGACGACTATGTGGGAGAGCAGAAAAGGGTCTCTGCGGAGAGGCGGATGCAACGTAGTATGCGGACGATGATCTCTGCCGTCCGTCCTGCTCTCGTGGCATGATGGCCGGGCCGGGCCGGGCCGGGCCGGGCCGGGCGCCTCCAGACATGGGCCTCGTCTGGTAAATGCCATTGCAGTCCCTCCCGTAATGATACTGAATATAATGGCTATGATACTGAATATAATCTCTCTGTGGGCATTAAAACTTCAAAGAAATAATAGATACTATATAATGTAAGACGATTTGCGACCAGAAACATATATTTTATTTGCCTTCTCAGGCTGTCACCTTTTTGATGCACTTGTCCCTCTCTTGCCAAATAGGTGCAGTTCCACTGTCAGCTTTGCCAAATTGGTGTCACCGTGATCGACCCAGGAGTCGAGTACAGCTGTGAGGATTCTCTCTTCCCAAGAGATTGGTAGTGGGCAGCACCATGATCGATCCATGAGCGACTGTCACCTTGCCTGGTTCTTCCATCTGTCATGTCATATGCAGCAAGAAAAGAAGAAATGTTATATGTATTTGCAGCAATATTATTATTCACCTTGCAGTCGAGTTGGGATATGAGGAAGGCCATGGAAGTGGCATCTCCTTTTAGGAAAAGCACAGAAATATTATTATTCACCTTCCAGCGTTGCTCCATGGCTCTCTGTCTCCCACTTCCCGCCTGCACGCGAGAGAATGGTGCACGATGGTCTAAAGGTTCTCTGTCTTATAGCAGGCAAGTGCAGTGATCACATTTCAATCATGGCCGAGAATGTACCAGTTCAGACACTCGACACAGTATTGGTGTCACATCACACTTTTGCTATCAGTTGTAAGGTATGTTGTGTCTGAAAGTTCATCGAAGAGAAAGCAGAACCTGCTGATCCATTTAAACTTCAAATCAATTACTGATACTAAAATATGTGTAGACCAAGTGTTCCATCAAAGAGAAAAGCAGACCTTAAGTGTGTAGATCCATCTGCCAATTCCAGTCTAAAAGTCAGCAGAACAGTCGACTTACTTGATACTGCTGACGAGGAAATGCACCTCCAACACTGTAGCTTTCAGCATCACCTTCTTGCTTTCCACGCAATTCGAGTCTTTTTCTAACCTCAGTGCCATCGAGATGACGGAAATAGTGATCACCACCAACAAAGCATATATTTAAGCTCACTTCCATGCGTTGGATTTCTTGGCGCCCAAGGCTCAGAGAGGCCCAGCTGTAGTGCAACACTTGCAGAAAGCAGGTTAAGCCAAGAAACATGTGCATGCAAGAAGAAGGGACATGATTTGTCATCTGGAGTCTCTTGTTGCCTTTGCCTCGGTGGATATCCACTCTCCTGCAAAGAGACAAAGGTTAGAGTGGTGTGTTCTTTCATATGCATGATGGTGATGCAGAGAAAAGAATGGCTTCATCTCATGTATCAGAGCAATGTGAACTAAGATTCTGATCTCATGTTCTTTTTTTAATGAGGCAATCAAACACATGGTGGCAGACGTGAGTTCATCCACAAAGATTCAAATTAATAGAAAAGTTCTAAGTTTACTGGTGTTTTAACTAAAAAAGCCTATTACTTCCTACACAACCTGAATTCATGGGGATATGATAACATAACTGAGATCTTATCACAAGTACATGTTATCCAAACTGACTCATGATTTGGTTGCTTGTTCATGTTTGGCTTGACCATATCAACTTTTCATATCCTATCGATTCCATCCCTGTTCATCTCACCCAAAATAATGAGTCCTAACAGCACAAAATAATCAGGAACAGAACGCATGGTTGTCTCAAGACCGTACAACTCATTTTCCCCATGAAATCTCAACTAATCCTCTGTTTTCAATGAAACACCAAGTTTTTGAGTTGGAATGGACGACTGAAATCAAATTTAGAGTCGTCTCCTCGACCAAGACAAAACCATGCATCATCAGATGTGTCACCTGAATCAGGTTAGTCCTCCTCCTGGGGTTAATTTATCTATACAAAGAACACCAAAAGCGTTACCAACCCTAACCATTGGGTGCAGGAGATCGTCGTCACTCTGCACGTCCTCTAGGTGACGGAGGAATACATCATAATTTCACCCACCCTCATGCAGTATAAGTAAAGGCTGCTGCATCTCTTTTCACTTCTCCTTGCACTTCATTCCTTTGGGACATTGAAGGGTTTTCTCATCGGTTTTAAACGGGGGGACAACAAGAGCAACCAGGAGAATGCTTCATGAAGATATGATTCATGTACCAAGTAAGATCTAAATGTCTGTTTGCAGTATCTTCTTTATAGATCCATCAAAAGAAAGAAAACATGCATGGCAACAAAGAACCAAACTTGTGTGCATTAGTTCAATATGTTATATGTCTTTCGTGAGGCTGAAAAAAAGATCCTTGAGTCATGTATTATGGGTGGTTTGCCAATCGACAGTGATCATATATCAGAGGCTTTGAATTCCTATCATATGTCTGTATATAGTAAGACTTAGAAACAGTAGGACTTTCATAACACATTAAAACAGAATGACTGAATCTACATTGTGCATCATTCTCAGAAGTTTTATTTATCTATCATGTCAATCCTTTGCAAATCTTGCATGTTTGTTGAAAAAACAATTCGCAAATATTACAGCAGATAGACTACACTACTGAACTGTAAAAAATATTCAATGCTCATGTAATTAGTACTTGAAATACTTGAATTAGATCAGAGTGCAACACCAGCCAGGAAAATTTTACGAGGCATGTAATATTTCTACCTTCCGAAGTGAAAGAATAAAGCTATCTTAGTTGCTTGCAGACTTACCTGTCGTAGCTACAAAACTGTTGTTCATTACAAACTGAAAAAGGTACTTCATGCTGCACTTGCAGATTTCCATTCACTTCAATCTTGGAAAGGATGGCAAGATATCAGCGTCCTTTGTTTCTGGAAGAATGTTTTTGCATTTCTCAATCTCATCTTTATCAGTTGCTTCTTGGTTCAACTCCTATGGAAAATATTACACAAATCATGTGAAAAAGAAAGCAGGACTATTGCTGAAGAGATGCAAAATTGCACTACTGATGAGCATAAGCTTGATCATATACGCTTGGGATCGACATACCAAGCTGCTAAAGTTTGTTGCTCCCTGATATTGGCCATCAACCTGTTCAGACTTGTTTTCTTTCTGCTAGAAGGAAGCGGAGGCAATTGCAAGTACATTGTATCAGTTGTAGCTGAGACAACACAGTTGATATCATGGATATTTCTGGTTGCTGTCATAGTTAATCTCCCACAAGCTAGATCTGTAAAACTTTCTTGGATAATAAGAACATGGTTCATATGCAGCTTCCTGCAATCAGCTATCTGTACTGCTCTTGATATACGCTCCACACTTCTAGCAAAGTCAATCTTAGGAGTAGAACAATATACAGAGATAATAAGTCTCTTTCCTTGCATGCTACTCTTTGTTATCTCAGTCAGAGGTACAACAGGGATCAACTGCGATGCCAATAGCCTTAAAGAACCATTATTGCAAGTGCAAACATCAAAGGAGAAGCATGCTGAGAACAAGAGGAGCTCCTTTTACAGGAGTGCAAGTCTTATACAACTTGTGACCTTCTCATGGCTTAACCCACTTTTCACTACCGGAAAGATGAAACCTCTAGAGCAGAATGACGTACCAGACATTGATAAAAATGATTATGCTGAGTTCTTGTCTCACTCATTCAACTGTTGCCTGAATAACGTCAAAGAAAGATACGGCTTGAGAACTTCATCAATCTACAGAGCAATCTTCATGTTCATCTGGAAGAAGGCTGTGATTAATGCAAGCTTTGCAGTTGCAGCTGCAGGGGCCTCTTATGTTGGACCTTCACTGATTGACAACTTTGTTAAGTTCTTAGGAGGAGACAGGAAGCATGGATTGAAGAGTGGATACGTACTTGCACTTGCATTTCTCAGTGCCAAAGTTGTAGAGACTGTGTGTCAGAGACAATGGATTTTTGGAGCTCGACAGCTTGGAATGCGCTTAAGAGCTGTTCTAATATCTCATATATACAAAAAGGGCCTCATTTTATCAAGTCAGTCTCGGCAGAGCCATACGAGTGGGGAGATTATCAACTACATGAGTGTGGATATCCAAAGGATTACCGACCTGATATGGTATTCAAACATAATTTGGATGCTTCCCGTCCAGATTGCACTAGCAATATATGTTCTTTATAAAAATCTTGGAGTTGGAGCTTTGGCTGGATTAGCAGCAACAACAATGATAATGACATGCAATATTCCCTTAACTAGAGCACAAAAAAGATATCAGAGCAGAATCATGGAAGCTAAAGATGCGCGAATGAAAGCAACTGCAGAAGTCCTGCGAAACATGAAAATCTTAAAACTTCAAGCCTGGGATCTGCCATACCTTCGCAAGTTAGAAGACCTGAGAAACACTGAGCACAATTGGCTGTGGATGTCTTTAAGATTGCAAGCAATTTCATCTTTTATATTCTGGGGAGCACCGATGTTCATATCAGTGGTGACATTTGGAACGTGTATAATCATAGGAATCCCTCTAACTGCAGGAAGAGTTTTGTCTGCGTTGGCAACATTCAGAATGCTGCAAGAACCAATCTTTACTCTCCCCGATCTGCTTTCAGTACTTGCACAAGGAAAAGTTTCAGCTGACAGAATAGCAAAATACCTCCAAGAAGACGAAATGAGAGCTGATGCGGTTGAAATTGCTCCCAGAAATGAAGCAGAGGTTGATGTTGAGATTGATCGTGGGACATTTAGCTGGAACCAAGACTCAGGATGCCCCACACTTGAAAATATAGAGCTGAAGGTGCATAGGGGAATGAAGGTGGCTATTTGTGGTCCTGTTGGTTCGGGAAAGTCTAGTTTACTCTCATGCATCCTTGGAGAAATACCAAAGCTTGGAGGGAGAGTAAAAATTAGGGGCAACAAAGCATATGTTTCACAATCCCCATGGATACTGTCAGGAAATATTAGAGAAAATATTGTCTTTGGAAATCCTTTTGACAATGAAAAGTATGAAAAGACAATTGAGGTTTGTGCTCTGAAGAAGGATTTTGAGCTCTTTGCTAACGGGGACCTGACAGAGATTGGAGAAAGAGGTATAAATATGAGCGGAGGGCAGAAGCAAAGGATCCAGCTAGCTAGAGCAGTCTATCAGGATGCTGATATATACCTTCTTGATGACCCTTTCAGCGCTTTGGATGCTCATACAGGCACTCAACTGTTCAAGGTTATCCTGTAAAAATATCCTTTAAATGAATGATCCCTGTCCTCTGCCCTCTAAACAATTAGCATAGTAAAAGACTAGGATTGATAAAGAAAACCATATATTCTGTGTTATATATGAATTTCCTTGTTTTGTTCTGATACTTCTTCAAGTATATATTCTTCAAATGAATCTGAAGAACAAATGTTCAAGATGCCTAGTAAATTTTCACATACAATTTTGTCGGTATGTAAAACTCTTTATACGCCATTTAAATGTTTTATGCTTCCTTTGCAGGATTGTTTAATGGGTGTTCTCAGAGACAAGACTGTACTCTACGTTACACATCAAGTTGAATTTCTTCCAGTAGCAGATCTTATCCTGGTAAACTAAGAACTGCTGAACTTTCTTTTCCTTAAATTATTATGCTGCAAGAACAATAGTTATTTTCTCATTGCATTTTAATGAACAAAACTATATGAACTTAATATTAATTATCCAGAAGAAGTGCTAATCCCATTAATGGAAGGTTGCAGTGTCCTTAAAAAACTATGCTACTCATACTCCTCAATTAATTGTATTTATCATAAAAAATTAGCATGACAAATACCAGCTAATAGAAATTGCAATTAATTAATACAACAGGTAATGAAGGATGGTAAAGTTGCCCAGGCTGGATTGTTTGATGAACTTCTAAGACAAAACATCGGATTTGAGGTGTTAGTTGGAGCTCACAGTGATGCTCTTGAATTGATACTCAATGCAGAAACCTCAAGCAAATCATTACTAGCTGCAGAGAAAAATATACTAGAGGCATCAAGCAACGATTCTGATGCAGAAAAAACATTAAATACTTCATTCCAAAACATCAATAAGCAAGAGTCTGAACATGATATTTGTCAAGATATGGCTGATAGAGGGAGGCTAACACAAGAAGAGGAGAGAGAGAAAGGAAGCATTTCGAAAGATGTTTATTGGTCATACCTGACTGCAGTACGAGGAGGTGCCTTGGTTCCCATAATAGTCATAGCACAAGCATTTTTCCAGGTACTGCAAGTAGCAAGCAACTATTGGATGGCATGGGCTTCTCCTCCATCTACAACTACAGAGTCTACGGTGGGACTCAAGTTTCTCTTCTTAGTGTATATACTTCTTTCAGTTGGATGTTCAGTGTGTGTGTTGATCCGAGCAACTCTGCTTGTAAAAACGGGCCTTTTGACATCTCAAATTTTTTTCCAAAAGATGCTCCACTCTATCGTTCGTGCCCCAATGTCCTTCTTTGACTCAACGCCATCTGGGAGGATTTTAAACAGGGTCAGTACTTAGTTTAATCTCTCATTTATGTAGTTAAATTTGTTATTCTTGTAATTCCTGAATTGTAAATAGTTATATAGTTTTGTGGTTAAGACTAATAGTTTCTTATTATGAATTATTTGTAGGCTTCTATGGATCAAAGTGTGCTTGACTTAGAATTAGCTGGGAAATTAGGTTGGTGCGCATTCTCAATTATACAGATTCTGGGGACTATTGCAGTCATGTCGCAGGTTGCTTGGCTAGTTTTCGCAATATTCATTCCAGTGACAGCAATCTGTATATGGTATCAAGTAAGAACACTCTCATTCAAAAATATACTCAGAAAAATATTCAAGATTTTTTGTTGATATCAAAGAATGTCAACATAGATATTCTTGAATATTGAGAGAAACAATTTGACTGTTTTCTTTTTCTTTTTCCTCAAACTGTAGTTCCCATGATTTAGTTGTGTGCTAGGATGGATGATGATACATAAGAGGATTTACCTACGGAAATATACTCAACTTTGGCCATGATTTAGTTAGATTTTCAGTTTAATGAATGATTAAATCATTTTGACAATTTGAAGACTGAATTTTTGACAATGACTAATGCAGCAATACTACATACCCACTGCAAGAGAGTTGGCTCGGTTGTCAGAAATCCAGAAAGCTCCGATCCTTCATCATTTTGGAGAATCACTCTCTGGTGCTGTAACTATTCGAGCATTTGGGCAGAAAGACCGTTTCAGCAATACAAACCTCAGTCTCATAGATAATCACTCAAGGCCATGGTTCCATAATATTTCTGCAGTGGAATGGCTCTCATTCAGATTGAATTTGTTATCCAACTTTGTGTTTGCTTTCTCATTGATTGTGCTTGTGAACCTGCCAGAAGGATTTCTTAATCCAAGTGAGCATATTCAAGTGAAATATTCATTTACCTAAATTTTACTTGATAATACCTTTCATATTAGTCTGTTAATCTAAATGAAATTTCATGTGTATGTTGTACAGGCATTGCAGGACTTGTTGTGACATATGGATTAAATCTCAATTCACAGCTAGCAACTATCATCTGGAATATATGCAATGCACAAAATAAAATGATCTCAGTTGAGAGAATTATGCAGTACTCAAGGATTCCGGGTGAAGCTCCTATACTCATAGAAGGCTGCCGACCACCAACCAATTGGCCACATTTTGGAACTATATGCTTCAGGAACTTAGAGGTATAACTTAGAACTCAAACTCCAACATCACATGCATGTTTATGCATAATCAAGAGTCATACTTAAAGACAACCATACTAATTGGCAGGTTTTTTTCCATTTGAAACGATAGATTTCATATAACAAAAAGTCAAATAGTATGCATAGAACATGCTAACAGTTGGTTTCACTCAATGTCCAGTCAGCCTTCTTTTGTTCTTGCTAGTGTGGGAGGTGTGACGGGACATCTTTTTTCTGAGTACTGTTGATGCAAATTATTCATTTCATAATTTCATAATACTGGTTAACAGTTGAAGTTATCTTCAAATAAATTGTAAACTTATATTCCGAAACATTGCAACTTTCTTAAAGTAGAAATTTTACAAATTATGATATAATTTCCATGACACAACAAAATGGGAATTTCCTGTAAGGCTTAGTGGGCTTACATATGATTTGACTTCTTAGACTCTCAAGTCTCAACAAGTATAAACTATCAGATGGATGAAAGCCAGTTGAGCAGTCCTATCTTTGCCCAAGTCACCATGGGTGATGTATGAGTACAATCATTAGACCCACTGTGTCAAGACTTGCTCCATTTGCAGTTCTTTTAGACAGATGCTTAGCTCCACGGAGCTCAATTCAAGTCTGTATTTTATTCTTGATTTCTTTAGCAGAACTGATTGACTTTGCTAGGTTCTTCTAATAGCCATAATTTCCTTTCCTAGCTAGGCAGTACCAACACTGAAGATTCAACTAGTTTGATCTGCACAAACAAGGATATTGTGTCCAGATCTGAAGCGTTAGGTCATTTCTATAAGATAATAGAGACCACAATCTCATCTGCATTTTTGCTTAGATCACAGTTTCATCTGTTTGCCAGAGAGCAACGCTGTTGCAAATATTAGGTGAATTTTTACCCTTTTCATAGTCATATTAGATTGGTCAAATAGATAAAAGTTTGAATTTTTTTCCTTTAAGAACAAGCATTGCTTCTCTTGGGAATTTTGGTCATGGAGATCTCATGGCCCAAGATACGTACATCTTGATCATGTTATGCAAATGAATTTTGTATTCAACTTTAACAAGTTCTCCTTTTTCCTTACTTCTACAGGTTAGATATGCTATTTTCTGATGCCTTAAAGCTTCCTGTTGTTGTTGTTTGTACAGGTCAGATATGCTGAACATTTGCCATCTGTCTTAAAAAACATAACATGTATAGTTCCAGGAAGAAAAAAGGTTGGTGTTGTAGGACGAACTGGCAGTGGCAAATCAACTTTGATACAAGCTCTTTTCCGTATCGTTGAACCAAGAGAAGGGACCATTGAAATTGATGATGTCGACATCTGCAAGATAGGCCTCCATGATTTGCGCTACAGACTCAGCATCATACCGCAAGACCCAATAATGTTCGAGGGAACAGTGAGGGGAAACCTTGATCCATTGGAGGAATACTCAGATAGCAGGATATGGGAGGTAAGTTGTTTCTTAAAACCAAAATTTTTATAATATAGGAATCCAAGAAGATAACTACGGCCATGATTATTAAGCGAAGGTCTGATGAATCAGAAACATATGAGTATTCGAAAAATAGAGTTGCTAGAAGCAAACTTAGAAACTATTAATTGACTATATATCGCAGACCAAGTTGAGGATAAATCCTGCCCTGCATAATTTGAGTTTATCTAAATCTATTAGCATTCAGTTCATGTTGAACGAGAGATTTAACTCAGATGGTTAAGTTTCTGAATGGAAGATGTTTCTTGTCATCCGTGCTCTGTATGTAACTGTCTTTAAGAGACAAAAATCTAAATCCTATATAAGTGTATACTAATCAGAAGATTGACAGATACATTATGATCACTCAGGTTCTAGACAAGTGTCAGCTCGGTGATTTGATACGCCAAAGCAGCAAGAAGCTGGATTCAACTGGTAAGGCATGTGCAGGAGGTCTTGGCATATGACAACATATTTATGGTCCATAACTACTTGAATGGTATGATCAGTTATTATTACTAGTTTAATAATTGAAGGGGGGGCTTCATACAGTTATTGAAAATGGCGAAAACTGGAGTGTCGGACAGAGGCAGCTATTCTGTCTAGGAAGAGCGCTGTTGAAGCGAAGCAACATTCTTGTTCTGGACGAAGCAACAGCCTCAGTTGATACCGCTACGGATGGAATAATCCAAGAAACACTACGTGAGGAATTCAAGGACTGCACTATCCTTACCATAGCTCACAGGATTCACACAGTCGTAGATAGCGATCTCATTCTGGTCCTTAGCGAAGGTAATTGAAGTTATGATCGATTTAAATAAATATATTTTGCAGAAAACTTGTGCATGATTTAGCTCACAAAGTTTCTTGTTCTTGAGCAGGAAAGATACTTGAATATGACAAACCATCCACGTTATTGGAAAGAGAAGATTCATCATTTTCTAAGCTTATAAAGGAGTATTCAATGAGATCACAGAGCTTTAACAATGCAACACAGTGCAAGTAACACAACTTAGTCCTGGATGTTCCTATCTTTATATGTCTGATGTAGAGACAATCCTTGGGTCTCCTACGGAATGATATGGGTAATTTGTGCTAACTCAATGCCAGGTAGTTGATTTCTCCGGCAAAGACTGATAATCTCATGGCAAGAAATGTTCTTCACCGGTCACCAAAGTTCTACCAAGCCATGCCGACAGGTGTTCTGCATCAGGTAACATTGACAAAGTTCCGTTTACAAAACACGACTTGCAAATTTCACCGATGTACTTGTAGCAGAATATTTTTGACAGAGAATTGTTCTAGATGACTTTCCTTGAGTTATAGTGCTTCACACTAATAAGCTAAGATTGTATTAGATAGGTTTCTTTCCACCGATAGATGTTTGCCTATGTAATTGTGACATAGATTAAAGGTTTGCTTTTACAACTTTCAAGTTCGTCTTGTTGGATTCCCATGTCTTATACTGTTCAATTTTGAGTTCTCTAGAAAAAGAGATGGCACTATAAGATTATTTAGGTCAAATAATTGGGCATCACCTCCACAATAATTGAACCCCAAACAACTCAAGATGAAAAGGGGTACCAATTACCAGTTAGTCGAAGCCCCGATTGCTTGTTGATCAGAGAGTAATGCTCACACCACTGACCCGGGAAAAATATTGCATCTACCCCAATGCCTAATTGATTTAGCCCTCTAAAGAAGAAATCTCTGCATGGCCTTCCAAAATTCAACAAAAGCCGATTCTTGAACACTCCAGTCGCAAGAAAAGGAAGCAAATCAACTAATCAATAACACGAAAAGGAGGTGAATTGCATCCCGACAAGGATCCGAACCCATGACCTATTCAACGCCAAATCAGAAAAGGCACATCCAGTAATAGTGAACTAAGAATACATTCGACATTGCCCTAATCAATGCGAAAAACCAGCAAAAGAACAAAATCTTACCATAGCCATGCTTCATCTCCTTCCAGAGCAAGCCGTGTCCCCATCCGCGAGGTGAGGCGACGGCACACAAATCGTGGCTGCGGGGAATGGCGGGTCCGCTCACTGTCGTGACGACGACACGAAGGCGGAAGCTGCTTTGAGCCGGCGGCAACCAGCAGAAGCGTCTCCAAAGACCACCACCGGGCCCGCATCCAAGAAAAGGAGTCGGAAGCTTCCAATTAGGTCTTCTTTATCTCGTTATAAAAGGCATTTAAAGATACATGTATGTGTGTGCATACGACCTACGTAGGGCATTACAGATTCCACATTTAGGGGCAATAACAATGACCACAGTATCCGAAAGTTCAACGAAGAAAAGTCTGATCCAAGCGAAGGATCAGTGAAAGACCAACTGTTCATGGAAGAGAAAGCAGACCCACAGCGTGTGCATCCGCTTCCCAATTCCAGTCTCCGAAAGAGGGATTCTTTTCTACTCACCGAACACCAATTGCAGCCTTCTGCATCTTGCTCTCCACGCAACTCCAGTCTTTTTCTAAGCTCAACGCCATGGGCGAGAGCGCGAAGGTGGCGGTCTTCACCGACCAACCATACCTTAAGCTTGCTTACTTTCAGAGTCTTTTTTTATAGCTCGGTGGATCTCCACTCTCCTGCAAAGAGCCAATCATCTCATATCTCCAAAAAGAACAAAATGATCAGGAATTCTTATTCCCCTGTAATCTCAACTCTGTTTCCGTTCAGAACAGGGAATGGGATGAAGAGTTCGTCATCTCCTCGACCAAAAGAAGAAAACATGGCATCGTCAGACGTACAAGCTTTACCAACCCGAGCCATTTATTTGGTGCAAGAGTTCGTCATTCTACACGTCCTCTACGTGACGAAAGAACACATCGTCATTGCACCCCCCACCCTCATTCATCGAGCATAAATAATGGCAGCGAGCATCTCTTTCACTTCTCTTTGGACCCGTTTCCTTCTCATCGACTCTCAGCAAGGGGACACCGAGAGCCGGCTCGAGGGTGAAGAGGAGAATGTCTCATGAAGAAGACGTGATTCACGTACCAAGTAAGATCGAAATGTCTGTTTGCATCATGTTCTGACACTCACGTCCCACTAAGAACCTTATGCATCCAATATCTCAGTCGTCTTCACCGCTCAACGACACCGACCTTCAAAGCAGATGATTTTAGATCCTAAGCTCTCAAAGAAATCTATGACTTCTATTTTGGTAGTTTGATAAGAGCAAAACAAATCTGTTAGATTTCTTGATGAGATTAATCAAAGAAGTCGATGATAGTGTTTGTTAGACCCATTACCCTTGGATCATCATTCAAGAATAATACAAGTGCTACCTCTGTAACAGTGGTAGCAACTTGAACCCCATTAAAAGAGGAGGAGGGATTGATTGATAGAGACCACGAGGGAAAGATGAGATTGAGTCTCCCAGCTCAAACCCAAACAAGAAGAATAGAAGAAGAAGGTGGAAGACAAAAATGACATTTCAAACCTTTTATGATGGGGTTTAAGAGTTGATAATTCTGAACCATAAAATCCAAAAGGTCTAAAATAAAGGTCGGATGACGACACCCTTTTATAGGGAGCGACTGACCCTTGAGTTCTATTAGTGCACCCTTCGTTTGCATGATGATGTGAGGCCATTGATGATCGATCGCTAGACATAATCTTTTCGGATCCTTAATAATTATATAGTATGTTGAATCTCGACGAAATCAATTAATAAACTTAATGAATTAATATACTTTTAAGTGATATTGAAAATACTTCGACTCATACCACCAAACAATCAAATATTGAGTAAAATAGTCAAATATTATGTTGGACGATTATGGTGTCAAAAAATTAAATGTCGAGTTGAAGAATTGATAGACATGTGGAAGAATGGGCTTCTACTAAAAGCTTGAACATCGTGTCGAAAGGATTAAATATTATATTAGAAGATTTGCTATTGTGGTGAAACCAATATGTTTGATGATTGGATGATATATTAGAGGATAGGATGATGTGTCGGAAGTTCAAAAGAGTGGATAATATGTCAAATACTCGGTTGACTTATCAAGGCCTTAATCGAGATCATTTTAGATTAATTTGAGCCGATATTAGGTTGAAATAAAGTTAACTTATCATAAAAGTTAAGACCAAACAAGTGACCTAAAATAGTCTTAGTTGGTGTATAATAGTATCACTTAAGTTAATCGATAAGTACTATTTATACTTTATTAACCTTTTAGACTGTGTTACTCTCTATGGTGATGATAGTACTACTTAGGATGCGGTACTGTTTAGAATTTAAATTTTATGGTGATAGGGCCATCGGAGCATATTTATGACTTTTAAGAATTTAATATTTTGACTCTATTTTTGAAGCATTTTGAGGTATATAAATACCTTATTTGGGCTTGGTTGATAGAGCATTCATTTTTTAAGTTATAAAATAATGTAGCTATCTTTTTTAGTATTATTTGAGTTACTTCTTCTCTCTTGAACGTAGTTGTGATACTAACTATTAGAGATAAAGAGATTTATTGTAAAAGAGTAAGTATAAAGATTCTCTCGTAAGCCTAGAAAAAGATAACTTTATAAAAAAAAATAAATGTAAGGATCTCTTGTAAAAGCTTAAAAAATGAGAAATATTATAAAGAGTTGTTAATCTTCACCTATTAGAAGCAAGATTGATAGTGAAAACTGATGATCTCGAGGAAAGAGGAATCATGAGTAGACATAGGTCAATCAAACTATTATAAATCAGTTTACATTTATTCTCTTGTTTATGATTTTTTTTTCATGATTGCTTACTTATTATCATCCACTTTACTCGCAACCCTTTCTTATACGCTATATTTGATTGTTCAAAAATATGTTTTTATCTATTAATTTTAAAATTAATTAAATTTATTATAGTGCCAATTTACTCTCCCTCTTAGTGCAATTAAGTTTTGAGCTAAAATTAGAACCAACTGAATGAATAAGTCGCATAACGATAATAAGGCATTTATATGAAGCATCCATCAATGATATTGCGATGAAATATGATCATTAAAAAATTCAAACATGAAATATTCTTTAATAATGATATGAAAAATATGAACATTAAGCATCATTGATATTGACGTAATTGAATTTGATTATAAAATATTCTTTGATGATGATGCAGTCGAATTTGACTATTAAATATCATTGAATGACGATATGATTGAATTTACACACAATGATATAATTAAATTCGATCATTAAACAAATGATATAATCAAATCTTATCATCAAATACCCCCAAAGACAATGGGTAATATCCAACAATTAAACATCATTCAATGATAATACAATCAAATCTAATTATGAAATTTTTTTAACGAAAATGCTACCAAACCAACCATTAAGGATCATTCAATGATAACGTTGAATCTGACCAATGCAACATTCGTCAATAATGATGCACTGAATCTGATCATTAAGCATACAATAATGTTCATGACAGATAATTTGATTGGATTGCTCATATGAATATGACATTATGCCTAAACTCCCTCTGCATGACAAAATACAAATGGATACACGGATAATTCGACACCTTCCTGTTGATGTCCCACTGAGTACCTTATAGATTCAACACATTGCCCAAACCTTCATATGCAGCTTTTGTAGTCATCTATTTGTGCCTGTTCTTGATATACATACACTCCATTCTTCTAGCAAAGTCATTCTTAGGACTAGAACAACATACATAGGTAACAAGTCTCTTTCCTTGCACGTCAGTTGACTCCAATAGCTTGAAAGAACCATTGTTGCAAGTGCAAACATCAAAGGAGACGCATGCTGAGAACAAGAGGAGCTCCTTGTACGGGAGCGCAAGTCTTGTACAACTTGTGACCTTCTCATGGCTTAACCCACTTCTCGCTACTGGAAAGAGGAAACCTCTAGAGCAGAATGAAGTACCAGATATTGATAAAAATGATTGTGCTGAGTTCTTGTCTCACTCATTCAACTGTTGCCTAAATAACGTCAAAGAAAGATATGGCTTAAGAACTTCATCTATCTACAGAGCAATCTTCTTGTTCATCTGGAAGAAGGCAGCAGTCAATGCAAGCTTTGCAGTTGCAGCTGCAGGGGCCTCTTATGTTGGACCTTCACTGATTGACAACTTCGTTAGGCTCTTAGGAGGAGACAGGCAGCACGGATTGAAGAGTGGCTACATACTTGCACTAGCATTTCTTGGTGCCAAAGTTGTAGAGACCATGTGTCACAGACAATGGATGTTTGGAGCCCTACAGCTTGTAATGCGGTTAAGAGCTGTTCTAATATCCCATATATACAAAAAGGGCATCGTATTATCAAGCCAGTCTCGGCAGAGCCTAACAAGTGGGGAGATTATCAACTACATGAGTGTGGATATCCAAAGGATTACTGACCTGATGTGGTTTTCAAACATCATTTGGATGCTTCCTGTCCAGCTTGCACTAGCAATATATGTTCTTCATAAAAATCTTGGAGTTGGAGCTTTGGCTGCATTAGCAGCAACAACAATGATAATGGTATGCAATATTCCCTTAACTAGAGCACAAAAAAGATATCAGAGCAGAATCATGGAAGCTAAAGATGCACGAATGAAAGCAACTGCAGAAGTCCTCCGAAACATGAAAATCTTAAAACTTCAAGCCTGGGATCTGCCATACCTTCACAAGTTAGAAGGCCTGAGAAACACTGAGCACAATTGGCTGTGGATGTCTCTAAGACTGAAAGCAATTTCATCTTTTATATCCTGGGGAGCACCGATGTTCATATCAGTGGTGACTTTCGGAACATGTATAATCATAGGAATCCCTCTAACTGCAGGAAGAGTTTTGTCTGCATTGGCAACATTCGGAATGCTGCAAGAACCAATATTTACTCTCCCCAATATGCTTTCAGTACTTGCACAAGGAAAAGTTTCAGGTGACAGAATAGTAAAGTACCTGCTAGAAGACGAAATGAGAGCCGATGTGGTTGAAATTGTCCCCAGAAATGAAGCAGAGGTTGCTGTTGAGATTGATCGTGGGACATTTAGCTGGAACCAAGACTCTGGATGCCCCACACTTGAAAATATACATTTGAAGGTGCGTAGAGGAATGAAGGTGGCTATTTGTGGTACTGTTGGTTCGGGAAAGTCTAGTTTACTCTCATGCATCCTTGGAGAAATACCAAAGCTTGGAGGGAGTGTAAAAGTCAGTGGCAGCAAGGCATATGTTTCACAATCTCCATGGATACTATCAGGAAATGTCAGAGAAAACATTGTCTTCGGTATTCCTTTTGACAATGAAAAGTACGAAAAGATAATTGAAGTTTGTGCATTGAAGAAGGATTTTGAACTCTTTGCTAATGGGGACCTGACACAGATTGGAGAGAGAGGTATTAATATGAGCGGAGGACAGAAGCAAAGGATCCAGCTAGCTAGAGCAGTCTATCAGGATGCTGATATATACCTTCTTGATGACCCTTTCAGTGCTTTGGATGCTCATACAGGCACTCAACTGTTCAAGGTTGTCTTCTAAAAATATCCTTTAAACAAATGATACCCTCCCTCTGCTCTCTCACCTATAACATAGTAAAAGACAAAGATTGATAAAGAAAGCCATATAGTATGTTATATCTGAATCTCCTGGTTTTTATCCAATGTCTTCAAGTGTATGTTCTTCCAATGAATCTGAAGACCAAATGTTCAAGATACCTAGTAAATTTTCACTTACAATCTTTCCAGTATGTAAAACTCTTTGCATGTTGTTTAAAAGATTTGTCCTTCCTCTGCAGGATTGTTTGATGGGTGTCCTCAGAGACAAAACTGTGCTTTATGTTACCCATCAAGTCGAATTTCTTCCAGTAGCAGACCTTATCCTGGTAAAACGGAACTGCTGAACTTCTTTTTCCTTAAATGATTATGCTGCAAGAACAATAATACTTTTGTCATTCATTTTAACAAAAACAAAACATATGAACATAATATTAATTATCAACAAGAAGTGCCTGTCTCATTAATGGAAGGTTGGTGTCCCTAAAAAACTATGATACTTATGCTCCTCCTCAATTAATTGTACTCATTATGAACAATTAGCATGACAAATACCAGCTAATAGCAATTGCAATTAATTAATATAACAGGTAATGAAGGATGGAAAAGTTGCCCAGGCTGGATTGTTTAATGAACTTTTAAGACAAAACATCGGATTTGAGGTGTTAGTTGGAGCTCACAGTGATGCTCTTGAATTAATACTCAATGCAGAAACCTCAAGCAAATCATTACTAGCTGCAGAGAAAAATATACTAGAGGCATCAAGCAACGATTCTGATGCAGAAAAAACATTAAATACTTCATTCCAAAACATCAAGAAGCAAGAGTCTGAACATGATATTTGTCAAGATATGGCTGATAGAGGGAGGCTAACACAAGAAGAGGAGAGAGAGAAAGGAAGCATTTCGAAAGATGTTTATTGGTCATACCTGACTGCAGTCCGAGGAGGAGCCTTGGTTCCCATAATAGTCATAGCACATATATTTTTCCAGGTACTGCAAGTAGCAAGCAACTATTGGATGGCATGGACTTCTCCTCCATCTACAACTACCGAATCTACAGTCGGACTCAAGTTTCTCTTCTTGGTGTACATGCTTCTCTCAGTTGGATGTTCATTGTGTGTGTTGATCCGAACAACTCTGCTCGTAAAAGCTGGCCTTTTGACATCTCAAAATTTTTTCCAAAAGATGCTCCACTCTACCCTTCGTGCTCCAATGTCTTTCTTTGACTCAACACCATCTGGGAGGATATTAAGCAGGGTCAGTACTTAGTTTAATCTCTCATTTATGCAGTTTAAATTATTATTCATGTAAATCCTGAATTGTAAATACTTGTGTAGTTTTGCGATTAAAACTAATTGTTTCTTATTGCGAATTATCTCTAGGCCTCTATGGATCAAAGTGTGCTCGACTTAGATTTACCTTGGAGATTAGGTTGGTGTGCATTCTCAATTATACAGATTCTGGGGACTATTGCAGTCATGTCACAGGTTGCTTGGCCAGTTTTTGCAATATTAATTCCAGTGACAGCAATATGTATATGGTATCAAGTAAGAACACTCACTCACTCAAAAATTACTTGGAAAAATATTGAAGATTTGTTGTCAATATCAGAGACTGTCCACATAGAAATTCTTGAATTTTGAAAGAAAAATTTTGACTGTTTTTTTTTCTTTTTCCTTAAACTGTAGTTCCCATGATTTGCTTGTCTGCCAGTATAGATGATATTATAAACATAAAAGGATATATCTATTGAAATATGCTTAACCCTAGTTAGATATTCAGTTATAATGAAAGATTTAAATCATTTTGGCAATTTGAAGACTGAACTTTTGACAATGACTAATGCAGCAATACTACATACCCACTGCTAGAGAATTGGCTCGTTTGTCAGAAATCCAAAAAGCTCCGATCCTTCATCATTTTGTAGAATCACTCTCTGGTGCTGTAACTATTCGAGCATTTGGGCAGAAAGACCGTTTCAGCAATACAAACCTCAGCCTCATAGATAATCACTCAAGGCCATGGTTCCATAATATTTCAGCACTGGAGTGGCTCTCATTCAGATTGAATTTGTTATCCAACTTTGTGTTTGCTTTCTCATTGATTGTGCTTGTGAACATGCCAGAAGGATTTCTCAATCCAAGTGAGCATATTCATGTGAAATACTCATTTACCTGAATTTTACTTGATAATACTTGTCATATAAGTCTGTTAATCTAAGTGAAATTTCACGTGTATGTTGTACAGGCATTGCAGGACTTGCTGTGACATATGGATTAACCCTCAACTCACAGCTAGCAACTATCATCTGGAATATATGCAACGTAGATAATAAAATTATCTCCGTTGAGAGAATTATGCAGTACTCAAGGATTCCTAGTGAAGCTCCTCTACTCATCGAAGGCTGCCGACCAACAACCAATTGGCCACAAGTTGGAACTATATGCTTCAAAAACATAGAGGTATAACTTAGAACAAAAACTCCTATATCACATGCATGTTTATGCATAATCAAGAGTCATACTTAGCGACAAGCATACACATTGTACAATTTGGAGAAAGTTTTGTCCTTATGAAACAATAGATTTCATGTAACAAAAAGTCAAATAGTATGCATAGTACATGATACTGTTGATTTCACTCAAAGTTGGTCATCCTTCATTTGTTCTTGATGCTGGGAGAGGTGTGAAGGGGGATCTTTTTTCTGTGTGCTGTCTATGAAAATAATTCACTTCATATTACTGGATAATAGTTAAAGTTATCTTCAAATAAATTGTAAACTTATATTCTGAAACATTGCAACTTTCATAAGGGAGAAATTGTTCCAAATTATGATATAATTTCCATGATGCAACAAATGAAATTTCCCAAAGCTTAATAGGCTTACATATGATTTGACTTTTTAGACTCAACAATTATAAACTATCACATGGATGAAAGCCAGTTAGGCAGTCCTATCTTTGCTGCATGAGTACAATCATTAATACAACTATATGAGAAAGACTTGCTCATAAGGACAATCATTGGATGCTCCATTTGCAGTTCAGACAGTTAGATGCTTAGCTCCACAGAGCTCGGTTCAAGTCTATGTATTAACATTTTTAGTTGATATATTCTTGATCTCTCTAGTAGAACTGATTGACTATTGCTATGTTCTTCTAACAGCCATAACTTCCTTTCCTAGCTAGGTACCATCTCTGAAGATTCAGCAAATTTGTCCTGCACAAACAAGGATATTTTGTCCAGATTTGAAGCTTTAGGTCATTTCTATATGATAATTGATACCACACTCTCATTGCATTTTGCTATATATAACACTTTTCATCTGTTTGCCAGAGAGTAATGCTGTTGCAAATACTCGGTGAATTTCTAGACCTTTCATAGTCATATTAGATTGGACAAATAGATAAAAGTTTGAATTTTTTCCTTTAAGAACAAACATTGCTTCTATTGCGAATTTTGGCCACAGAGATCTCATGGCCCAGGATATGTACATCTTGATCATGTTTATGTAAATGAATGTCATACTCAACTTTAACAAGTTCTCCTTTTTCCTCACTTCTACAGGTTAGATATGCTATATTTTGATACCATAAAGCTTCTTCTTGTTGTTGTTTGTACAGGTTAGATATGCTGAACATCTGCCATCAGTCTTGAAAAACATAACATGTATAGTTCCAGGAAGAAAAAAGGTTGGTGTTGTAGGACGAACTGGCAGTGGCAAATCAACTTTGATACAGGCTCTTTTCCGTATTGTTGAACCAAGAGAAGGAACCATTGAAATTGATGATGTAGACATCTGCAAGATAGGTCTCCATGACTTGCGCTCCAGACTAAGCATCATACCACAAGACCCAATTATGTTCGAGGGAACAGTGAGGGGAAATCTTGATCCATTGAAGGAATACTCAGATAGCAGGATATGGGAGGCAAGTTGTTTCTAAAAGCCAAACTTTTTATAATATAGCAATCCAAGAAGATAACTATGGCCATGATATTAAGTGAAACTCTGATGAATCAGAAATATCAAGTAATAATATGATGTGGGACGTAGGAGCATTTGCAAAATAAAAATTTCTACAAGCAAACGTAAATTCTATTAGTTGACTATATATTGTAGACAAGTTGAGTATAAATCCTTCCCTGCATAATTTGAGTTTAACTAGATCTATTAGTTTTCAGTTCATGTTGAACAACAGAGCTTTAACTCGGATGCTTCAGTTTCTGAAGGAAAGAAGTTTCTTGTCCTCTATGCTCCATATTTAAATGTCTTTAAGAAACAAAAATCTAAATCCTATTTAATTGTGTGCCAATCAGTTTGACAGAAGCATTATGATCACTCAGGTTCTAGACAAGTGTCAGCTTGGTGATATGATACGAAAAAATAGCAAGAAGCTGGATTCAACAGGTATGACATGCCCAGGAGGTTTTGATATATGACAACATACTTACAGTCCATAACTACTTGAATGGTATGATCAGTTATAATTACTAGTTCAATAATTGATGGGAGGCTTCATACAGTTATTGAAAATGGAGAAAACTGGAGTGTTGGACAGAGGCAGCTACTCTGTCTAGGAAGAGCACTGTTGAAGCGAAGCAACATTCTTGTTCTGGACGAAGCAACAGCCTCAGTTGATACTGCCACAGATGGAATCATCCAAGAAACACTACGTGAGGAATTCAAGGACTGTACAATTCTCACCATAGCTCACAGGATTCACACAGTCATAGATAGCGATCTCATTCTGGTCCTTAGCAAAGGTAGTTGAATTATGATCAATTTAAGTAAATATAGTTTGCATAAATTTTGTGCATAATTTAGCTTACAAAGTTTCTTGTTCTCGAGCAGGAAAGATACTTGAATATGACAAACCATCCACGTTATTGGAAAGAGAAGATTCAGCATTTTCTAAGCTTATAAAGGAGTATTCAATGAGATCACAGAGCTTTAACAATGCAACACAGTCCAAGTAACACAACTTAGTCCTGGATTTTTCTATCTTTATAAATGACTGGTGTAAAGGCAACCCTTGACTCCAACAGAATGATATGGGTATTTTGTGCTAACTCAATACCAGGTAGCTGATTTCTCTGGCAAAGACCAATTATCTCATGGCAAGAAATTTTCTTCACCTGTCACGAAAGTTCTGCCAACCTATGCCAACTGGTGTTCTGCCACACTTAACAGTGATGTACTTCTAGCGGAATATTTTTGACTCAGAGAATTGCTCTACATGACTGTCTTTAAGTTCACACGATTAAGCTAAGATTGTATTAGATAAATTTCCTTCCACCAGTTGATTTTTGCCTATGCATTTATGATGTAGATTAAACGTTTGCTTTTACAATTTCAAGTTCTCATTGTTGGATTCCCATGTCTTATGCTGTTCAATTTTGAATTTTCTAGAAAAACAGATGGTACTATAACATTGTTTAGGTCAGATAATTGGGCATCACCACCACAATAATTGAAACCCAAACGATTCAAGATGAAAGGGGAACCAACTATCAGTAGCCCCGATTGCTTGTTGATCAATTGACCTGGGAAAAATATTGCATCTACCTCGATGCTTAACTGATTTAACAATCACAGAGATATACTAACACATACTTTTAAGGCCTACATGCAAGTTTGCCTCCAAAGAAAAGTTCTACATGCTCTTCCAAAATTCAACAGAAGTCGATTCTTGAACACTCCAGTCACGAGAAAAGTAAGCAAATCAGCCAAACATTAGTACGAAAGGGAAGAGAATTACCTGGGTAACATATTTGGGCACCATCTCGACAAGGATCCGAACCCATGACCTATTCAACACGAAATCAGAAAAGGCACATCCAGAAATAGTGAACTGAAATTCCAACTTCAAGAATATATTGGACATTGCCCTAATCAATGCGACAAACGAGTAAAAGCAAAAGGGAAAAGGAACGAAATCTTACCATAAGCACGTAACACCGAACGAACCATGCTTCATCTCATTCCAGAGCAAAGCAGTGCCGCGGCTGCACTGCATTCTAGAGCACCATCCATGTGCAAGGCCAAGCGATGGCACATGAATCGTGGCTCACGGAGAGGAATGTTAGGTCTGCTCACCGTTGTCACGACGACATGAAGCGGAAGCCGCTTTGAGGCGACAAGGCGAACGCACGGCGATCGGTCTCTTGTTCTCTTTGACCGTTAGGGACGGCGACCGCACCACGAAAGGGCTCACACCCACCTCCTCCGTCCAAGTAAACAAGTTGGACGTTTCTAGCTCGTCCTTCGAGTGCCTTTGCGGCGCACCCGTCTCCGATCGGATGATTACATGAAATTTTCTCTACGTGTCAGAATTTTAGTGGGAAGGACATTTCCGTTTGTTTCGAGCGTTGCGCCAGATCCGATGGCATCTTCACTAGGATAGACGCTCCTCAACTCGACCATCCGACGCACACGCATCAGCATTCCGTCGAGACATCAGAAACGTAACGATGGATCCTCTCCATTACTTTTCCTAAAATGGGGAATTTGTTTCCGGGCCTCACGACAAGAAAACCGTGAATGAGCCAAATGGGCGGTGTGATGCAGGAATTTTACGTTCATATGGTAAAGGAACCGCTGGAGAAGTTCCTCAAGTGCACCAACTATGGAGCGGTTCATTAATTTTGCTACGATTTTTGGGTCCAGTTTTCGATTTCTTTCGTCGGGTTCAAACGACGAAGGCAGAGATTCTACTCAGCGATTCCTTCTTTCGCCCATCGATCGAAGCCACAAAATATCAGCAAGCGAGAGAAAAGAGAATTTTGACCTCGTTCAGTCAATTGCCATCAATCTTTCCAAGCTCTCTTGGATTTCCCTTCAGAAACAATCGAGCGGCAGTTGTTGCACTGAATCCCGGCCCAAGTTTCGCTCTTTCTAGTCCTTGATCTGAAGATTTCGTGTTTTGGGTTCTTTGAAGTCGGAATTCAGGTTGATGAGATCGGGATTTGTGAGTCAGGGCTGGTGATTGAGGAAGGCAACTGTTGATTTGTGGGTCAAGGAGAGGGGAGGTAAATCATGGCTTGCCGGAGGTTGTGGGAGTGCCTGCTGAATCTTCTCAACTTCTTGTTGACGCTTACGGGACTAGCGATAATGGGGTACGGGGTCTACTTGCTGGTAGAGTGGAATACGGCTTCGTCTGCCGGGAATGTTCCCGTATCGCCGACGAGTGGCCATCCTGAGTTCTCGAAGTTTGGTCGGCCCATGATCGTAACTATTTCCCTTTCGACAAGTATTTCTTGATAAACTGCCGAAAGCTTGGTATGTACATCTCCGGTTTCTCTTTCTTTTTAGCCCGCTATTTCTTCAGTTTGGCTAATTTCCGGTTTTGCTTTCAGTTGTATAGGTAAAATTCATTAAGTCTTACTAAGCCTATTTATACGGATTTACATGTCAAACCTGATTCCTCATCCCTTGAAGAATTTGCTTTTCCATAGTTCTGAAATAGTTGTAGCATCCCATACCGGCACTCCCTGTTTACCGAAGATTTGTTCCAGGCCACATTAGAATCAGCAAGGACTAATTTGCAAAACTAGATAAGACTCCACAGTGTCAGCATGAGTTCGCCAAACCTACATATGGCGAAGCTCTAGAACCCGGGTTTTAGTCGTGTTGATGAATTTGAGGTAGTGTGTTCTTGTGCACGTGTGTGCATGACAACTCTTTTATTCAGGGAGTCCTTTTGAGATGCTTTCAGATAGTATAAAAATTCTCATAATGTGGGGTTGTAGAATGTTGCTTGTGCTATTTATCATTTTAATGAATTCCTCCTTTGCTGCTTGACATAAGTCTTTGTCTAAACAGTGTAAAAACTTTCTCTTTCTTTGCCTTTAGCATTGGTACTTCGCTACGACGTAGATCCTATGGTGATTTTTCTATATATCAGTTATTTTAATTGAAACAGAGAAGATTTTTATCATGAGTCATAATTTACCTGCTTATCAATGATTTAATATGGTTTCTTAATAAATATATCCTATTCTTTGTGCAAATACTTGATCTTGCAGCTTCCATTTGAAGTAATGCAATATGATAGAGGCTCCAGTTATGCCTAGTTCTGGTGAGGAAAATGCTATAGATAACTATGCCATCTCGTAACAGATTAAAGTGTTTAGCTGCTTTACAGTTTTCATCCAATTGTCCATATGAAGTACAAAAATATCAACAGACAAAGTGATTGCGTTTTTAGTTATATTATGCATATTCTGGTAACTGATTTTCACTGTCTCCTTTGACCACACAAGGTGTCATCTGTCAGGTTTCTTCACCAAAAATTAGCATGACAGGCTACATTGCACATAAATGGTCCAACCAATGTCTCAGTTGTAGGAAATTTTGCTTTACTAGTAACATTTTGATCCTTGTGTTATTTGTGGTCAATACTCTGTATCTACAGCCATGTTAACATGTGGTGCCTTGGATTGTTTTATACGCTTTTCTCCACATTATGTTCTTTCATAGACAGGTTTTGACAATCAGACTGATAAGATGATGCTATTGCAGGTTCATTTACTTGTTTATTGGTGTTGGAGTTACTCTGTTTGTCGTATCATGCTTTGGCTGCATCGCAGCAGTCACAACGAATGGATGTTGCCTGTCTTTTGTATTCCTGAAGATTTGCTGATTTCTACAATTTATCTTAGATTTCTTACCTGTAAATTCTAAGTGCTATAATTATTTACTTTCATTTCATTCAAAGCATATCTGACTCCTCATTCTTCATGTGGTTCTGCCGTTGCTTGAAGTATTTTTTTCGCCTTCTGGTTTCATTTGATCAAACATAAGTGAAGGCTTGAAAACAATGGAGGTTTTCTATATTTCTTTGTGTAGTTTATGAAATCTAATACTGAGCAAAAAAAATATTATGTCCAGATCAATCTCATCATGACTAAGTTCAACTTGTTCACACTTGAATCCACTATTCTTGGCATAATTTCTTTCCGTGCCATTCTAAGTGATAAGCTGATGCTGAAAATGCTTCTAACATAAACTATGCAAGTTCTAGAATTTATATTTGTGTCTAGTTGTCAGTTTGATGCTTTACTTAACCTAGATAGTATTCTTTCTTGGTGACCTTGTTGATTCTGGTCGAGTTAGTTAGGTGTTGCAGCTTTCATATTGTTTGATCACAGCTGGAAGGATGTGAGTCTTGTTCTAACGTCTCTAATTTCTGTGCTGGTTCTCCTTTCAAGCTAGTTTTGACATGTAGTTCATTTGCAGTATATTCCAGCTGATGTAACTGGAAATTTTGACATGATAGATGATTTTTTGGAGCATCACTTGAAGATAGCAAAATGGGTAGCACTTGGTGCTGTTGTTTTGGAGGTAATTGTGGAATGTTACTGAAGTTATGGTAGTAATACTTCTATTTTTTGCATTTGGAAGGTTTTGTTGATCTGTCCATCTACTTGAAACTGATAAGACATTTTAAAGTTCAATATTATTTAATATTTAACAGTAGCTCCAACAATAAAAGTTTTAACGAGGCACGGTATCAATGCTTATCCACAGGCTCTGGTATTCTTGTTGGCTCTCATAACGAAAGCAGTGAAATGCCTGCTGAGTATGATAGTGATGATGAATATAATGCTCCGAGATATGACATCCAGGAACCATTGATCATTGGGCAAGGAGTTCCAGCAACTGGAGTACCTGTACACAGTGCTCTTGATCAGCATCCAAGCAGTACTGTTGCATATATCCAATGGCTGAGGGAAAAGGTAATTTTTTGTCGGGAAATATTTCGTAATAGATATTTTCATGTTTTGCATCCTCTAGTTGTAATTCTTTCCCGGTGTTGTCTTGCTTCTCGACAGTACGGCCTTGATTCCTCTATGTTCACCTACAATTCATCAGGCCCAGGAAGATACAAGCAAGCCATGGTAGCTCCTGCTGAAGAAAGCGGCTGTTGTACCATGTTATGAAATTTTGAGTTGTCGGTGGACTATGAACCTTGCTTTCCGCTAGAAATTTGTGATGTTTCGAAGGTCTTTTTTCTTCTCTTTTTTTTTTCTTCCTTTTTTTCAGTTCTATAGTTTATATAAGCAAAGACTGTTGTTGTCTATTTACCATCAGACTTATGCTGCATGAAGATTGTACATCTCTCAATTGTTTTCAGGGTGAACTAATGAAGTAGTTACTAAATGTCAAGCACTCTGGTTGACTGAATAAAACCCCCATGGATGATCACTTGATTGTTTCAGGGCATTCCAAAAGCATGAAACTTATATTCTGTTTGTATTTTAATAAGACAAGGTGAATTGACTTGGTTAGCCCAGGAGTATATTTCTAAACATCATCTGGAGATTAAAAAAAGATGTTCTATTCAGGGCATGCTAAGATGCTCATTGATGTTTCTGTGTGATGGCTGAGGAAGCAGAATGATATGTCATGGTAATGAGAACAAAAAAGACACTTTCAAGAATGTTGATACAGTTGTAGAGCATCCTTCTGTACACAATTCTCATGACTTGCAGCTATGGTGATGGTTTCAAGAGCTGCAGAATAACACATCCCCTCTCATTACAATGATTTTTGATCCACATGACAAGAGTTCCAGCATCTTGTTAATTTGACCAAAAAATCTTTTAGGCTCATGTCTCATGATCATCTTGTTTGCTCTACGATTGGTTCATTGGAGTTCTTCGACTCCACCTTCACTTGCCTTTCCCCATCATGAATCCTGCAGAGCCCATGTCCCAGCAAAACAGCAGAATACATCCCATGTGTGATCATAGGCGCTAGAATATTACGAGTCTACACATGCATCACAAATTGATCATGTAAGTCCACAATTTATGAAGCAATGGCTGCTCACTGTGATAGAGGAAGCTGTACCACCTGAATCCATTCGAATCCAAGGTAGAGAGCTAGCAAAGCTTCCAGAAGTGGAGAATATATCTTCTTCATTTGCCTTCTTTCACACCAAGCTGCATAACATCAACACCTATCCAGATTTATGTGCATGCAGCATGAGACATCGTCTCGCTAATAGATAATGTACCGAGTGTAAATCTACCCGCAAGAAGCTTCTTGAGATCTTCACGGCCAGTGGGAGAACTTAGCACTGGTGCAGCCACATAAATAGGATCTGCAAGAAGTTAACAGATTCATGAGCTGGAGAACGACTATAAGAACGAGAGAGGTACATGAAGTTTCTTGGGAAGAGGACGGACACACCGCCGGCAGCTGTAGCAACATAATACAATGACCCTGTAAGAGCAGCCGTGATAGCAGCAGCAAATGCTTGAGCAAAGGGGACAAACAGAGGCAGAACACCAGTCTAGAATGATTGGAGAAATCATAATTACATTCATCAGCTCTTCCTTGTACATAATGATTAAAGTAAGTCTGTGTCGGCCGGAAACAACATACCAGAGATGTGATTCCATGTGCATCTTTCATGAGCTCGGTGCCCCTCAAGAACACATCAGCCATTGTTCCCTGTAATTGTTGCAGGATTAGATGAAAAGGGAGCTGATTTGGACAAGCAGTAGGTCAGAGATCTCTATATCATCGTTTACTGTGGGGATCGATCGAAGAAAGAGAGCTCCTTTGTTGTTCCAAGGAATTACCTGAACAGCAACCCGATAAAAGAGCTCCTCCCCGATTGAACTCGCAGTAACAATGAGCATGAGCTACAAGAACATCATATTCTTAGCGATCGCCACTCCAAGATACAGGAGATATATCACAGAGAATACCTGCCATGGTGACATGCCATGGAAGAAGTTCTGGAGCTCCTCGTCCTCCACATCTCTAATAGCACGAGCATGAGGTGAATGCTTCACGACCTCGTCCTGTGGGGGTAACAATGTCCGCTAGAAGGTGATGTTTACTTATGACAGAGTCACGGATTTGCAGGGAGGAGTCGACATGAGCGACAAAGAGGCATCTTTTACGTACATCTAGGATGAAGAGCAGAGCCACTATTGGTGGAGCAGCATAACAGAGGCCGCTCACGATCGCTTCCGGCGACGGATGGAACGCGCCTGTCCAATCCGTCCCCGAGATGGCGCATACGAACTTGCTCGCGAGCGCCATGGCTCCGTATATGCCTGCTTCGAACAACGAGATCAGTAATTCTATGTGTGCATTTCTTTTCTCACACCAAAATCATCGAACAGAGAGTATTCGATCGGCAACAACGAATTCTCTGTCTTTTTTGACCTATCCATGCATTTACAGCATCGAATCAGACGTTGCGGTGTAAGAGAAACCACGAAAAGGAAAGCAAAAGGAATTCGCTGGCTCAAACCTATCCCGTAGCTAAGCCTGACGACGGCGGCCAGCTTCTCCAAGACTGAGAAATCGTAGTCCCCGCCGCCAGCGAGGCTCCGCTCGACAACGGTGGTGCTCGTGGTACCCGAAGATACCGGCGACGCGGACACGTCCATCGCGGGACCGCCGGTGGGGAAATCCCTACGCTGTGGCTTGTTGGCGCCTGCGGTGTGGATCGGCTCGGGGCTTCCCTCCGTCGACGCATTGATTCTTCTAGACCATCCAGCAACCTTCCTCCTATCCCGGCGGCAGAAGCCACATCCGGAAGAAGCAGAGGTGGATGGGAAGACGTAGAGGCCACGGGGAGAAGCGACGCAGCTGAGCTCCATTTCAGCTGGAAATTCTTCGCTCTCTTTTCTCGCTTCCTTCTTGTAATTAAGAAGAGAGCCGATCGAAGAAAAGGTTTTAATTACAGGAATCAAAGAAAAAATAGATCTTCTTTCGAGTTCCTCGTCTTCTCTCTTCCTTCCTCCCCACCAGTTCAACTCGAGGGGCTCATGACGCGTGGGCTATATACAACACGGTGGCCGAGGGATGCTGGTGAACCAGCGGGCGAGCCGCCGCGCGGTTTCGCCAAGCGCACCGTTTGGCGGCGCGGTTCCGTCGTAGGTGTGTATTTGCACGCATGCAGACGCAGTCGTCCCGTTCCCGTTTACTTTCTTCGATTGGCAGCAACGATGGCTGGGAAGGACGAAGCAGGATTCAAGAAACATGTTCCATGCGAACATGTGTATTCTTCCTCACAGGTTTGACAGGGACGGAGGAATTTGCTCCGTCGACGAGCAGCTCTCACCGTGTGGATACTGACGATGCACGTGTGCGACATGGCAAGACGGCCGACACCGTCTTGCTTTGCCCCAGAGAAATCGTATTTGGTTTGGCCACTCGTTCCTTCTCATAGGCCGCAAGAAACCACTCATTAGCTGTGGGCGAACTGCGACATCAAGATTTGTCTGCGCACCTTCTGGACGCGAACCTGAGGGTCTATATCTTGTCGGGCCTGTCTTGAGGTTGACAAGCGAGACAGACGCGGAAGCTCATCTCGACAAGGAGACGTGCGGAGAGCAAAGCATGCCAAAACCATGTCACGTGGGCCCTCATTTATAGCCCGTAAGTACTTATTGACGGCCCATGGGCCCTATTATTATCGAGTCCTCCAAATCTAACTAACAGCCGTAAAGATTCTACATTGCTCATCTGATCTATCAGTCAGACTTATCGAGTCCTCCAAATCTATCAGCCGTAAAGATTCTCACGAAAGGAGCGTACTATTTCTTTAATTCTCCCAGCGAATCTTTGTCCCTTGAATTCCGTTGACAAGTATGTAGTCCAAAGAAAAAGACGGCGTCACTTCTTCATCTTGGAGCGCCTTGTACATTACCATTAACACACACACACACATATATATATATATATAGGCAGTACCCCACGGCAGAGGACGGTCGCAATAAAGTCTCTCTCTCCCCAGTTTTGGTGCTTATGTTTGTTTCCTAGTCTGCTTGCACACACAGACAGACAGACAGAAGAATTGCAAAGAACCAATAATGGCCTTGTGTTGGAGTCGAGTCCTTTTCCCATTGGAATGTTCCTGTCAAATGGAACAGTGTCAGCGTTTACTTCTTTGGTGGATCGTTACAGTGAATCGTAGCGAACAGTAATAACCATGGAGGAGGATGTGAGTGAGCGAGTTATGTTTGTGATACAACTCAAGAGTTGCACATAATGTGATCATCATGTCTTGTGATGTCTGATGCTGTCTTGTTGCTGCGGTTGCTCTCGTGAGACTGGAGGAACTTTGTGTACTTTTACCTCGAGTTCGATCTCTCCATCGGCAACAGCTTCCACCGAGAGTATTGCATGCATGCGTGGTTGATGCTTGACAGAATCTTCGTCACCAAACTCAGAAGCCGAATTCTTCGTCCTGAACCTCTCGCGATGTGAATGGAGAGAATCACCTTCTCGATCATGGCATTTGGGAAGTGTGCAGCCATGAAAGAAATCAAAGACAGTGCAACTTCTGGCGTCCCTGAAGCTTCTCCCACCATGACCATTAACCACAGGAAGCATCAGATTAAGACCAAAAGCTCATCTGGAGAGAGAGAGAGAGAGAGAGAGATTTGAAGGCAAAGTTGTTGTACACGATGGACACCGCTCTTTTCCAATGAATATTCAACTAGATAACGGAAGACTGTAGTGACTTGTAGTAGAATCTAATGTCCATTGGATTATAATGATGCTAAGAACAATGCGTAGTAACAAGGTTATTTGCAATGGTCCTCTCTAGAGGAGATCGCGTCGATAGTTCAGATAGGACATATAAACAAAAGGTACACCTCCAGAATTGTATCGATGCCACTTCACACAGGTACAGAGAGAGAGAGAGAGAGAGAGAGAGAGAGAGGATGATTGACGTGGTATCCGAGATGGTGTTCACATGGATTCCCTGACACAAGTTGGACCATGGTCCAAAGTTGGCTCACCTTCCTTCCTTCCCCTCTATCTATCAGATGATGGCTGTGATACGGCACACTTGAACCCGTCACAGCACCACTTCATATGGAAAACAGAGTATTTCATGTCGTTTGTATGGTCGTCCTTCCTTCCCTCTTCTCTCGCCGCTGGCGAGTGTGCTCGCCTTGACGAACATGTCCATCCCCACCTACCTTCTTCCGCTCCTCGTCTTCTCCTTGCTATCTTAAATTCTTCCCCTCCCGACGTGGAGGTGCTCCATCTGCTTAAGCTCGGAAAACTCTGTTTCATGATACATGCAGCTCATATTACGCTGTAGCTGAGGCAAAGCTGCAACAACAACAGATTACATACGAACGGTGATGTGGACTTGTCTCACCTTCTTCGTCGTGTAGGAGTAAAAGCTGCAAGACCAATTGTTACATGGACAGCAACCATTTGATCCATGGCTGGCTGGCTGGACTTGTTGCATTGTTTATTCTGCAGCAGCTAAATTATAGTCTCGGTGTTTTGCTCAGTCTGAAGTTTCTGTAATTTTCTACCAAATTCTTCATGTAAAAAAGGAAAAAGAAAGGGAGTGAAATGATGCGAAAAGAAAAAGGTTGCTGGAATCTATCATGAAGTGACAAAAAGCAGGGCTATATATAGCTTCCCGTGAAGTTGTTGACTGAATTCTTGAAATAGATCTTCTGGAGAATCCTTCTGTAGCAGTTCTTTTCAGCAGCAGAATGGTCATGCAACAGTTGCCAGCTATAGTTGAACCACAGTGTTAACTTGGTTTGATGCAGCGTTTATAGACTTGTATGTATCGATCATGGATATAAACCTCGCACAGCTCGTCAACAGTGGCATCACAGTCTAAAGCTATAACCCTTGTGGACTCTGATTTGGACCGCATGTGGTTTTTGGTGAGTACCTCTGTGACTCATCCCCTTTAGCGGAAGCACTGACAGCTTCCTAATATGACGATGCAAAAGTAGAGGATGTAATATGGATGGCATTTTTGGATTCTCTCTCTCTCTCTCTCTCTCTCTCTCTCTGCTGTTCTTTCTGCAAAAGATTTCACTGGGCCTAATGCTCAGGCAATGACCATCTAGTTTTGTTGTCTCACCGCAGTTGTCATGTGGTCTCAATGGGGCACCCCACCCTCGGGTCAAGACAAGAGCTGACATAGCTGTGTCCTTAGAGAGAGAGAAAGAGAGAGAGAGATGGCCAAAACAACTAGTTTTGTTGGGTGTTTTGCCTGGTGTCATGTGCTTCCATTAGGCTCCCCACTGTTGGGTGAAGAAGACATGGGCTGACAGTACCTATGGATTTGGGAAACAGATTTCAAGAGATCCTTCCTGCTCGCTTTTTCGAGGAGAAAAGCTCTTACCAGTTCCTGACCTCTCACGTGTGACCTCTCGGCCGCTCCCTCCGTTTCAACGACACTACTCGACTCTGCAACAAAAGCCGGGCCTTGGTGCCGAGTAGCTTGGAGTGTTTTCCGATCATGCAGCTGGGGAGCGAGAAGCGTTACATGGTTTACCTTGAAGTTTGTGGAGTGGAAGGATGAGGTGAAAGGGAAGCGTAGAAAGCACTAGCAAACACACGCAAACACCAACGTAAGGAGCACCATGACACTGGAAGCATTGGCTTCCGCCGGGCTTCCTCCCTTCTTCTTCTACGACACCATCACCGCCACCACATCACACCATTCTGGTCGCGCCTCGAGTTCGAGGTTCCACAATGCCGGCGGCGACGATGTAGTGGGTGGCTACTCCGGAGGCACGGACGAAAGGAGGCAGAGCGCGGAAGTAGCAGGGCAAGGAAGGAGGAAGCGGCGGAGGCAGAGGACGCACAAGAACAAGGAGGACGCGGAGAACCAGAGGATGACCCACATTGCCGTCGAGCGCAATCGCCGCCGGCAGATGAACGAGCACCTCGCTGTGCTGCGCTCGCTCATGCCCGATTCCTACATCCAAAGGGTTTGTCTTCTCTTCTGTTTCCTCTGGAATTGGTTACGGTGGCCAATTTGCTTTGCTCAGTTAGAGATGTCTGAACCATTGCTCTCCGATGGCTCGAGATTGAGTTGGCATTGGCTTTACAGGGTGACCAGGCCTCCATTGTCGGAGGAGCTATCGATTTCGTGAAGGAGCTGGAGCAGCTTCTCCAATCACTCGAAGCACAGAAGAGAACGCTACAGCAGCGCCAAGCAGGGAAGCCCGAGAGCTCTCCAGCGACCGCAGACGGCGGAAGCAGGAGCAGCAGCAGCCACAGCCATGGGGTCGATTCCCCTCCCTTCGCTCAGTTCTTCACCTTCCCCCAGTACGGCTGGCGCCACGCCGCAGCTCACGACTACCCTCAACCGGAGGACCAGCTGCTGCCGGCGTTGGCCGACATCGAGGTGACCTTGATCGAGACGCACGCGAACGTCCGAATCCTGTCGCCGAAGAGGCCCCACCAGCTCGTCAAGATAGTGTGTGGGCTTCAGGACCTCAAGCTTTCCATACTTCACCTCAGTCTCACTACCCTGGACGCCATGGTGCTCTACTCCCTCAGCGTCAAGGTACCTACCTATTATGCTCTTGTCGTCTTCGATTGATACGTTTATCGCGTGGATGATTAGGGAAAGCAAATTATCTTCTTCCCTGTGGAGTCGGCAAGTGTCAGATATCCTGTCGATAGGCACATGTTCTTGCGCATCCTCGAAGGGCACTGTTCTTGGATTGTGATCGAACACAATGACTCCAAGAGACAATAATGATTCTTATACCTCAATATATCTCTCTCTTGCTGTTTCTCTCCTCCTGTAGCTTCAAATTTGGCCTGCAAAAAGCTGCGAGATTGCTTTTAATCCTTTTACCAGTGTTCACCTTTCTGAGAGTCAGTCATCAGACGACACTTTCTTCTGCATGGAATGCTCCTCTGGAGCCCCTCTCGATGGCTTCGGATGTGACATAGTTCTCAGTGTAGGGGGAATCCCAACAGAGAACAACACCACCAGACATGCATCATTGCTACCTCCTCTCTACACAGTTCTCGCAAATCGTAGGGATTTTTCTTTGGTTTGAGAAATCTCACAAGTCTGCATGTCTCTGGCAAATGATTAGGAAGTTATTATGATCCTTAGTTCCTTTCAAGTTCATGTTCTCTGTTTGTATGGTGGTGTGGTGATATATTGCAGGTGGAAGAAGGGTGCAATCTGGCCACCGTCGATGACATTGCCGCTGCCATCCACCGTATGCTTTGTCTGATTCAAGCTGAGGCGACTGCTGCAGCCCAGTAGGGGCAGGCCATTCAACAGCCTTTCTGCAAGAATGGCAGTAGCGGTCAACTACTTCCTTGTGCGGTGTAGCTCGGTGGTCCGGTGATGCTTTCCTTTTTTCTTCTTTATCTTCCCTGCCATGGATTGTGTGACTGTGTCATCTCAATAAGCCCACTCTGGCATCCAAAAATGGGCCTCCATGGAGATGACATTGTGTAACATTTTGTGGATTCTTGACGTGTAGAAGCAGCTTCATCAAAAGAACATCTCATAGCCCAAAACACAAATCTGATCTTTCTTTCAGGCAGGTAGTACGTCAACTTCCTTGGGATGAGACAGGCCACCGGCAGTCCGGTTGTGGGCAACCACCACCACCACCACCATCATTGTCGAGCCAAACTTCTGATGAGGGATAAATTGTGCAGCATGATATGTGTCCACTTCAGCTTCTTCACACCATCTCAACACGATGGTATGTAATATATGTATCGAATCCTATCTAAACCGAGATAGACGATGAACAGAGGCGACGTCCATCGACTTCAATGCCGACTGATGGAAAGAGACGCCACGAGCCCGGCAATGCGACATGGCAGGCCATGATAAAAGGTCACAATCTAATGGAACTTGTGTTGATAGAGAACGAGAGGGCAGAACCAGAAGGTTCATCCATCCCCCAAGCAAAATATAATTTACTTGCCGAGGCAGATAGCCTTACCAGAAGACGCTTGCAGTCTCAGCCAACCATGTTAACTTGTCCTTGAAACTGGATCTTCTTCATCTGATGAGCTTTTGGGTCTTCTTGGAAAGATGAGCTACTGCTTTCATTACAAACATGATGAAAGGAACGGATCTTAGAAATCAAAGGAACAGCTCGCTTCTTCTTCACATTACCTACTTGGTTGCAGAGGGAGTCGATAAGGAACAAGATCAAACATGAAAACATGAATCTGTACACAAGCTTATGGTCAGTGTCAAGCAGAAGAAGCACAAGAAAGAAAAGGAGAACAAATGGAGGCACAAGCCTCACAGAGCAATCAGGAAGCTGTTGCCCCAACTCTTGGCCGAAGAAGAAGCTCTTCTGCTGCTCCTTCCCTGCTTCCGCAGAGGAGCGCTCGTCTTGCATGAATGCATCCTATTCAGGAGATTCTTGTACTGAAAGGCCATTCCTTCGCTTTCCGTGCCTCGTTAAGCGGAACCTCCCGTTGGAGATCGACCTCTTCATCAGGACTGGGTTCAGGGCACAATGCAAGCCCCTTACCTTACTGTGCTCGCCTGCAGCTCGCCTCGACGAGCTGCCGCTGACAACGAACAGTTCGTCCTCCATGCTCGTTCGTAGGACGTCGGCGATCGAGACCCGGCTGCCACGCGCAGCGTCCATGGAGAACGATCGCCTCGTTAGTTGGGTATCGTCATCACCGATCTCAACTATGGTGTCGGCCTCCTCCACCGCTACCGGATCACAGTAGACCTGCGGAGGATCAGTCGCTGCGTCCGCACTGCTTCCAGCAGGTTGCGTCTCCTCGTCCTCTATGGTTAGAACCATCTCATCTGTGCGTTCCGTGTCTTCGGCCCGAACGCTGTTCTCCGACTCTGGAGCAGCCGGCAACTGAGGCGGCACCGACACGATATCGGCTCGGCAGAGAGGGCAATTGGAGTGCGATCTCAGCCAAGTGTCGATGCACCGGAGGTGAAAGGCGTGGCTGCACTTGGGGAGCAACCGGAGGCTGTCATCCTCCCGGAACTCGCTGAGGCAGACGGAGCAATCCGTGCCCTGCACCGTATCATCGCCTCTCCGATACTTGTAGACCGCAATCTTACCGATCAAGGCCTCGTCGAGCCCGTCCTTCGGGGAGGTATGCCAACCATCACGTCGGCGAGAGTGGCCGACGCTACCGTCACCGTGATCGCGGTTGTCCGCGCCCGGAGGATCGATCCAGCGTCGCAGCGAGTCAAAGGTGCCGCAGTATCTGGAGACGATGGTGTAGTAGCAGACGAGGAGGAAAGCGCCCGCGAGGACGCCGATGATGGAGATCACGAGCGGGGAGAAGGTGGGGCCGGAGTCGTCGCCGGAGAATTCGACAGGGGGAGGTGGTGGGAAAATGACATAGCACCACTGGGGGCAGTAGAAGCTACACAAGCCCATGGAGCAGTCCGTCGTCGGCACATGTGGAACCCAAGTTTGCTGGTCTTCGGTGAACGCCATGAAGAACTGTGATCGCAGGACAGAGAGGGTTGGAATTATATTTGGAACTCGAGAGAGAGAGAGAGAGAGAGAGAGAGAGAGAGAGAGAGAGAAAGAGAGAGAGAGAGAGAGAGCTCTACTTCAGCTGGAAGGGTGGGTTTTGAGGCGTGATGAAGGAATCAAACATGCTTGATTGCAAAGCAAAGCATTGAAGAGGGAAGAGAGACGGCTCATTTGCTTTTGTCAACCTCTTTCTCTCTTTTCTTCATGCAATGGCCCCTTCACCTGTCATTTGCTTTGTTTTCTCTGCAATGGTGGTGAGATCTGAGTGGGAGAGGTGATGGATGGTTGACCGAGGAGAGGTGCTGTGGGATGCCAATAATATCAATGCCTAAAAATCGTTGTTGAGGGTTGGTGGTGCCGATTGACACTTCATTCTACTCCACAAAGTCAAATCAACAAACACTTGGAACTAAGCTTTCTCTGCCTTCCTTCACAGTGATGATCTTTACTTTTCTCTCTCAAATCATGTTATTGTGGTGGCTTAAGAGTTCACTAAGACACAGTCATGCATCCATCTAATTGTGTTCTCGCACAAACAATCCCACCTACTGTGAGCTCCAAATCATCCACCTCAAGCAGAACAACTCCCATCTGCATTGCTGATGGAGGTGACACCAACTGGAGCATATGACATGATGAGTCGAAGGATGAGTCCTGCAACTAAAGTTTGGAGGAGTCAGCAGCAAAAGTCTGAAGACAGGCTTGAGGGAAAGAGGCAACTTGGAATAAAGGGGGTTCAGATAAAGCTAAGACACCATCATCTTCCTGCTCTCTTTAGTTCTCAAAAGCCACAACTCCACAGAGCTACAGGGGCCCCTCTCTGAGTCTAAGAGCTCCTGAGCTTGGCATGCAACTTAGTGATGAATCCTCCCTCATGCCATGAGCCTTTGGGCAGTGACCCATTTAAGATTATGCTAATCTTACCAATATGATACTTTCAGGCATTAAAGGTTCCATGATCATGGAGTATGTGTTCATGAAAGCTGGAAGGAAAATCTAAAGTTGCATCTGGTGTCCACATTGACCATATTATAATACCCATGCCATCCCATCATCACTTCCAGGAAAGCTAAAATTGAGGATATTAACTAAGAAAGAAGATTGACACCATTTTGTTTGAAGCCACAGTTGATTTCTATGATCTCTTTTTCATTTTATCAGAGATCCATATGAACAGATGGTACTTGAGCATTCCTTCTGTCAAGAAACAGCTCTCTGCCCATCCTGTCTGCCTCAGTTTGGTTCTGCTAACTGTTCTTGAATCAGAAAATGCATTTGGATTAGTTCCACAGGTAAAACACAATTGATTGGCATTGAATCATACTTCCAGAAAGTGAACTGTGTAGCTATTCAAATTTATAATCTTTCTTTGCTTTGTATCTTACTGCATTGGAAACCAACAGAAATACGATATCATCCGCAACTTATATCTTTGCACCTCTCATAGTGAAAATATCAGCAATAAATTCAACTGCAGTAAAAGGAGCAGTTCCAACCAAAACTAGGATAAGGGTCTGTGTTCAGCTACATACCTTCAAAGATTGAAAATGAAAGTTGTCAGGGCTTTCTCTAGGACAGCAGAATTATTCTTGGATGTCACCTGAAACCAGCTTCAGAAAACAAGTTGACATGATAATCGAAACAAGAGGAAGATGCAAGATATTTAAGAATGAATTAGCATCCTATTGGTCCTCATTTATTACATGCCCAACATACACTTTGTCACCACATTTGCATTAGGTTGCTCATTGCCTATAACCCGAGAAACAGAAGTGAAGGCTATTTCTAGTTAAAGCTGATAAATTTCAAACACAGCCAATTTTATGTCTGTAAAACCAGTCATATATAATACCTAAAGTAAAGAAGCTCAAATGTCAAAATCAAGCAGCAACAGCACATGTAACAGAACACTAAGGTCAAAAGCATTATGGCAAGCACTTGGTGGTTTGTAGACAAAAAACTTGAACACCAGAAGTATGCAGTTCAAAGTTCAGAGTAAAGATACTCCATAAGAACATCCCTGTTTATTAGAAACTGCAAGCATACACAATAAAATTCTATCGGAGTAGATGAAAAGAATATATACTCAGGGGCAGTTAAAAGTATCAGTAATTAAAGTTACATGCCTTCTTTCTCTGTGTATTAACAGCAAGGCTGCTGTACATGACTGTCATGACATGTCAACACATGTCTTGTCCCCTTTGCTGATATAAATAAAAAAAGTTGGAAATTTACTGCCTCTAAGACTCATCTGATAGTTCATTTGTGCTGTCTGAATCCCCAGGTTCACTTTCAGATTTATCCTCAGTCCTTTGACTTATTCTCAAACGAACAGGTCTGCCCAACAATTCCTGCAATGTGCAAATCAAATGATTACTTATCTATATTGAACATATATATGCCTGTAGGATACTACTACAGAATGCATTATCAAGTTATCTACCAATTAATGAGAAATACAAATTGTGTAGTTGTGGCGTTTTCCAACTTTAACCAACAAATATTACCTGTAGGAAATTACTGCAGAATGCATATCAAGATATCTACCAATTAATAGTAAGCATGAGTTAAGCATAGATACGGCTTTTTTTTTTCAACTTTAACCAACAAGTATTGATTCTTTAAAACCTATTGGCTTGGCTAAAGATCCTGTCCAGACATGAGGACAGGTACATGTGAATACATGAACCCTTGAAAAAGACAGTAAGCTTACACAATGAATATTCCAGTGTGTTACAACCTATAATACCTAAAACCTCGGAAGACTCTCTCTAGGGTTTTGAGAGAGAGAAACTCTAGCGATCGCAGTCTGTCCCCCATCCCTCCTTGGAGGCGCCACGTCCCCCTCCTCCCGTTCCATCGGATCCTCCTCCCTTACACACCCACCTCGCTCGAGTGCTCTTGCATCCCCTTCCCCTGCTTGGCCTACTTCCTTGGCGAATCTATTTCGCAAGGCCAAAGGGTTTGCAGATGGTCAACCAAATCAAGCCTTAGAGACCCATCTCTCCAAGATCCAGAGCCATTCTTCATAAGCCGAAGGGGATCCCCTTCACCATATGAATTTTCTTTTAGATTATATTAAAATAATTCAAACTTGCATGTCTCCCCCCACTTTTTCATGTTTAATCAATGGCACTTCTTCTAATCAATTTAAATCTTATAGTGGCATACGACAAGGGGATCCCCTATCACCCTACATGTTCATAATTTCTCAACAAATCCTTTCTTCCCAAATTTCTTGTTATGGTGATCAATAACTTATCTCACCCTTTGACCTTAGGGAATTTATATATCTCACTTAATGTTTGCATATGACCTTTTAATCTCCTATCGAGCAAATTCAAAATCTTGCTCAAATATCCTTAAAGTCCTTCAAACTTTCTAGAAGCTAACCAACCTTAAAGTTAATTTATCTAAATCCAACATCTATTTCTCTAAACATGTCTCACCTTCCTTCAAACATTCAATTATTCACAAGGTATTCGAGAAGGTTCTTGGCCTATAAAATACCTAAGGTTCCTATCTTGTTTTGGGTCAGCTTCCACAAAATTACCAAAATACCATGGTTGATAAAGCCCTATTAAGAGTCCAAGGTTAGTGTAAGGGTCTAATTTCTCAGGCAGGAAAAATGGTGCTTATTAATTTTGTAATCAACTCAATCCTAACTCAACTCATCTTCTATTTGATAGCAACATTTCGGATGTCATACTTAATCATATGCCCCAAATCTCTAGAAACTTCTTTTGAAATTCTAATTGTTCTTCCCCCTGAATGAAATTTATTAGCTGCGACACTGTTTCTAAGCCCAAAGACTGCGATGATCTTGGAATCCATGATCTTCTTACAGTTAAGAAATTAATCAATGCCAAGCGTATTCTTCCTACCTTAAACAAATCTAATACTCTTTGGATTCGAATTCTTAGAGCAAAAGTATGGGGACTTGCACCCTTGGACCGAACTTATCATTCCTAATCCTTCTCGATCGAGATGTAACATTAATCAATTAATCTTGAACATCAGGGGTGGATTTAGAAAAGTCACAGGCAATGGTCTTAATACAAATATCTTGTCTCATGGATTGATAATATACCCATCAGTCATTGGCCTACGCTTGTTAATGTGGGAGAGTTCCAACATTTTTATTCAGTTTCAGATCTTTTTTCTACAAATGGATGGAATGTTTCTTCTTCTACTCAAATTTTTCATCCAGCCTTATTGATAGGATTCTTAGGATTTATAGATCTAGAAACCCCGATGATGACAAATGGATTTGGTAGCCTAGTCTTTTAGGCTCTCTGACAACTAGTGGCGCCTATCAATAAATAAAAACAGATACTAAGGATGAGAACTGGAAAGGCTGGAAGGTGTTATGGCAACTTTCTAGTGCTCCAAGGGTCAAGCTATTCCTACGGAAATTGTCATGGAATTTTTTGCCTACCTCTGACCTTTTTGCACATATTCTGCATCATCATCCTGATCCCCGTTATGTCTGCAATGTGCACACAGATTCTGCTTCGCATATACTTCTTGAATGTCCAGTTGCTATTTCCTTTTGGAATTTGACACAATTCAAAACTGGCATTTGCTTCAAATTTTTTAATTCTTCGTCTTCGAGTACTTGACTTAAAAAAAGGGAAGGATTTACCAAAGCTGAGACGATCCAAGTGCTCTCCCTGATTTCCTAATGGTTTTTGGACCCTTTGGCTTAATAGAAACAATGTCAGATTTCGCAACCACTGTGCCAATCCTCATTCCCTGGTTAATAGGGCATTAGCCCTTATGAACGAAAACTTTCAGGTTGGACCTGATCCTGAGGAGACTACTGGGCATATATTGACTCAGAATCATAATATAGGGGCAGGAAATTTTAATTTCATTTTACAACATGATGGCTCCTTTTTGTCCTCTGATTCTTCCGTAGGGACCGGTTTCATCTTCTCCAGAATCTGCAACCACTGCTGTTGGCTGCAGTTTGTGCAAAGCTCATAATGCAGTCATGGCAGAAGCGTTGGCAGTCCTGGAAGCTTTAAACCATGCAGCAACTCTCCACTGGAAGAACATCTGGGTTCAAACAGATACCTAGGCACTAATTCACTATGTGGATGGTTCTCAGGAGATCCCATGGTTCCTACAGGAATAATCTTGGATATTACATCATTGATGCAATCTCTTCAGATCTCCTATTTCACTTATATTCCTAGATCCAGTAATTGCAGAGCACATCAGCTCGCTCACTATGGAAGAACATCTGGTCTATCAACTTTCTGTAATGTGGATGATCTTTCCGGTTCATCCAATCCTCTTAACATTGTTCTCTAAAGCAAGGTTTGTAATTTCATACCGTACCGACGTTTCAAGCTCAGCTCGTATGGTATGGTATAAGCGTACTGATCAATGTATATATATATATATATATATAAGTTCAAAAATAAAAAATGAGCGACGTCGTCAACGCGCCGCCGCCTTGTTTCTTCTTTCCGCAAAGCTTCTTCTCCCCGTAGGAATGAGAAGAAGTCGGCGACGATGCCGAGGAGGCGACATCTCATATGCGACGTCTAGCAAGGGAGGGTGACGACGGATCGGGATCGTCGAAGGAGAGCGACGCCGGATCTCCAGGTTCTCCCTTTTCTTCTCCCTCTTCTTCCTTCTCCCTCGGCTAATACCATCAGGTAGCCGGTGGTGAAAGTCGAAATCAACCGTTACCAACCGATTTCGGGCGGTAACGAGGCGGAAACAACTCCAATCGACGATACTACCCGGTAGTGGTTGGTCCGCGTACCGGCCTGCTGTTGGACCAGTACGTACCGCCCGGTACGGGCGGTATCATTCGAAATTAAAATTCTTGCTCTAAAGTTAATAATATTTTCCTTTTCGAAAAAAAAAAACTCAGAAGGAAAAAAAAAAACACAATTAAATAAGTATATATTCAACATTGAAATACTATATAATGCAAACCAAGAAGTTGATCTAGGCCATTCTTTTTATTCTTTTCTAATAGGCATGTTTCTCTAAAGAAATACAACATGTTAAATATTAAAATGAAATACTCTAAATATCTTAATAAACTCCAGAAAAAGTTATTGGATAACTAATTGCAGATGTAGGTCTTATACATACCTATTGCAAATTGGTTAATAGCTAGGACAAGTCAGAAAACATCTGGACTTTATGACATACTTTCTAATAATTATTATGTTCTTGTATATGACATGCTATGCCTCCTGTATGGACTCAACAAAAGCAGCACTTGTGGGTTAGTCCATTATCCTCTGAGAGTGTCATCCTCATTTTGTTCAAGTTGCTTCTGAATGAACTGATATCCTAGCGTGACTCGTGTCCTTGCTACACTTGTTGGTAAAGATAAAAAGATCATTACTAAGTTTGCACTGTAATACAAACACATATAGAATCCAAAATCCTAAGATTAAATTGAATGTTTATCTGTCTTTGTTGCAACCGAGGAAGTGAAACAATACAGCCACACTCCTTTTTCCCATGAAGGCATATATGTGCCAATCTGCAACACAGCTTACAGAACAGGCATTTGGATATATGATTTTGATATTTATATGCCAAAAAGAGAATTCATATATCAACCATTATGTAGAAAAAATAGAAGCTGAAACATGAAGTGTTGTATACCACCTTCCCATCCAGTTCAGAAATGGCTGCTTCTGCTTCCTCCTTTGTGGCGAAACCAACAAAGCCATATCCAGCAGATCTTCCTGTTGGGTTTTCAAAAACTACTCTGGCCGAGAGGGGTTTAAACTTTTCAAAGAACTCTTTCAGGTTGACAGACCTGGCTTTCCAAGCAAGATTCGATACATAGATCTTGTGACGTGGCTCAATTGCAACTGCACCTGGTGGGGGAGAAGGTGGTGGTTTCCTGAAGCTCTTCGCAAATTCTACCCTGATTATCCTTCCCGTCAACTCCTAAAAGTGTAGAAACTTATTAGCAAACTATTTTTTTAATAAATACCTACAAATTGTTCATTAATAAAATTCACTTTTTGCACATATCACTTAGCTACATTATTATCTAGAAAAAACTATGTCCGTCCATTGCCGAATACATAATTAATGCATAGATACAAGAATAAAAAAAGATACAATCATGAAACTTGTTCCCTTTAATATGTTTTACTAACATCTGCATGCTTTGAATACTCGAGATTTTGACTCACCTGAAGAATTGGACTTATCACAAACACTAAATTTTGAAGACCAGAAAAGAGATTGTCCACATTCAACTGAGGTATATAAGATAGTGCTACATAATCATGAACCATTACAATTCTCTACGCAAGCAGCACCAGTTTTGTACTGGACGACATAGTTGAGTTGCAAGTAGGTTATAAGACATCACATGTTAAGGAGCATGGTCTGTATTGTAATGTGAGCAACCAAGGAATAAGATAAGAAAGATAATTGACTGTGCTACTAAATTTAAGAGAACAATGGGAAACAAAATGCTTCTTATTTCTCACATATGCGTCCAACTTGTCCACAGCAGTGCGTGCCTCCTCCCCGGACGCCATCGTGACAAAGGCAAAGCCCCTGCTTTTTCCATTCTTCTGCTTAATTATCTGCAATCAATCAATCATTCAATCAAGAAACACAACAAAAGACAAGAGACAACGAATTGGATGAAGCGGAGATTCTACCTCGACATCTTTGACAGTGCCGCACTGGGCGAAGAGCTTCTCGATGTCCGGCGCGGAGAAGTCCCACGGCAAGTTCACCACGTAGACTTTCCGCCGTTTCTCCCCGATCTCATCCTCCTCCACAGCCGCCGCCGCCGGCTCCGGCTCCACAGCAACATCTTGGACCGCGGAGCACCGGAGGAAGCCGCAACTGGCCCGCCTCTTGGCGGGGAGAGGGAAGGGGTGGAGGAGGGAGGACGACCGGGGAATAGAGAAGCCGGCAGGGGTACAAAGGGAAATGAGGGGCTTAACGGAGCAGATGGAGAAAGAAGACGGTTTAGCTCTTGGAAGGGGGAGGGAGCCGAAGGAGAACGTCGACGCCGTCGCTGCCGCGGCCGCCATTCCGACGGAGAACAGGGTAAACCGGAGGGCGACACGACTGAAGTATCGGCTCGTGCGGGTAGATTGACGAAATCGCCCTTAAATTGAAGGATATGGATAAGGCGGCCATCCTCCCTATCACATGATTTAAAACATATATATATATATATATGTATATATATATATATATATGTATATATATATATATGTATATATATATGTATGTATATATATATGTATATATATGTATATATATGTATATATATATATGTATGTATATATATATGTATATATATATATATATATGTATATATTTATATATGTATGTATGTATGTATGTATGTATGTATGTATGTATGTATGTATGTATGTATGTATGTATGTATGTATGTATGTATGTATGTATGTATATATATATATATATATATATATATATATGTATATATGTATGTATATATATATGTATGTATATATATATATAAACCTTTACTTTGGATAATTCCTAAAAGAAATAATAAAATATAATTTTACTATTTACAATGGAGCTCACTCCCCTTCTTACTATTTATAATCCTTTTCTTATTCATAATCTCTTAATATTTTATTATTCACAATCATTCTAATTTTATTTTATCTTTTTTCTTTCTTTTCTTGCACCCTACTATTGTTATCCCTTCCCACCATTTGCACACTCTTAGGTAGTTTGCAAAGGTTCAAAACATGATATATTTTAGTTTAATATAACTGATTTGAAATATTATATCTTCTTACTTATTATAACTCTAAAAATATTAAGTCATTATAATAAAAGTCAGAAACTATTTCACACCTCCTCCCTTTTTATTTTCAGTTCTCATTTCATCATTTGTCCTTTTTACATCACCTTCCACAGTTAAAAGGGAGGAGGAGGAGTTGAAGAAAAAGAAGGGAAAAAAAAAAAGGGTTAAGATAATGAATGAGTAAAACAATTTTATTAGAATTAAGTTATAAATGAGGGCATATACATCTATTTACATGGGATAACTTAGGAATATCTAAAGTTGGATTATAAATAATAAAAAAGAGTTTAAAATTATAATCTCCTTTATAGCCTTTTGATTATCAATTTTTTTCTTTTATTTTCACTACATATTAACATTGCTCGCTACTCATCGCTCATACCTTTTATCGCTTGTAGAGAGAGATATTATAAGATGGAATGATATCCTAAAAATTAATATGCGTAAGCCTTTCTTCCTAATATCTCTTCAAACACACTTTCCGTCAATATGGGCATGCCTTCTTCTAACCCTAAGATCGAGCATCAAATAAAAAAGACGAAACCTTTAAAAATGATAGTGGGGTCGATGATGAAGGTTGGAGACAAGTGGGAGGCTACGGCGAAATAATATATGATGACGTGAAAGGCCTTCATTTTCATGGTTTTGCGTTTGTAGCTCCCTCACCTTCTCCTCCGTATATGTTATCAACCTTCATCTCATCGGTCACTAGCTCTTCTCTTTGGTCTCCTCCATAGCACAGGTAGCAAGGCTCATTAGTTGTTGTTGCTTCCATTGGTAACCGTCACTTGGGTCATCCACCTCTCGCGATCGTCGCTTGTGCTTGCTCATTGTTCGATTAGATCAATTGTTGGTCCGATCGAGAAAGAAGAAAAAGAGAATATTTTATATTTATTTTTATAAAAAAATATTTTTATTATAAAAATAGTAAAAGGATTGTAAATAAAAATCTTATGATGTTGAAGGGTTCCATTTTCATGGCCTCCGTTTGAAACTCCCTCACCTTCTCCTCTATAAACGTTGTGAACCTTCACTTCATCAGTCACGTGCTCTTCTTTTCCATCTTTCTCGACAATCCAAAAAGCTTACAGGGGCATCGAGGTAGTCAAACCCTACTAATCACTCAAGTAGCGAGGCCCACCAATTGTTGTTGCTTCCGTCAGCAACCCTCACTGGGCCATTCACCTCCCGCAATTGTCATTTAAATCAATGCTGCTCCAATCGAGAAGGAGAAGAAAGAAAAAGATATTTATGTTTATTTATAAAATAATATTTTATTATAAATAGTAAAAAAAGATTACGAATAGAAATCTCTTGTATGAATTTAAAAATTATTATTGTTACTCTTTTGAGAAAATCATACTAAGATTAAAAAAAATTAAGATTTTTTATGTTTATATATGAATTTAAACCACCCATGCAAAAGCGAAGATGATTCTCCCACCACTCCTTTTAAGGAAGAACCACGCTCCATGTCTCCCTTGCGAAAAGAGTAACGGAGCAGTTCAGCGGGGACCGAAGCAAAGCAGCGACCGCAAGCTATCCTGCTCCTTCATCCCTAAGCAAACACCACCTGCGCAGTCACCAAAATGGCTCTCAGCAACACCCTCATCGCCGGCATTAATTTCGTGGCCATGCTTCTCTCCATCCCCATCGTGGCCGTCGGCATCTGGCTCGCCACGCAGGCCGACAACTCCTGCGTGCAGCTTCTCCAGTGGCCTGTCATCGCAGTCGGCGTCGTCGTCCTCCTCGTGGCCCTGGCGGGCTTCGTCGGCGCCTTTTGGCGCGTTCCGTGGCTTCTGCTCTTCTACCTGGTTGCCATGCTCGTCCTAATACTCCTGCTGGCCGGCCTTGTGGTGTTTATCTACGCGGTCACCGTCAATGGCTCGGGTCACCTAGCCCCGGGCCGAGCTTTCCAGGAGTATCGCCTCGAGGACTACCCGGGTTGGCTTCGGCAGAGGGTGGAGGGACCACACCGGTGGAACCGCATCAAGGAATGTCTTAGCTCGACAGCAGTGTGTGCGGAGTTGAACCGGACGTATATATCGGCTCAGCATTTCTTCAATGCAAGGATCGGTCCCTTACAAGTGAGTGTGATGGGTTCTGCTGAATACTGCTGCTATTCATTGCTGCATGAGGGTTTTAATCTGATGACGTGAGGTCTTTGTTTTCTTCTTCTGGTTTGTTTATGTCACCAGTCAGGGTGCTGCAAGCCACCGACGGAGTGCGGATACACATTTGTGAACCCGACGTACTGGATCAGCCCCATCAGCGCCGCGTCCGACATCGACTGCATGCTGTGGAGCAACGATCAGACGGTGCTTTGCTACTCGTGCTCGTCCTGCAAAGCCGGCCTCGTAGCCAACCTCGGAAGAGAATGGAAGAGGGGCGATGTGGTCTTGGTGGTGACCCTCGTGGCCCTCATCGTCGTTTACGCCATGGGTTGCTACGCTTTCCGGGATGCCAAGACGCACGAGCTGTTCCAGAGATACAAGCAAGGCTACTACTGAGGAACCAAACATGGGTTGCAGCTGGCATTGATGAAGGGGAGAATAAAGAAAGATGACGCATCTGTGGAGATTCCTGGGGTGGGTTGCCGAAAGGTGGTTCTAAAGGAGGAGGAGGAGGAGGGCTAGGTGTAAAGACAGAAGAGCGCAACAACGTGCGTAAACTTACTTTTGATCCTCTAGCAAAAGCTGCTCTGACGCTTTCATAGATTCCTGTCGAGATTATTATTTCTCCATGGATATGCCCTTTATAACATAAAATCTACCAAAACTAGAATTTATTATATTTACCAGCATTCTTTGTCGACGGTACGCAATTATCACTTGAATCTATAAGAACAGAGGAAGAATCGCTGGAACTCAAAGGCAAAAATATGTCGTGATTTAAATAAAAAACAAAAAATAATGGTACAATTGCCTCAAAACTGTTAAGATGATGTCTAGGCCTTCACTTTTCTTTTAATATCTAGGACCTGCAGAAAACTTTCAGAGGATCAGTTACACGGTAGCAAGTTATGTATAAAACAGCAGGAACTCAATAGATTAAATGACAATTTGTGAATGATAAACTTTAGATGTGGACAAAGCACTGCCAATTGACTCCAGTCTACCTGCAGGATTATCACATCTCACTTGCTGAAGGTTCCGACACACTTTTAATGCATAACGTGGTGAAAAACAGCACCACACAACATTTGATCAATACCAAACATATATCTTACATAGAACGTACTAGTCTAGATAAATAAATCAAGCTTTCATAAGCAAACTACATCAACAATTTTACTCAAAGAGTCCTTGTTTCTTTTACGGTAGATTATGACAGACCTTATTAGTTACAAGTTCTGACATTATGTAAAGGTGGTCTATCATATTTAAGAATTGAGTTTTGAACATTTAATTTTAAATTAGAATAGTTGTTGATAATCAACATAATCCCATTGATGCGGAGGCCTACTGATGGTGTTTCATTATGTGGTCAGCAAAAAAAAAGATGCAAATCATTCAGCACTTCTTCACTTTCTCTCTCCATACTTCTGAAGTTGTTTAGATGCAAGTCATTCATCATCTTCTTACACCAAAATATATAATAAACTTCAAATCCAAAAATTCATAATAAGTGGAAAAAGAGAATGCCCAATTCAACAAACTTAATGGTGACTTTGACACATGAAAGACATTCAAGAATCTTGTCATTGTCATTACCTACCTTAGACTGGAAGTGTCTCATGGTCAACACGATGATATCCCGTAACCTGCACAAGAAAGTCGCATGAGAGTGCAAGAGAGCAGAAACATTATCTGCGGAGGATTATCATTGGAGTACAAATCCAACAGCATGCTGTAACAAACTGACCGAACGTCATTCTCCAGGCTATACGGCTGACAAGTTCCATCTGTGCTAAGTGGGAGATTGGTTCCATCTGAACAAGTCAACACAAACTGGGTTGTGTACCCAAGAGGAACTTTGATCTATCAAGTCAATCACAGAGATGTGATTAAATATCAAGTAATGAAGCATATAACAGTATAACTATACACTTCCTGTTTAAAAATACCTTACTTTTAAATCAGGTGAATATTTTTCTTCCGTTACCAAATCATCAGAATGTTTCACCTTAATCTGATAGATGGATCGTTTCACAACAAGAACTGTTTGCTGCCAGTCGGAGGAATCCACCTACTCATTTATGAAAGTTAGTAGATGAATTTTATGACCATTTACTAGTGATCAGTCAGAAAAACTCATTCATGAAGATTTTATTTTCTCACAGTTACTATGCATATGTGATGTAAAGCAACACTATTTAAGTGAAAAATTAAGGATTTAGACATCCAGACTGGCATGATACATTATAATACAGGAAAAAGATAATTTAAGAAAAGTATGCATCAGTATTACTTTGGTACAACCAGCATACCGCGTAACCATACATGATAGGATCAATGAATGCTGGCCGGTAATGTTGGCAACTGGCATCACCATCTATTCCAATCTTAATGTAAGGCAATGCAAAAGCAGACTTCTTCATTAGTTAGCATCGTTAGCAATTCACTCTTCCAGATATTTGCTTTCGTGTATCTTGCAGCAGTTCCAATATGTTGCTTTTTGTCGATTTCCCACAAGGATATCATGATTTGCCTAAACTAATTCATTTTTACAGGGACAAACATTTGTGATGTCCTTGACATACTGATGCAGCTCTTTTTTATGTTTCTCAGCATTAGTCGTAGATTGAATCCAAGGCCAATAATATAATGGCATAACATGTAAATGCTTCCGAAGTTTATCAAATCATTATGATTTTATGAGTAGACCATTTCATAAACTGACAATTCTGTCCCACTATGACAGAGAGATGTTAAGTAAATGGTTTAATAAGAGTTTCTAACCAGGACAACATCTGTTTTGATTTCTTTCTTTTTATATGCTATAGTATAATTATGGTTTCTTGCACTTCAAATAAAAACTTGTCCTTAGCGCTTAATAAAAATTTTATTAGGAAAAAGAATAGCATCAGTGATTCATTATTTAAACTTTACATAATTACAACTAAGGTTCGTCGTACCACGACATACCACCCGATACAGGCGGTACATACCAGTCCGATGGGAGACCGGAATGGGCGATACATATCAATTTGTTGATATGCTCCACCGTACGATGTATCGATATGTCGGTACGATTTGGTAAGTACCATACTAACGACCTATCACGGACAAATATATAAACAGAGTATTTGATGTAATGTTTGTGTATATCTGTGTCTTTCGGTTTTGTTCATGCTTTGCACAGCATGTAAAGGGCTTGTGGTAGACTTGTAAACACAGGTTGTGTGCAGTCGTTGCGCAGAGGCAAGACTGCCCAAAAACAAGCCATTCAGATTGTTATTTTGGGAGTTTTCTAGCTTTGCAGAGTAGTGCAAACTGCGAAGTGTTAGCCAATACAACACCCAGGAGCTACCCGGGTGGCACGTGGCTGAATGGGCCTTTAGGGTAGTGTTTAGGGCTAGTTCGTTAAGTTGTACCACAACAGTGTCAAGTGGGCACTTTTAGGGACTTTTGGTCGCGGCAGACCACCTTGGACCCTTTGTTGTGTGACCATTTAGGGCTTGCAAAGTCTATTTTTATAATTTTCATTGTCTATCAAGTGTTTGTTGAAATGACTGCTTATTGGATCCTAAGTTATACGCTTCCTTAGTTCCTTTAACCTGTCTTCTCTTTCGCAGGTCCCTAAGGGACCATAAGAGGTTTCAAATGAGCTAACCTTTTATGAACGGATACGCAAGGGTGCGGAACGACTTAGGCAAAACCAATTAGTCCGTGATAAACTGATCGATACACTGATACGGACCGGTAAGGTGAACCATGCTTGCAACAAACGTTTGAGTACACAAAAACCTAGACAGGTTCACAGAGAGACTCCCGTGATCTTTAACTTTGTATCCATGGAGCCAATTTGCTTAAGCATGGAATCATGCTTCTTAGTAGTATTCATATTCAGTTTTGCACAGTTATGGAGACCATCAAATTAATTTACAACCAATAAGGAAAAATGTTCTACCTACCAAATAGTTTAAAGCTTTTATGCTGGTCAGTCATTTCTGTTATTTGTCTTAATGAGGAATGAGGACGAGAATTTAAACGAACATAAAGTTCATACTCGTACATATTTTCTTCACAATTTCCATGGAGCCTTCTCAGTTGCGCTATGTAGCTGAGGCCATTATAATATAAAGGGCTTAGATATGTTGACAATGTCAATAGCATACAATCTATTGAATAAAAACCCACACTATGTTCTTTCAGCTGATGCCAGAATAGTTTAAGTGGTGAATATAGGTGAGTTGGCTCTGCAGATGCCAGTTTCTTGGATTTACTCTTATTGTTCACTAACCATATTCTAGATTGATTCATTTTCAACTCCAATTATTCTAAGAAGGATTAAAAAGAATCACATGATCCACAACTTATATCACAATCTAATTCAAACCACTCCCACACTTTTACAACTAATTTCATAATGACTAGAATGTAGCAAATGCTAAAGAAATTTTGTATGCAGAAAAGAACATTCAAAACTCCGTTTTGCATTTGGTGAGCAATGCTAGCAACCAAATTAACAAGTGTTCAAACGGTGAATGTTTGAGAGTGATATTCTTGATGAACTTCTTACTCAACACATTATGATACTTAAAATCAGATACACTAGGAACTTCGGACTCAACACATTATGCTAACTGGCCAAGTTTATCCAATCATTTTGCAGTGAATTATGCCAAATTTTACAAGGGTGGTGCCAATTACTAGCCAACTCCAAATTAAGAAGATGGCACTCAGACAAACACTTAAAAGATTAGTAGGTAGGTAGAAGCTTTGCATTCCTGGTTGTCGCTTGATCTTCTCCAACCATTAAGTGATTCTCAAATATCATACACATCTGGGAAGAGTTATACTTGCAATATTACTAAAAAAACCACATGTATACAAAATCTGGACGATATGTTACTTTATTAAAATCATATGTTGCATCTAAACAAAAATACATATTGCATGCAGAACATGATAAAACAATTGAATTAATTAGAGTAAAAAATGGCCACATACCAATGCTTTAATGTTAAATATTGCCTTCCCAGCAGATATATAGGCATCAATCTGATTCTGCATCTCGGAATCTGTTGAATGTCAATCACATTTAGATGGCCATGTAATCATTTAAGGAGAAAAGCTTAGACACATTACAGTATGAAACACAAAGGGTTTGGCTTTGCTCATTTGTCAATATGTTCACAATTCAGTTACAGGAGAATACCACCTAACTTTCAGTTCAAAACAGGCAACTCTATAACTTCAGAAGATATAAAATTACACTCATCAAAGTTATGCTAGGATTACCAAGCACATAAAGATAAGTGTTAATTGGAACCAGAGATACTGCAGCAAGTGTAGTTACATGTACTAACTTAGTCAATAAAATCAGGTACTTGTTAGCAAGAAATCAAATCTCAGATTCAGTATCGATGCCAGTCCTGTTGGACTAGCATAGTTGCAATATTCTGCAGTAAAGCAACAGGAACAGATCAAAACTGATCAAAAAAAATAAGGATAAAGGAAAAGGAAAAGAAACAATGGAAAATGACAACAAAGCCAAATGTTACTCTCTCTCTCTCTCTCTCTCTCTCTCTCTCTCTCTTCTTCTTCTTCTTCTTCTATCTGGTCATAAGCATAATTCTTCACAACCAAAGGCTAATACATTAATGCTGGAGTTTAGGGTTTTAGACCTGACACATTTGGCCATTTCAAACTTAGGATCATGACAATTTGAATTTTTAGTTCCACAGCTCAACACTACCAAATTGGTCCCATGCACTGACTGCTTTGGTTCACCTAGTTTAACCAATAATTCACTTGACATCAGTTAAACCTAGCCAACTTAATAATCCCAATGCTCAAGTAGCCCGCAACTTGACCCTTGCTCACAGGGTGGTACACCATGAATTTAGTCCCTTAGTTGTTAGTTTCAACTTTCAAGTACGTTTTCCTTGTGCTATTGCATAGTAAATGATGGCATATCCATTTATTGCACCATTCGGCAAACATAGTTCAGGATCTACTGAGGTTCTGTCCTTGATCACCAGCACAAGATTTGAGAGGAACATATAGATATTATGCAAGTGAAAACTTTACATATATATATCGTAAATGCAATATTATCAGCCAAAAGATATTTTTTCTACAATGGTTCATTAGCTAATGAATGAAGACATAATCATGGCAAAATTGCTCCTTCACAAACTGGGCCTCAATGGTTCAGATTATAGAAATATCCTCACTACTTCTAGGGAAAAAGTTGTATGCATCACCCTCCCCAAACATTTCACTGGAAGGAGCCTCACACATTGGGCAGCCCCACCCATTCTCGTATGCAAACTTACAGTTGTTGTATAGTAACCTTCTAGAAGCTATTAAAAGATAAGATCATAGAAAAGGTTAACAACTAAAACATAGGATTTCCATGACTCCAAGTCAAACGGTAACTTTCTCACCAGCTGCTTGCTAAGCCTCTATCCTTCTTAGAGTCCCATGTTAGCACCAAAATTCCACAGATGTCAGCTTGATGGTTACTCACACAAGTTGCTTATATTGATTACTTGTCCTTTTTTGGAAAGTATATATAACTAATGATTTAAATTCTATTCAAACTTTGAAGTGCTTAGGCATAGGTTAGTTAGGAGGAGTTTTAAAGTCATTAAAAATCAAATTTTTAAAGTTTTAGATTATCTTTAAGATTAGGAGGAGTTCCAAATTTTAGCATTTCTAGAAAGTCATGTAGGTATATAAGACCATATATGCAGTCATATGATAGGCCACATAAGGTGAAGCGGACTCAACAGTGTTATTGTAAATATGAAATATGTTGCACATTAGATGGTCCACATCAAGGATTGTAGTTTTGGATACCAGACCCATGTCAGTCCATGGTCGAACCAGTATGGATCCAGTCTAAATTACATATTGTTTGAGTTAAATTAAACATGCAACCATGTAACTTTCTGTTTAAGTGGTCAAAAGCTTCAATTGACTTAGGCTTAATAAATCTACTGCCATCGACATGTGGTCATACGACTGCCTTAAATAAGGTCACGCAGAGTTATTATAAATGTGAAATCAATTGAACATATGCAGTCCACATAGGAATGAAAATGTGATCAATTTCATGCTTACATATGTATTTTATATCTCCTCATCACTATTGTTTCAATTTTTACTATCATCTTAGTGCTACCTTTTATGGTTTATAATAATATGCTATTTATTACTTATTTCTTGAATACTCTTTTAATGCATACAGACAACATCATACTAATATTTTATTAGGTCTTAGCACAGAATTGCTTATTAACAATATCAACTTGATTGAATATTTCTTTATTAATAAATTAAATATTAATACCTACCATCCCAACCAACTTCTTGATAGTCTAGTGATGACAAAAAACGTATACTTTTTTTGTCTAATTTGATCCTTTTATGTATATTCAAAGATGGAACAACAAAAATGGTTATTAATTGATTATGGTTATGGAGTAGAGTCAGACGAGTTCACTGTCTACTTAGGTAGAAAGAACAATTTCTTCAAATTAGACATGACATGAATACTAACTAAATTTATAAGTTTACAATAACATTCAAGAAATCATTGCAATTTAGCATTAACCATCACACTTAACAAAAAGAGGGTGCATAAAACATCAAACTCATGTTATGCCTGCTGAATCTCAAAATTCCTGTGACTCCAAAGAGCCTGCTGGATTGTAAAATTCGTTGAACTCCAGCAAGGCAGATTCAACAAAATGGCATAAGATGGTTCTATTGTTATTTCACAGATAATCTGAAAACGTATAAATTTTTTATGAAAGATGAATCATCAAAAATGGAAAAATGCATGACATAAAATTGAATATTGTGAAAGTCTTATTATTGTAGCTTTGTAGGTTTTAGAATATGATCTATTGTGTTAAATGTAACAAAGAACACCAATGATATTGAACCCTTCGAGGGCATATCAAAGGTGCCGGTTATTTCTTGTAATTTAGGATTCCTTGTCAAAAGAAATTTGAGCATTCCTCCAATAACCAATGGAACTGAACCCTTCAATGTCATATCTTGATAGTTCTGCACTAGTCCTATGCATGTCCCCACTATGCAGACACTAAGATTAGAATACAATAAGGGTCATAAAATAATTTGACCTTTCCATGTGCAGATCATTATCCATTATTTATAATGAGGATAGCAGTGTTCAACATATACTCACCGCACGTTATCTTGTTCTGATTGTTGGCAAATTGCCTCACCAAATCACCCTAAAGGAAATAAATGGATCACAGTATAATCAACATTTTACACATAAGACAATAACATTAACATAAACCAAAATTTATACGAATTGATAACAAAGATTGCTGAGAATTAAAAAAAAAAGTCAAAAACCAGCACATACATTTAGAAAGATGAGTTGCAAAAGAATTTACTCATGATAAAATACTAGTCTTTAAATAATTGGTGAACTAAAAATTGAATTGTAACTGAATTTAATGTATGAAAAATGCTTGGTGAGCCAAGCTTGAATTGTAACTGAATTTCTCACACTGAACTCAAGCCTAGCAAAATGTTTGGTGAGCAAAGCTTGAACATGTCAAAAGCTCAGCTTTGCCGTCCTAATTACAATGTGTTTTAACTATGATTTCTCTCTCTGCTATGCTAATTATAAGTATCATGCCATAAATGCAATACTATCATCCAAGAGCAATACAACTAGGCTCTGCAGGAAAACTATGGTTGAATTGAAGACTAAAAATCTGAAAAATGAAGACTAAATATATCAAATGTACCACTCTAGGTGATCTATATCAATTATCTATAAATCAAAATATTTTGTTTTAGAACTCCTTGTCTGTGCATCAAATCCAAAATGGAATGCTTTAATTTTTACGACATTTAGAATTGTATAACCAGCCAGGAGTGTCCTCTATAGTTCCGGTCTATTTTGTATATTCCTCGAAGATGCTTAGGTCAAGACAAATGGATGATCCTTAAGGTATGTATTAACATGTAAATTGGAGTACTAAAGTACTCAACACTCAATTTTAGGACTATTTGATACATGGCAAAGGAATGCATAAAACTTGTAATATTAGCCTCTATGTCATGTAACACTATAGATCACTTTGGAAAGATTGGAGCACCAATCTAGATCCATTTGTTGGATCTCTCTGGAACCCTGGGTATCGGACATGGTTGTCCACCAGTGATCTCACAGAATACCTCAAATATCCATGATAAGACAACAAAAATAAGAATGCTGAATGAAATATATTAACAAAAGATGTAGCATAAAATTTCAGCATACACAATTTATGTAAAAAAATACATTATAAAACAAATATAAAATTTTCAGGTTGAATTCAACAGATTTATAACATGATCCATTAAAAAATATATATTATCAAATAAACGAATTATCTATGTTTCGGACACAACAAATAACCAACACTATGGAGTTGCTAAAAAGTAACAATTCATTTTTCTTGTACAAGATACAAGCAAGACACCTGATGGTCATTGTTGTCGATGGGTGTGCATTCTACAGCAAGAATAGTATCAACATCATCAGCAGTTACCACATATTCCGGAACATTGACTCCTGGAACAGGTGATAAATCATAAAGGAATTAGACGTGTTATGAAGCAAAATCAGAATTATTACCATTATTTTGTCAAGCTAATACAAAAGAGCGGAGTCATATCAAAGAATACCTTCTATATACTGCCTAGTGCCATTATCAAGTTCACGAACCCACTAGAAAAAAAATGCAGTTCAAATCTTAATAGAATTTAACCACGACTGAATGCAAAAACAATACATAGATTTATTGTCCTATTCATGAAAAGTAAGATAGAAAATCATAAGTACCTGAAAGATGCAAAGAGTTGTACCATTTGTTGGATATCCACAGGCTTGTAACTTGCATCCTGGTTTAGGCTCACCATATATTTGAAACCCTTCAATACCAGGTAAGTCATATTCACCTGCTAATTACAGTTATAATGAGTGAAGATCACAGTTATCATAAATTGAGATCAAAATTTCCTTTTCCAATTTAATATTAGTTTAGCCTTCCATACCTTCCAAAACAAAGGACCCTTGGTTATCGTGCACGGTAGCCGTATGAAATTGGGCATCAGCATTTAAAGTTCTAAATGTGGCCTTATGAGCATAACCTTCAGAAGAGCTGGAAACACCAGTATTACCAACCTCCCTGCATAATAGAGCTCATAAGTGTGTTGAAATTTATTTCTGTCAGGGGAGGATCAACCAGACAAAGTTCTCATAGAGAGAGCAAATGGTAATTGCCAAAAGTTATTAATTCTCAAATAGTACTAGAGTAGGCACAATAAACAACATAACTCCATGTGCCCCTCATTTGGGTATTACAAAATGCATCCTTTCTACCAATTAGCATATCAAAATCACTTCTTCTAACCAGACATTTTTCTCTTCTATTTATATACAAGCTCTCATCATTCTTCTCTCCACCTTGGTGTACCTCTAATTAGAATTGATATATTCCAGCACTGTTTCACTACATTGTCCATTTTGAAATGCATCTTAACCACCTAGATGACTTCACTCGTCTTGCTCTAATTTGGGCATACTACACAGCTGACATAATAAATTTACCTAACAGTCAGCTGCTCAAGGTTCTGCTCATCTAGTATTTCATATTTCATAAGTGTTATCTAGAATTTAGTTTTGACCTATGCGATACCAGAAAACTTGAGAATTGAAATCCCTTATTATCCATTAAAACTTTCATGGCTTCATGAATGCATAAAGTAAAGAACTTGAAAAACAAGCTCCTATTGTCTTTTAAACATTCAGAAAAACAAGGTTAAGATAATCATCTTATAGTCTCAAATTCATTTTATCGTCTGTGAATCAGATGCAGTCTGAAGAATAATTAAAACCCCAAATCTTTATTACCCTACCAGTCTACAAGGCAGATGCAATCTGACAGGTAAAACTAACAAGCCACCGCTGACCCAAAGGCCACCTCTGCATATTTTATCCTCCCTCAAAAAGAAAATTTTATATTTTATAAGGTTTTGAAGGATTTATGATCTTACCATGAAAACTAATTTTAAAAAGCTAAAATTAGCACAAGTATCACCAAGCAAACCAAATGTGTGTCAATCTAAAGATTTATATCGTTAATTGATGTTAACCATTGACATGATATAGTGCTGAAGGCTAACTGCTACATGATTTATGACAAAAGCATCATCTTAAGAACAGTCCACTTATGGAAGTAAAAGCTTCATAAGCTCATTTTTCTCTTTGAAAGTTATTAACATGTGTGTATGTGCTATTAGAGCTTGATATATGTTGGGTTCTTTACTAACAGCTTAGGCTTTTAAGATTAATGGTCCCCAGTCAAGATCTTTATCATGATATGAGAGCAAGTCATGGATTGAAATATGTATGCTCCCTTTTTATTTCACCCAGTACTTAATAAATGTTTATGCAATGTATGTTTCTTATTTAAGCTCGCACCATGTATTTGGGTTCAGTTTCACAAGCCAAGCCTAATCTCACTTGCACATAAGCGGGAATGTTAGATTTTAATATATACATTGGACCATTGTGTTTGGAATTAATAGTCACCCAGTCAAAATCTTTATCACATGCCAAGAAAGTAGGCTTGGGTGGTTTCATCTTATACTAGAATCTGTTACAATTATCATTCAAAAATTAATATCCCAATCAAAATCTTGATTGCGTGCCAAGAAAGTAGGCTTGGGTAGTTTCATCTTATACTAGAATCTGTCACAATTATCATTCAGAAAATAATACAAGGTCACTGCATAAAAGTGTATCTCACTAGCCTTCATTTAGTGATCGCCTTAAAAATTTACCGAAATAAAACCATATTTGATGCATATTGTCAAAAGGTATCCAGAAACCAAACAGCAGAAAGAAAATAAATCAAAAGCTTAGTAGATAAAAGAAGGAGTTGTACTAACTTATGAAATTCTGATGGCAGATCTCTTGGCTTCTCATAAGCAACTGGATAAGGCATCTCAGAGTTTAGAGTAACATCTACATCCTTTTTATCTATCTTTGCAAAGTCTTGAGAGACTCTCAACTGATTAGCTGTTGATGTGCCATGCAAATCCATAGGATGTTGATCATATAGACGAAGCTCAGGTATAACTGATTCCTATGAGTAGGTATATCACAATTCAGCTTTACAAGTTAGGAGTTAGGACACTGAATAAAAAATGGAGTAACTCTAGATAATACAAAGTGAGCATAAGACAATTGGTATCCTGAGAAGTTGGATGCTGAAGATTCTTATTAACCATTAGATTATCAGGTTGATTTCCTAAGAGATGGTTCACAACTTCACATCACCAAAATTATCCTGCAATAATAGTGTAAATTAATTGAAAATTCTAATCACTATTAGATAAATGATATTTGTGAGAAAAAGGCCAAAAGAGCAACAATATAATATGCGTTGTTCCTAGTTTGCTAATTACATAAAAAAGAACATTAACATAGAGTTTTTGTTTGTAAGGATCACTGCGAAGGCAGGATTTGGTCCCATAATGTATATCTTTACTGGCCAAGTTAGCTAGCAATTTAAGATAATTACCTGATTCAATCTTAGACTTGCTATCAACAATCATAATCTTTACTATTTAAGCTAGCCAGCAAATAGACTTTGCATGCGCCCTGCTTTGGCTGTATTGGTTGGCATTGGTATCAGACACAAGCACATGCAGGGGGTCACGGCCACATATAAATCTAGTAAAAACAACAGCATAAACATGGCAACAGATGCAGTGGGCTATTACCACTGGGGCTCAGCACATTCAAATTGATGTGCCAGAATCTGGGATGTAACAGCATGATCGCAACTGACGAAGGCCAAAGACATCAGCTTTCAAATAACTTCTACTAGATATATAGGTTTATGGGCATAACCAATGTCGATAGCATTTAGATGAAACAATTGTTCCACTATGAAGGAATAAACTGACAAGGTTTTGACTGTGTGAATATAATCAAGTATAGTACTCAATAACTGAAAGGAAGGTTACTTACATTATATCTAATCTTCCAATGCATACTCTGGTACAATTGCTGAAAAACCCAATAAAAGAGAAATCAGCTACTCCTGCATTTCTTCATGATTGCTTATTATATTTGGCATATAATAAACGAGAATCATCATACAGTTCGTCATAAACACAAAGCAGCTAACAGCTACATCAGTTACTAATAGTATTTTGAGGTACTAAAATCGTGCAACACCATAGTGATTATTATAACTGAAAAAGAATAAGGAGAAAAGGTGTCATGATATTGGGTGAGTTCAAAATCGGTATGAAACTGCATAGACAGACTAGCAGAGTTATGAGTTGGTTTCTTGCACCCTTGCACTGCCATTACATGAATCAACACAATCTATTACTAGATCATGCCAGCCCTAAGGTCCTGCAATGTGCAACACATAGCATTGAATCCCTCAATGAAAATTAACGTAAATGCTTTCAGAGAATGTAAAAGAGGATTATCAGCTTAACAAATGAACTGAGCATAGTATCATGGAACATTTAAACAGTACTATTACTTGAGATTTCCTGTACCTAATGCTGGCTGAGGACAAAAAGATAAATTGGAACAAATCATGAAATTGCATATCAAAGTAGCAAATAAGAGAAATTTTTTAGAACACTGGCCAACCAAAAGAATTCTACCTTTATACCGTAGGAAATTGCAGAAGAACTGATAACAGGGGGTCGGATGTCATATTCAGCTAATAAACTTAGGAATGAAGAAGTTAATATATACATCTCTTCCTCTACAACCTACAGAAATTGGTAAAAGATATATTATAAACAATAAAGAGGGTGGCTGCATTCAATATTTTTAACAAAGCTCAAGAAGAGATGAAAGGCAAAAGTAGTTGTAAATCTTATCACAACTTGTGAGATGATGCAAACAAGAGATGGATCTCGTGATATGAGACAGCATAATTACCTCATATTAGCAGATAAAAATAATAAATAAAGAAGTGAAGTCACAGGTTCAGATTCATATTGTGGTTTTCTATCACAGGAGAGCTTAGAAACAAAGTTTCTAGAAAAAAAATTTACTAAACATAATTTCACAGCTCTGAGTCTTCACTAAATCAGATATAAATCAAGATTTCAATCCAAGTAATCTGACTCCAATCTGATCTGATTATTTGATTCCTACACAGACCAGGAACAAATCAGATTCAATCTGGTCCATGTTCAATCCATTTACAGCCCTAGCCATGCCAGCTATGCTGTCCCATAATTTAGTCCTAGCATGACGTTTCCGAGTTTCGGGTTTGAAATTTTCTTACTAATACACCTAAGCCTTTTGCAATCCACAAGTTATCCTTGTGGCAATCACTAAGTTGTCCTTCTCAAATGATGCAATGTAACAAAGTCGTAGGTATTGTGGAGACAATTTAGATATTAATAAGTGGAAGCTTTCCTTTTTTTCTTCCTTTTCTTGTGGTACAGTGCCTCACTAGAGTGAACAAGATTTTTACTGTTATGTAAAGATCAGGTTTTTACTTTTTATCATGAGTGTGAATTGTGGAAGAGTAAGGTGAGCTCAGTACACCATGAACAGCATGGTTATCCAGAATAGTCTGAGAGGAGAATTTGATACTTAAACACACTCTATGGCCAAACCTACCATATGATTCCATCCTAAAGAGAAGTAGAGCAAAAAGTTGTGTTTCATCCATTTGCACAGCCAGCCCAAAGAATATACAATCAAACACAGAAAATCATGTCATCGAAAAAATTACTTATAAAAGGCTGGTAGCAATATGTGTTCTATTAAAAAGATGAAAAAGATTCAGAAGAATAATCTATCCAAAATAGAGAAGACTACTTAAACCTCACATATCAGAAAGAATAATTCTTCTAGATAGCCATCTATATAATAAGCTGAACAAGTCTTCCAAAAACATCCACAAGAAAAATGCTTCTAGGTACACGTATGTGTACTAAACAGCTGATCAAGTCATCTATAAACCTCTACAAGCAATTGTCTTCTTTGTTAGAATACGACAATTGTAGGATTTTCAAACATGAAGATCAGAGGGGAGAACATGATGGTAGATTTTTGTTTTACCATATTAGTTCCTAAGTCATCATGAGATTTATATGAACTGATTATAAGATATCTAAAAACCCAACATGAGATATGTACAAGATACAAATCTTTATCTCTCAGAACTGATGAGTGTGATAACTTGTGTAAGACCTACAAGAACATGTAAAGATAGAAGAAAGACACAAAATTAGTTGATAAAAAAAATCTGTTTTCAAATACTTTTAAATGATTTCATATCTCAAAATTCTAGTTACAAATTGAGCTCATAAATGTATGTATGTCTATGACCAGAAATTTTTAAGGCATCTTCCAGCATGTCTTCATTTGAAATACTTCCTCTAACACAAAACAAAATGTAATTTTCTTATAGAGCATTATTTAAAATGTAGTAGCTGATCTTAGAACAATAGCAGATCCTAGCATACGTAAATAAGATGCTACAAAATGGATGAGATCAAACATCTGGATATCATGCTCAAGTTATGAACAGAAATCCAGGTGAATGGAGCAAAAGCAATAGCATACCTTAAGATTATCAGTCAATCTTAAGTTTTCATCAAGATAGCTTCTCTTTTTAGTCAATTCTTTCAAGGCACTAGCTACAGCATCATCCTGCCTCTCATCAAGAGCCTATCGAAGAAAAGAATACTTAACAATGTTCAAACAGGAAAATACCCTTCAATTAAGATATGTTCTCGACGTGTACGTACTATCTGCAATTCAGAAAGCCTTCTCTCCAAAATATGCTTCTCATTTAATAACTGAAGCTCCTAAAAACCAACAAGAACCATAATTTATGAAATTAAAGAAATAACTGCATCAAAAAACAAACATCAACAAAATAAAATGCAAACAAATTACTATTAACTTCATACTTTGATACATGCATTGGTGATTTGTTGACGGAGAAGCAGGATCTCTTCTTCTTGCTGGCGGGATCTGTAGTAAAGTTCCTGTTATCAAAAAAGAAAGGAAAATACTTTAACAAATATCAGATCCAACTGCTAATTATCATAGCATATAACCAACAGCTTCCAATAGAATGTTACCATGATTTCTGGATCCAATAAGTGGTTCTTTAATTCATCTCTTTTACCAGGACCAGGATGATTTTGAAATTGATGCCTACAGATGAATTATAATATAAACAAATTAAAGCTTATCTTTTGGACAACAAACTAATTAGCTTAAATATCTTGAGTTTAGGACCTGATTAAAGAATCAGATGTCTGAGCCAAAGGACCAACATCACCATTTTCAATCATGTAGCCTGTGCTAGATGATTTACCATCAGGTGCCACAAGTTCACTTGATGATCGACGGCCATCGTTAACCATATCTGCTTGTGCATAAACAGGAATGTGCATCTTCCCTTGCAGTGTTACACTGGTGAACAGTTACTTTCCACAAGCCAAAATTATCGAACTACATATTAGAAGTTTCATCCTTGGAATCAAAAGTTTGATTAAAATATTAAAAACCAAAAGAGTTACAACAACAGCTTAATAGAGGTGGTACCATATTTGCAATTGTAATTGTGAACGAAACATATCTAGCCACAAATATTGTTCTTTGGCTTAATTGACCTTCCTAAATGAATATTGTACCTCATAGCAGACACTAAACTAATATGAGATGGCTTGAATGTTGATGATGATGACTGCAGGTCTTGAATATTAGAATGTTCAATTACCAATGCACCATGTCATAGTACACTATTTTTACTAAAAGATGCTTGACAGAATAGCAAAAGTTACTAGATTTACATAAGGGGAAAACATCAGTACGAACTAGGAATACCAAATACCAATAATGATGACTAGTAAACTAACATTTACATGGATTTAGACCCAAAAAAGGATCATAACTTTATGCTTAACTATCAAATATTTTCATCAAGAAATATATAATAGAAAAAAATATTTTTCTGTACATTAGGTTTCTCTGAAGGTCAGTCTATTGAAATCATGATGGGATGTAAAACACGATAAAAATATATATATATAAACCATAGGAATAAATATATTAGCAATTTCTATTTAACTAAGACAAGGCTAAAACTACGAAATCATATAAATAAGACAAAGTGATATTGGAACTATGCAATCATGTAGATAAGACAGTGATAGAAATGAAGTTTGAACAAGGTATTCTAATGCAAGCACTGGCAAGTAACTTTACGAAGAGGGTCTCACTGAATCATTGAGAAGAGGATTATTTGCTATGCATCAAGAGATCAATGTTAAATGTGATATTGGATAATTCATCGGTTCTCATTTTCAACATAAGAATCCCCTTTCTTTTTTAACTTGAAATGGACGGCTAGGTGCTGGGCCTCTTTCTGGATATTTATTTTAATCATGACCACAAATTTGTGATTAAAAGTCACTAGTTGAACATCTAAGCCACACTCCTAAATCCACAACCGTTTGACCATTCTTTGTATGAAATACTTTTCCTCATAAAGAGGCAATAAAGGTTGAGTTAAAAACATTGAGGCCTTTATCATACGGCATTACTAACTCTAAAATTGCACATCAATAATTGAACAGATACAGTATCGAGCCGAGATCAAAATTTGTGTCAACTGTTTGTAAGCGTAGCAGTTATTGTGAGACGTTACAAAGACAACAGTACAAGTCAGAAGAACCTATTCAAGGTGATATAAAATAAAGAAAGAACTTCCTACATGCAATTTATTTAAAGGATCACGACCAGATCCAAGAAAACAAGAGCATCAAAGAAACAGTGATAATTGGTAGCGCAGTATCTGGTGTTTTACCCGACTAGCACCTATGATGGTGGTCTGAGCTCACGTCTCCAGTATTTGTATGAAGTACTATTCCTGATAAAGAGGCAATAAAGGTTGAGTTAACGACACCGAGGCCTTTACCATATGGCAGCACTAACTGTAAAAGTGCACACGTCAATAATTGAATTGATACAGTATCTAGCCGACATCAAATTTTGTGCCACTTTTTGTAGGCGTACCAATCAATGTGAGATAGTACAAAGCCAAGAGTACAAGTGAGAAGAGCCGATTCGAGGTGAAGAAAATGAAGAAAGAACTTCCTGCGCGCAATTTCTTTAAAGGATCACGACCAGATCCAAGAACCCGCGATAATTGGGAGCGCGGTATCTGGTGTTTTCGTGACTAGCACGTATGGTGGTGATCTGACCTCGCGACTCCAGCTGCTTAATCATGAGGCACCGAGCCCTCGGATGACCGTCGAAGCCCGAAACACCCAAATCAGAGTTTATCCAATAACCCTAATCACCAATCACCTCGGAAAACCAAGAAACGTAGTTCACTCCCGGCAAGAACCCTGAGGCTTCGAGGCTCGGTATCTGGATCACTCCGACACGGATTTAACCCCCAAAAGATAACTAAATGTTCAAGAAAAGAGGGGTTGATGCGAGGCCGAACCACCCGAAAACAGAAGAACGACAAAAAAAAAAAAGAGCCCTAGAACGCACGAGGAGGGGGCATGAAGCCGCAAGAGGGCGCCGGAATCGTACCCGCTCCAGGGAAATCCGGCCGGCTCGGATGTTTATGGCGGTGGAGGAGCTACCAAGACGGAACGAATCTGACGATGGATAGGGATGGAGGGATGAAGACGAGAGGGACGGGAGGGAATGAGGAGGACCGGAGAAGTCACCGAAGAAACGAAGATGAACGAGGAGAGGGGTCGGTTGCGTCGGCGCGTCAAAGTCGTTAGAGTCTGCTGTGGTGTGGAAACATTTTACATCGATATAATAAAAGGATGAAATATATCGTCGTGAGATGCGTTCTCTGACACTCCACGTCACCGGGATAAGGCAGCCCACGTCACGTTTGATCGCAAATGAGGGTTCATTTTCAATCGATCTGTTATCGGGTCGAACCGATTTGATTCTCAATTAATGATTCCGAATTAAGTTATATTATGAAATAATGAAGTTGGTTAGAAGCATGAAATTAATAGAGTAGAAAATGACTATAACTCTTCAATCAATTTCATTGTTTAAAGTTGTTAAGCCCAGAGAAGTGCCTTCTCCTACTCGATGACTTTTCCGTCCCCTGTTCACACAGCCACTCGAGACGGCCATTGCAAGATGTTACTGCCTCATTGACTATACCAGAGAGAACTCAAGGGAGTCTTGAGAATGCCTGTTGCAATTTGTAGAGTTGATGCCGACAGAGAGGTCTCCGGTGTTGGAATTTGGACCAGCAGGTGATGGGTGAATGGTCGTCTTCGTTCGGAGGCAATGTGCGACTCTGTAGTCGAAAGCCGTGAACAGGTTGTGGTGGTGACATTGGAGCGACTGTCGGAGCTTTGGAATGTCCACTTTGCACTTTCCTGTTTGGAGGAGAGATCACCACTTTCCATCGGTACTCTGTGGGGTCGGGAAGATGTGCAAATGAAGGACCCATGCGGGGTCCCACGACATTGTCACCCTTGAGCAGTTTCAGGGGTGACTCAGTCCGGCTTAACGACAGAGTCTAAGTGGAGTCGATGGAAAATAATTTGTTGATCAGAAAATTCTCAATTTAATTACTTCTGAAGAAGCATTATTGTTGTACAAATTTTGATTGTATTATATTGTATTATATCAAAGGAATAAAAATGAAATTATATAGGGATTGTTGGGAGAAAATTATCATCGAAATCTAAATAAACACAACATGGTTTAAACTTGTGATAAGGGACTATTTGGTTGGTCAACCATTGGCGCATCGGTCCCTGTAGGCAAGTCGGGATTGGGAAGGGGGCTCCCGACTTCAACCCCTCCGAAGATTTAGTTAGAACTGGGCAAAAAAGTCAATTGAGAATCGATCCCCTGTTGGCGGTCCCGCGACGAGTTTTTATCCTCCCGTCGGGGGTCAATCGTACTTGTCATATTCATGATGGTCGACCTATCAGGCGGCTGGCTTAGTCTTGGAGCCTATGTGGGGTGTTCTCCATGCTGACCTTGGGTGGTGCAGTGGTTGGAGGGCAAGTTGCCAAAATATGTCCTATCATTCTCTCTCTCCCCCCCCCCCCCCCCCCCTCAGAGAGCGGCTTATACTGAGTCACTCCCCAAGGGGCTTGGTGCATGGCGCAATGGGATCTCGTAAGTCGAGTTTACTTATTTAATGACTAGTGGTACGGTTAGTGTTTACTGAGGATCTTTGAGAATGTAGACGAGGTCTATTGGGAAATATTGTTGGGATATTGACTGGATGAGCGGCGTCGCTCGATATTGGGTGCAGCGATTCAGTCGTAGTTGACGAGCACCTTTGCTAGGATATTAGTAGATCGATGCCACTGAGTTTCATGGCTCGGGTTATTGAAGACTGGCATAACCGAGAGGCATGATTTGGGCGTTGTAGACTGGCTTGACTGAGTCATAAGGCTCGGGTACTCTAAACTGATGTGGTCGAACAGCACGGTTTGGGTACGGTATGGCTAATGTAGCCAGTCATCATACCTTGGGCACTATGGGATTGATGAGATCGAGCAGCATCGCTTGGGTACTGTATGACTGGCGAGACTGGGCAACGTGGCTCGAGCATCATAGGAATGACGTGACTGACCAGTACGATTCGGGTAGTGTATGACTGATATGGCCGAGCAGTGTGACTCGGGCACCGCAAGACTGACGTGACCATTTGGTCATGGCCGACCATTAGTGCAGCTCATAGGCTCACGAGAAATTGTCTGCTTTGGGCAATGGGCATACCCATACGATTTTGTCCTTTCGGAGCATGTGAGCTCCAAAAGGCGTCTCTAAGGGTAAGGTGATTGAGCAGTATGGTTCGAGTAGTGTATGACTGATTTGGCCAAGCAGCATGACTCGGGCACCGCAGGACTGACGTGACCATTTGGTCATGGCCGACCATTAGTGCAGCTCATAGGTTCACGAGAAATTGTCTGCTTTGGGCGATGGGCGTACCCGTACAGTTTTGTTCTTTTAGAGCATATGAGCTCCAAAAGGCACCTATAAGGGTAAGATGACTAAGCAGTATGATTCAGGTAGTGTATGACTGATCTGGCCGAGTAACGTGACTCGGGCACCGCAAGACTAACGTGACTATTTGGTCACGACTCACCATTAGTGCAGCTCATAGGCTCACGAGAAATTATCCGTTTTGGGCAATGGGCGTACCCGCACGGTTTTGTCCTTTCGGAGCATGTGAGCTCCAAAAGGCGCCTCTAAGGGTAAGGTGACTGAGCAATATGATTCGAGTAGTTTATGACTGATCTAGCCGAGCAATGCGACTCGGGCACCACAAGACTAACATGACCATTTGGTCACAGTCGACCATTGGCGTAGCTTATAGGCTCACGAGAAATTGTCCACTTTAGGCGATGGGCGTACCCGCACGGTTTTATCCTTTCGGAGCATGTGAGCTCCAAAAGGCGCCTCTAAGGGTAAGGTGACTGAGCAGTACAATTCGGGTAGTGTATGACTGATCTGGCCGAGCAACGCGACTCGGGCATCGCAGGACTAACATGACCATTTAGTCACATTTGACTATTGGTATAGCTCATAGGCTCACGAGAAATTGTCTGCTTTGGGCGATGGGCGTACTCGTACGGTTTTATCCTTTCGGAGCATGTGAGCTTCAAAAGGCGCCTCTAAGGGTAAGGTGATTGAGCAGTACGATTCAAGTAGTATATGACTAATTTGGTCGAGCAACGCGACTCGGGCACCATAGGACTAACATAACCGCCATTTGGTCACAGTTGACCATTAGTGTAGCTCATAGGCTCACGAGAAATTGTTCCCTAAGGATAAGGTTTTGTCATTTCGGAGCATATGAGCTCCAAAAGGTGCCTCTAAGAGTAAGGTGATTGAGTAGTACGATTCAGGTAGTATATGACTGATCTGGTCGAGCAACGCGACTCGGGCACCGCAAGACTAACATGACCATTTGGTCACAATTGACCATTGGTGTAGCTCACGAGAAATTGTCCGCTTTGGGCGATAGGTGTACCCATACGTTTTGTCCTTTCTGAGCATGTGAGCTCCAAAAGGCACCTCTAAGGGTAAGGTGACTGAGCAGTATGATTCAGGTAGTGTATGATTGATCTGGCCGAGCAACGCGACTCGGGCATCGCAGGACTAACATGACCATTTAGTCACAGTCGACTATTGGTGTAGCTCATAGGCTCACGAGAAATTGTTCGCTTTGGGCGATGGGCGTACTCGCACGGTTTTATCCTTTCGGAGCATGTGAGCTTCAAAAGGCACCTCTAAGGGTAAGGTGATTGAGCAGTACGATTCAAGTAGTATATGACTAATTTGGTCGAGCAACGCGACTCGGGCACCACAGGACTAACATAACTGCCCGAGGCGCCTCTAAGGGTAAGGGGATTGAGTAGTATGATTCGGGTAGTGTATGATTGATCTGGCCGAGCAACGCGACTCGGGCATCGCAGGACTAACATGACCATTTAGTCACAGTCGACTATTGGTGTAGCTCATAGGCTCACGAGAAATTGTTCGCTTTGGGCGATGGGCGTACTCGCACGGTTTTATCCTTTCGGAGCATGTGAGCTTCAAAAGGCACCTCTAAGGGTAAGGTGATTGAGCAGTACGATTCAAGTAGTATATGACTAATTTGGTCGAGCAATGCGACTCGGGCACCACAGGACCAACATAACCGCCACAGGACTAACATAACTGCCCGAGGCGCCTCTAAGGGTAAGGTGATTGAGTAGTATGATTCGGGTAGTGTATGATTGATCTAGCCGAGCAACGCGACTCGGGCATCGCAGGACTAACATGACCATTTAGTCACAGTCGACTATTGGTGTAGCTCATAGGCTCACGAGAAATTGTTCGCTTTGGGCGATGGGCGTACTCGCACGGTTTTATCCTTTCGGAGCATGTGAGCTTCAAAAGGCACCTCTAAGGGTAAGGTGATTGAGCAGTACGATTCAAGTAGTATATGACTAATTTGGTCGAGCAACGCGACTCGGGCACCACAGGACTAACATAACCGCCATTTGGTCATAATTGACTATTGGTGTAGCTCATAGGCTCACGAGAAATTGTTCGCTTTGGGCGATGGGCGTACTCGCACGGTTTTATCCTTTCGGAGCATGTGAGCTTCAAAAGGCACCTCTAAGGGTAAGGTGATTGAGCAGTACGATTCAAGTAGTATATGACTAATTTGGTCGAGCAACGCGACTCGGGCACCACAGGACTAACATACCCGCCATTTGGTCATAATTGACCATTAGTGTAGCTCATAGGCTCACGAGAAATTGTTCCCTAAGGATAAGGGAGACATGGCGGACATATAAGTCCTTAGTTCCTATACTCCTTAACCAATGTGGGACTAAATGACCTTATCAACTTGAAATCGTAAGATTATTCGAGGTAATGACTGAAGCGATTTTAATATTGTTTCAAGATGAAAATGTCAAACTTCTGGGATACCACCTGTCAAAGGAAATTTCTCAACTTAATCATTTTAATGCTCAAATTAGTAACTAAGATTATTAGTGGATATGAGTTTTTATTGAAAAAAGAGCTCCGTAATTGTATGGGACACTAGCTTTTTATACCTAGCTTTAGATAGAACAATCTATAATAAATTTCAACATCCCCTCTTAACATTTTGTTTACGTGGGCGACAAGAGTAGATAGTTCTGAACGGATTTTTAGTCCACATGGGCACATAGTCCTTTTACGATAACTTTTGTATGATAATTATGTGTCAAATAATGATTGATTGTTAATATATTTCTATGAGGTATTATAATGAGGTGAGATTTTTTTTAATATCTTTCATTTTATTTAAAATATTTATTAATAATATTTGAGATAATAAATAATATTAACTAGATTTAATTTGAATTTAAATGTTTATATAATTAGTGTGATTAAAAAATAAAAATAAAGATCGACATATAATCAAATTAAAAGGTGTTTTTATTCTAGATAACTCTAATCCTTTTTTTTTACTTATTATTGTAGTTTTTATGTCATGACCCAATAACCGACACAATTTGGTTTGATCCCGATCGTGCAAGGGTATTCATGTGCTCACTCGGAAGGTTGAATGGAGGGGGGACAAAGGACCAAGGCTGGTGCCACCTACTCGACCTGGAATGGAGGGTGTCGAGTTTCTACACAATTGGTCAATACTAGGATGGAGGATTCTCGGCTCGACTTATCTAAAACATAAGTTAGTTTTCGAGAGTAATACTCAATATCCTCCGACGTATGCCTAGGGTGGCATTTTATGCCTCTCATGGAAGTTTAATCGTATGCGACTATCGACATTTCAAGTGATCGATTTGTCCACTTCGAATGATATGGATTAACTATTCTAATTCCACATCGTTTGAGGATGTCTCGCTCGATTTAGGATATCGCTTCATATATTTTCGAGTAACACGATTACGATCGATTTTAAGTACGATGTCAATTCGAAGATGTCATGTTGGATCTGAGGTGGCTGCCGGGCTGATATCAAAATATATCGTATCACTTGTTATTTGATTGCCAATGATGATCATGGCCATCCGCCGAAAACGAACGGTGGATGATTACTTCATAGCCCCTAAACCCTTTTCTGTTGCTGTGTTAGCTTCATTAACGGAGCTGTTCATTCCGGAGTCCCCTCCAACCGCGGTTATCTTAAATTCCGCTCACCTCCGCGCCGGCTGTTTATTGTAACCACAGTGCCGCGTATATAAATGCCGAACCCCACTGAGGAGACCCCGCCCGCGGTCACCGTTGTCGAAGAGGACCCAAAGAGAAGAGAAGTTGGTGAGGCAAGACGGTCGGTGGAGAATGGGAGGCGCCAGGAGATCGATGGCCGAGGAAGCGGTCGTGTGGGCGGCGGAGGACGAACACTGGACGGAGTGGAGATGCCGGAAGCACACATCCTCCTCCCAGCCCCGTGATGGCATTTGCCCTGGCTGCCTCCGCGACCGCCTCCTCCGCCTCTGTCCCGACTGCGCCAACGAACGCCCCTGCAGCTGCTTCCGCCCCTCCTCCTCCTCCTCTTCCTCCTGCTCCTCCGTTTCCTCCATCTCGCTCGCCGATCTCGCGGGATCCGCCGGAGGCGGCGCCGGGATCGGGGCAGTGGGACTCGTGTCGAGGTTGATCGACAGCGAGCCGGCGTTCCGGCGGTCCAGATCCGTCGGCTTCCAACTCCTACGAACGAGATCGGTCGCCAGACACGTCGACGGCGGGGAAGCTCCACGGCGGCCGAATCGAGGGAGGAGGTGGGCGTTGTTCTGGCCCTTCCCGAGGGCGGCGGGCGGGAAGGAGTCAGCGGCGGAGCTATCGAGGTCAAGGTCGGTAGGGGCGGCGGGATTGGCAGGACCCGGCGGCGGGGAGGACAGGGGAAAAGCATGGGGGTGGCATTTCCCGAGCCCAATGAACGCTTTCCGGCACCGGCGGTCGACGAAGCTCGTACATGAGAGGTCGCCGTTGTACTCATTCCGCGGGTGACAGAAACGCTAAACGAGGTCCGTGAAAAAAAGGACAATTTCTCTTTAAATTGTTTTGCCTGTTAAGTCCATTTCTCTATTTACATAAAAACTTTTTATCTGGCAATTTTTCACGCTATTCGAAAGCTTTTAAATGATCGATCCCGAATTTATCGAACCTTTTTCTTATCATACTTAATCTCACCGTCCGTCCGATCATTATCAGACGGCTAATTTGTCACTGCAGTTTTGTAGGGTACCAGCCAGTAATGAAGAACGCGACACTAAACGTGTCCAATGTGTTGAGTATCTGAACTATTCTGTGCCACACAAACTGGTTTCTTCTACCTCTCCCATCTTCAGTAAATTATGCTCTCAGAGACACCCATCCACTCTGCAAGGGTTCGAAATGGCATTTGCAGATGGTTCCCACTTCACATTGGTATGAAAGTTGAGACAAGCATTTATGACTCCCACTTTATCCCAGTACTAAATTGGTGACATCCCACATGCTCTGTCTCGGACTAGCGTAAGGCCGAATACTCAATGCCACAGCCATTCCACAGGCTTCTCCACAGTCCATTGTCCGTAGGAATGTGGAAGGTCGAAGGAGAGATGAGAAGCGTTCCTTCTGCTTTTGCTCTCTAAATTAGTGTGATGGCCATCATTCCTCTTGATGATTAAACCTCGGCGTGGAAACAGAACCTCTGTTGAACCAATCAGAGAAGTCACCGAACAATTTAAAGATCATGATCAATATAAAAAGGTTATCAGCAACTACCCCTTTCGGCGCATGATCTTAAATAAACCCACACGTATGCACATGAAACAGTGGCCCTCGCACCTGCCTTTCGATAATGGTTTTGGGAAGATGGGAGTCACGGCCACCGTTCGAGCCGTCTTTAGGGGAACGAGACGGTAGGCTTACCCGATGTGACTAAAAGCTGAAGCCCGACTCCTTTTACAGGCGCATCCACATGGCATCAAAAATCGTGCCGACTGCGTCCTCTCAATTTCCACCCTTCAGATCTCCACCGTGTCCGGACAAGACTTCACGTGCACCGTCGCCAGGTACCCTGGATCCTCTTCAAGTGAACCAGGTGAGGTGTCCGCGGCACCTGGCCGTATTGGTGGATATTTGAGATGTAAGATGACTTGGAAGATACTACTTACAAGGATACCTGGATATGATCCTTATCAAGTCCAAGGCATCGCAGTGTCTCACGTCTCCCTCGCTGTGTTCGTCCTCTGCGCCCGCGCTTCATGGTACCCAAAAACCCTAGAAGCCCTAGCAGCGGCGCCATGAACGGGTCTTGCTGTAAGCTAGAGGACGGGTTCCCGGCGTTGCAGCTTTTCGGCCAGGGCGTCTCCTACACCTATGACGACGTCATCCTTCTTCCTGGCTACATCGACTTCCCCGCCGACGCCGTCGACCTCTCTACCCGCCTCTCCCGCCGCCGCCCCCTTGCCATCCCCTGCGTCGCCTCCCCCATGGACACCGTCTCCGAAGCCGCCATGTCCGTCGCAATGGCCGCCCTCGGCGGCGCCGCCATCGTCCACTGCAACAACGCCCCCGACAGCCAGGCCGCCATTGTCCGCGCCGCCAAGGCCCGCCGTATCCCCTTCGCCACCGACCCCGTCTTCCTCTCCCCCTCCGACTCCGTCTCCGACTTTGGCCCTGCTGCTTACGCAATCGTCACCGAGTCCGGGACCTCCAAGTCGAGGGTCGTGGGCGTCGTCGCCAAGTCCGATTGGGAGGGCCTAGCGAATAGGAATACTCTGGTTTCCGAGTACATGCGGCATGCGCCAGTGTCGGCTCCGGCGAGCTACGACTTCGAAAAGGTGGCGTCTTTCCTGGCAGGCGGGGGATTGGAGTACGCGCCGTTGGTGGCGGAAGATGGTGAGGTCGTTGATCTGGTCACCAAGGAAGACGTGGAGAGGATCAAGGGATTCCCAAGGCTGGGAGTGCCATCCCTGGGCGTCGATGGGAGGTTCGTTGTGGGGGCGGCAATAGGAACCCGGGAGACCGATAAGGAGAGGCTGGAGCATCTGGTGAAGGCCGGGACGAATGTGGTAGTGGTGGATAGCTCGCAGGGTAACTCCATATACCAAATCGAGATGATAAAGTATGCCAAGAGTATGTACCCGGAGTTGGATGTCATCGGAGGAAATGTTGTCACAGTTGCACAGGCGCAGAATCTGATCAAGGTCGGGGCTGATGGGTTGAGGGTGGGCATGGGATCGGGGTCCATATGTACCACTCAGGAGGTTTGCGCTGTGGGCAGAGGACAGGTATGATATCTCGTTCTTCAGTTTGATCTCATTCTACTTTTAGTTCCTTCCAAGGTAGAACTAACAAAAACAATTCTAACACTGGCACAAAAGCGTAGGTTAGTGTTAACTTGTCTTTAGGTTTTGTCGGGCTTGTGTTGTCCTGTTCTATTGCATATTAGTGATGAACTTGGATAAGGGTATTGAGAAACAAAGACTTACAAATAATGCTAGTCATATGACTATAAATAATACACATGAATCCTCTCTGAGTGGCTGCAAAGGTTACATTATTTTGATGATCCAGTGCAGTGTTAAATGTTTGTTAGATGATCATTTCATGAAACTTCACATCCTCTCAAGACATTATTGATGATCTCACATGCTGCATTTATTTTGGTTTATATAGGCAACAGCAGTGTATAAGGTTGCATCTTTTGCAAAGGAACATGATGTGCCTGTTATCGCTGATGGTGGGATCTCGAATTCTGGACACATTGTGAAAGCTTTGACTCTAGGGGCTTCGACTGTTATGATGGGCAGTTTTTTAGCCGGTAGCAGTGAGGCGCCTGGTGTTTATGAGTATCTGGTATGTCCGCTGTTGTAACTGGTTATACTACTTTGTCTATTTTCATGAATTTACTGTTAAAAATAACAATTATGCATGATAATCAAGGTTAGTTAATGCAGTGACCTATTTATCAATCACATGCCACGAAATGTCTCAGTGCAGATTACCAAGGGAGAATGACAATTTTGACCTTTACTACTTTGTTTCATTGTATCACACAGTTGAAATTATCTGCCACAGTGCTTTCTATGCAGCATTTATTTTTAAATGTCAAGATCTTATTTCTACTCAAGTAGTCATGCGTATATTCCTTTAACCTGCTTCCTTCCATGATGATCATGCATTGCTATTGAGACGAGGCACTATTTTAAGTTTTTGGCTTAGCTATTGAAAATAAGTATCCTAAATGAAAAAGAATTTTCAGTCGACTTGCTTATAGAAGATCAAAAAATTTTTGGCCAGCAGCTTTTACATCACCATCTGGCCTAAACGATGCATCCACTTTTGTAAATCCGTGTATATTTTTACTCATTTCTGATGACCAGCATAATGAATTGGTTAATTTAGGTCAATTTCTATGCTTGCGTAACTTGATTTACAGAATGGTCTTGGCTTGATGTTAGGTCTCTGTTCTTCGACGCACGGGGCAATAAAGCATCTCAAGTTTGCCTGTTGTTTTAGTATGATATTAGTTCATAATATCATATTGTTATTCAACTTTTGCCTGTTGTTTTCCTGTTTTACTTAAGCCAATTGATTAATTACTCCGACCATTTATAATATGAAAGTTTCCTCACTGTTTTCACTTTGATAAAGCTAGAGGCAGTGGATATAGGAAGGATAAAAGAAAACATAATATGCATCTCACTTTTCAACTTCACATTCTCAAACCATATTATGAATCATATAAATAACCAAAGAGGAAACTTTGCAGGAGAATAAACTTTCAGTTATGAAGCTTCAGTAGTTTTAAGCTTCTTGATAGAAATATGACAACCAATGAAAGAGACAAAAGGTGGTACTTGGAGCTTCTTTGATTAAGTAAAGAAAAGGACATAATCCTAGTAAAGTTAACATCTTGGAATTAAACATCTAATTGACTTTTAAATGACTGTTGACTGTGATAGCCAGAACTAAAACTCAAGTGCAAATACTCAGTTAAAAATAAATCTAATATGACTAAACTCTGCATCATCAAAAGACATATTTAGGTTTTTCATTCTAAAATTAGTCAGCATGTTCATCTTGAAGCTCTTGATGGGATCTGCTTGCTAGAGCTCAGTATATTGTATGTACTATGTACTATGATGGTTTTGATTGATCTGACATCTGCTTTTCCAGAATGGTCACCGAGTGAAGAAGTATAGGGGCATGGGTTCTTTAGAAGCAATGACAAAGGGTAGTGATGCACGGTACTTGGGCGACACACTAAAACTCAAGGTTGCTCAAGGAGTTGTTGGTGCTGTAGCTGACAAAGGCTCCATATTGAAGTTTATCCCTTACACTATGCAAGCCGTGAAGCAAGGATTTCAGGATCTTGGTGCATCCTCTTTGCAGTCAGCTCATGATCTGCTACATTCAGAGGTGCTAAGATTCGAGGTATGCACTGATGTTTATTGATTTAAGAGCTTGCTATATTGTTCAATTTTTCCTGCCTTCTTTTACTTGTAATATAGAATAAACTGGGCACTGACAGAGGTTCTTTGTTTTTTTCAAATAATGAGCTAAGAGTGCATTGGACATACTCATGAGCAAAGGACCCTGCATGTGTTTTTGATTGTGCCCCCAATTCTTATTGGTAGACCTGTCATTGTGTTACGTGGTCCCATCAAATTTTGATGCAGGGCCATCTTGGTGATTGGTTAGAGATAGTCTGGTTTCTTGTTTCACCGACTGCAGTATGTCTAACATTCCTGCGGTCTCATTTACTTCCCCTTATATTTTTGCACCCCCTTGTTTCTACATTATGGATGTACATATTTTTGCACATATGTACATATGTTTCTACATTCCCTCTTATATTTTTGCACCCCCTTGTTTAACATTGCAGACAACACATATGTACATATTCATGTGTGAGGAGAGATTGAAAATGAGGATTAAGAAAATAGTCTCACATTGGTAAATATCGAGAGAGTCGAATGATATATATTTGAATTTAGCCCACAATCTAACAACTTAAGCTTTTGGATTGAACTGGTGCTTGACTCAATATATGTTAATCCAAGGTTCGTAAACAAGAAGAGTGAGTCAAAGAAAAAAATAAGGATGATTGAAAAAGAGAGAGAGAGAGAGAGAGAGATAAGGATGATTAAAAAAAGAGAGAAAAAGAACAGAAGAGTCAAAGAAAAATGAAGATGATTGAAAAAAGAGAGAGAGAAATAAGGATGATTAAAACGAGAGAGAGAGAGAGAGAGAGAGAGAGAGATTTGAGCTAGGTTCGTAACAAAAAAAAGAAAGAGATTTGAGCCAAGATGAGCTTGGTAATCTGCGTTGCGGACAAAATTAACCACACCACCTATCAAGCTATGGTTGCAAACAAAGTTGGCCATACCACCTACCCTTACGAGTAAGGGGGGAGATGATTGAATCACACATGAATAAGGAGAGAATATCAGAAGATATTCATATATGAGGAGAGATTGAAAAAGAGGATTAAGAGAATAGTTCTACATTGGTAAATACCAAGAGAGTCAAATGATATATATTTGAGTCTAATCCACAACTTAACAGCTTAAGCTTTTGGGTTAAGTTTGTGTCTAACTCAATATATGTTACTCGTAACTAGTTTGACTCACATTCATCATTAATGGATTTCTAGCACTTGTACATGCATATATGATATGTAGACTACACTTGTATAAACGGTATTTTTTTTATATATACAGATCATGTATACATAGATAATTTTGAGAAAAACTTGGTCCTCAGCACTAACTGCTCAAAAATGATAAAGCAGATGTAGGGATCACCATTGTTAACTTGAGCTTATGCACCTAAAGTGCCTAAATTAATATTGAGGATGTGCTTTTTGTTGACTCGTCAAGTGGAAACAACAAAATGGAGCGGAATGGAGTTAGTGTAGTATGTACCTTGTGTAAATACACAAGTGAAAAACCTAAAACTTTAATGGTGATCCAGATCTGGGTGCATGCAGGCTTAGAGAGGCAGCACCTTATTGAATAGTTTTAAGCAATAAGTCAATAAAATGATTATATTATAGCCTATAAACTATGTATCTGATGATCATGTACTGACATATGACATCAGATTTTGATACCAGAGGAATCTTGTTTTCTAGCCAATTTAGATGAACAGATCCTGTTTAATGGTACTGACTCATTCCTTTGATTTATGGATTATTGATCTTTTGTTGGAACTGAGAATAGTTGAACTTATTTCTTACTTGATTCTAGTTCACTTCTTGCCATATATATATATACATATATACATATATATATATACATATATATATTTATATAAGATCGTAATTTCGTACCGTACTGGAGTTTCAAGCATAGCTCGATAAGATACAGTACAAAGTACCAAGCAGTACACTAGGGTGTATCGTTGTGTGTATATATATATATATATATATATATATATATATATATATATATATATATATATATATATATATATATATATAAATTAAAAAAAAGGTGACGTCGCCTCTTTTTTCTGCCTACGTGGGGAGAAGAAACCGACGTTCCCTTCTCCCCGCGCAAAAAAGGGCAACGAGGAGACGTCGTCGCCTCCTCGCCTCGTTTCTTCTCCCTACGACGTCGCCAAGGCTTCTTCCCCCCACGTGGATGAGAAGTCGCCGATGACATCGAGGCCTCGTCGCCTCAGATGAGGCGACATCTCATCTGCGATGTCCGGCAAGGGAGGGCCGTGACGGATCAGGATCATTGAGGGAGAGCGGAGTCGGATCTCTAGGTTCTCCCTTCTCTTCTCCCTCTTCTTTCTTCTCCCTTGGCTCTCCCTCGGCTAATACCACCCGATAGCGGGCAGCAATGGTCGAAATCGACTGTCACTGATCGATTTAGGGTGGTAACGGGGCGGAAGCAGCCCCAATCGACGGTACGACCTGATAGTGGGCGGTTCGTATATTGGTCTGCTGACGGACCGGTACGTACCGCCTGGTACAAGTGATATTATTCGAAATTAAATCCTTGATATATATATATATATGTATGTATGAAATTACTGTACAGAAATAGAAAATGCGGAGCTATGATTGAAAAGTTGGTAATCACCACCGTCAATGTGTAGATCATGGGTTGTTAAGCATTAAATTTTGACACTATTGGGGAAGGACTTTGCCAAGGTCAGGATCTTAAAATGATTGCACAGATAAGAAAGCTGAAAAATTTCAGTGAATGGTATTCCAGAGCTCCATAGGTTCTGTTGAAAAGATTCATCAATTAAACATACTGAAATAATCAATTTTCTCATTCTTTAAAGGAAATTAAGGTTCGAAAAGACACTTCCAGAGAGGATTCATCGAACTGTCATTTAGGAAGCATGTGGAAGTTGCTGTGTCTTCAATTTCTGTAAATTATCATTTGTTTAGGTTCTTATGTTTGTGGATGATCTTCTTTTCCAGGTCCGAACAGGGGCTGCACAGGTAGAGGGAGGAGTGCATGGCTTGGTTTCATTCGAGAAGAAGTTCTTCTGAACATTACCACAAAAAACTCACAGATTATCCTGTTCGTTTGATCCTTGGTTCAGTGAATGCTAGAGAGGCCAAAGTTCTAATAACATTGACGTCTTGTACCCAAAATCCTCTCGAGTTTTGATTCTGCTATCTGATTGAAATAATGAAGACGCCATTTGCTAATGGTAATCATGATATATTAGAGGCTATGATCCCTCCTATGACCTTTCTTCAATTCATGCTATTGCTTCTTATATGTCATCTCCTGTATTGCATTTCTTTCTACAATGTGAAATGACTTGTTGCATGTTCGATGACAAATACTTGCTCAGGGTTTTCTTACCGCTGCCTGGCATCAGCAGCGCCACAGCCGCAGCCTCCACGCTCTCTCCATATCCAGCTTCTTCCCCAGCTGCCTGCGCTTCCTGGTGGCGGAAGGTGTTTGCACTCGGTGTAAGCGCTCGCTTCGTCTGGCTTTCCGCGGATGAGGGAGTAGGGCACATGGCGTGGCCCAGTCCCACAATCTTCCTCTCCGGTATTGCGCTTCCTCTGGCTTGCACGTTGGCCTGAGTTGAGACTTATTCTCTCTCTCTCTCTCTCTGGTGGAACAGAGTGGCTTCACTGCCACTTGGTGCGTCGGCATTGAGCGGGTCGTGGGTGGTGTGTCGTCTCAACCTCTTCCGCACCACCAACCACAGGCCATTCCCGTAAAGCTTTCCCCACTACCGCTCGTGCTGATGCCTCTCAGATTCCTGTAGCAGAGCTTCTGGAAAACAGGTCTTCGGACGGGGATCACGGTCCCTGTTCCTGCACCGATAGACTCGAGTACTGCAGGTATTGGATGAAAGCTGCCCATTGTCGATGGTTTCATTCTTTCTTCCTTGGCGTAATGATTTCATAAGCACTCTCCATTATAGAATGTTAACCTGATCTTGCTAATGCTCGAACGGATCAGCAAACAATTCCTTGCCTCTGGTTCTCCTTCAGCTGCTGAGAGCATGCGAGGCGAGGAGGTATCTCCGGTCACCGACCAGTGTGATACGAGTTCAGCATTCCTTTTCACTTTGGCACAAAATGTCAACCGTATGCAGAACTGGAAAGGTTCTTCTGTTCTTAATGGGAGGCCATAGTGGGTGGGCCAGTTGTAGAAGACAGGGTGCGGAAGACCACTGACATGGTTGTTTGCCCTGTGGTAGGTGGACGTCTACACTTGATTGCTGTTCCTGCACCTAAGATTATTTTTGTGATGATTCAATGGATAACCAGTGATGCGGCCACGTAGGTGTGCTCCGGTTGGTTCCTGGAGATGGGGCTCGTTTCAGTCTCCAGATGTCCAGAAATTATTGGTCGATGTCGTAGGTGAGATCACTCGTCCAACTTGAGTTGGCGGTAGATAAGATAACCGCACCTTTGTCTATCGTCGGAGTGGTGGGGATTGCTTCACAGTCGCTCATGTAAGATCGCCTCCGTGTCCTCTACGTTATAGTTCTAAAATACCTTACAGACGCCTTAAGAGAGACACGACGCTGTCGTTGGATACTCACTGACTGTGAGTGAAGTCTCTCCCCAAAACAAGCAAGTTTTAGATGCGCGGGGGTGGTCTCAAATTGAAATTGCATGGAAGAAGGGTATATAATACACCTTCTAAGCAGAGAAAGGATAGGGCAGGATGGAATGCGTGACGCAGGTGGCATATCACTTGCAACTAATGTGCACAACAGCGGAAGCGCAGAAACTTTGCTTGGGGGGTTGGGGTGCAAAGAAGCACCCCATGCGCGCCCATGTGCTCGAGCACCACTCCACAGCTAGTCTTCTTGATGCGTCGATCACCAAGGACGACGCCCGCTACCTTCTCCGCCTCTATAAATTGCTCCCTCCACTTCCTCGATCCATCGAAGGTGGCAGGCATCTCGAGTCCTCCACACAAGCTTGGTCATGGGTGTTACTCGCAGGGTCGTAAGCCCTGCGCTGCTGCTGTTGTTGGGTGCGACCGTGTGCTTCGCCTCTAGAGCGCTCCTGGTTGCTCCTCAGGAGCTGCCTTATGGCGTAGGCCATGGCATTGGCGACGTCATTCCTGGAGGTGGATGGCATTTCTTTCCCGGGTATGGGGCCGGAGGTGAGTTTGGTGGTATAGGAGAGTATGGTGGTGGCTACGGTGGCGGTTCTGGAAGCGGTGTGGGCTATGGAGCAGGTGGTGAGCATGGTGGTGGTTACGGGACTGGAGCGGGCACTGGGAGTGGAGGCGGTTATGGTGCCGGTGGAGAACATGGTGGCGGCTATGGTGGTGGGGGAGGCAGCGGTACTGGTGTGGGTTATGGTGCAGGTGGTGAGAATGGAGGTGGATACGGGATAGGAAGTGGTAAAGGTGGTGGAGCTGGTTACGGAGCTGGTGGAGAACATGGTGGTGGTTATGGTGGTGGTGGAGGCAGTGGTGCTGGCGTTGGTTCTGGTGCAGGTGGAGAGCATGGCGGTGGCTATGGCACTGGAAGTGGTGCTGGTGCTGGAGAAGGCTACGGTGCTGGTGGAGATCATGGAGGAGGCTATGGTGGTGGCGGTGGCTCGGGTGGTGGTGTAGGGTATGGTGCAGGAGGTGATCATGGTGCTGGCTACGGGACAGGAAGTGGTGCTGGTGGTGGAGTTGGTTATGGTGCAGGTGGAGAACATGGCGGTGGGGAAGGTGGTGGCGGCGGCGTTGGTTATGGAGCAGGTGGTGAGCATGGCGGTGGCTATGGAACTGGAAGCGGTGCTGGTGCTGGAGGTGGCTACGGTGCTGGTGGACAGCATGGAGGTGGTTATGGTGGTGCAGGCGGAGAACATGACGGTGGTTATGGTGGTGCAGGCGGAGACCGAGGAGGTGGTTATGGTGGTGCCGGCGGAGACCGAGGAGGTGGTTATGGTGGTGCAGGCGGAGACCGAGGAGGTGGTTATGGTGGTGCAGGCGGAGAACGTGGCGGTGGCTATGGTGGTGCAGGCGGAGACCGAGGAGGTGGTTATGGTGGTGCAGGCGGAGAACGTGGCGGTGGCTATGGTGGTGCAGGCGGAGACCGAGGAGGTGGTTATGGTGGTGCAGGCGGAGAACGTGGCGGTGGCTATGGTGGTGCCGGCGGAGAACGGGGCGGTGGCTATGGTGGTGCGGGCGGAGAACGGGGCGGTGGTTATGGTGGTGCGGGCGGAGAACGTGGCGGTGGCTATGGTGGTGCGGGCGGAGAACGGGGCGGTGGTTATGGTGGTGCGGGCGGAGAACATGGCGGTGGTTATGGTGGTGCAGGCGGAGAGCATGGAGGTGGCTATGGTGGTGCGGGTGGAGAACATGGCGGTGGTTATGGTGGTGCGGGCGGAGAACATGGCGGTGGCTATGGTGGTGCAGGCGGCGAGCATGGAGGTGGCTATGGTGGTGCAGGCGGCGAACATGGAGGTGGCTATGGAGGTGCAGGCGGAGAGCACGGAGGTGGATATGGTGGTGCAGGCGGAGAACATGGAGGTGGCTATGGTGGTGCAGGCGGAGAACATGGCGGTGGCTATGGTGGTGCAGACGGAGAGCACGGAGGTGGATATGGTGGTGCAGGCGGAGAACATGGAGGTGGATATGGTGGTGCAGGCGGAGAGCACGGAGGTGGATATGGTGGTGCAGGCGGAGAACATGGAGGTGGCTATGGTGGTGCAGGCGGAGAGCACGGAGGTGGATATGGTGGTGCAGGCGGAGAACATGGAGGTGGTTATGGTGGTGCAGGAGGCGAACATGGCGGTGGCTATGGTGGTGCAGGAGGCGAACATGGCGGTGGCTATGGTGGTGCAGGCGGAGAACATGGCGGTGGTGGAGGCAGTGGTGCCGGCGTTGGTTATGGAGCAGGAGGTGAGCATGGCGGTGGCTATGGTACCGGAAGCGGTGCTGGTGCTGGAACCGGTTACGGTGCTGGTGGAGAGCATGGAGGTGGCTATGGTGGTGGCGGTGGTTCAGGTAGTGGTGTCGGGTATGGTGCAGGAGGCGAGCATGGTGCGGGCTATGGTGCTGGAAGTGGCATCGGTGGTGGAGCTGGTTATGGTGCAGGTGGAGAACATGGCGGTGGCCATGGTGGCGGGGAAGGTGGTGGCAGCGGTGTTGGCTACGGAGCAGGCGGTGAGCATGGCGGCGGCTACGGGGCTGGAAGTGGCACGGGTGCCGGAGGCGGCTATGGTGCTGGTGGAGAACATGGTGGCGGCTACGGCGGCGGAGGGAAGGGGTATCCCGGCGCATAGATTTCCGGACACCGAAGGCTGTCTAATGTTCTACGATAATAAGGCGGTATTCACCCATTCTGGCGAGCCTTTGCGCTATGGATATGTGACCGCATTGCGCGTGGGATTTGATAGATATGGAGTCCATCAACATGATGTGCTGCTGCTTCTCGAGGAGTTGCTCGTAAGCCACGATGGCTACATCAATGTACTTGTTTAGATGTCTTCAGTATCTCGTAGTAATGGAGCTTTATTATCGCAGCTTATTCCTCCACGCCCACCATCTTGCTCTCCGTGCAAGAGGCAACCACAGTGAGTCCAGTCTCATCTCTTTCCTCCGTTTCTTTGTAGCCACCGAGTTACAGAGGAACAGTAATATATATATACATATATACACACACCAAACATAAGACAGCGCAGGCTTAGCTTACAACAACAAACCTCCATGGCGGCAGTAAGAGCCAGCCGCTTTTGCTAGCGTTCCCCACCAAAACTGACCTACCAACTAGATAAGGCCTCAGCCGCCAATCTAGCGTAGAGAACAGAGCTGAGCTGCTCCTGCGTGAACACCCGGCTCGACATCTTCACCGTCGCCTGCTGGATCATGAGGTCCTTCACCACCGACACGCTTGCGTAATGCACTTCCAGATCAAGGTCTTGCAGGGCAGCCATCAGCAGAGCAGCTGGGTGATTCCTCTTTTGGCTCTGCAACCTGATCAGGGCCTCCGATCCCAGTAGCTTCACCTCGATTTCAACCCCGTGACATCGGCCGCCGCCGTTCATCGTCTTATGGTTGCTCTCAGGCCGCTGCGTTGGGGCGGATTCACGCTCCTTTTTGAGGCCTTGAATCTGTGCTTGCAGGTCCTCCTTGTTCGCCTCCAAAGCTTGCAGCTTTGACCGGAGTTCGTTGATGTAGGAGACGGCGTCGCCCAGGAGGGAGGCTTTGTCCATCTTGGACACATTGGGAACCACCGCACGGAGGGCATAGAACCTCTGGTTGAGCTTCTCGCGGCGCTGCCGCTCAGCTTCGACGTGGTTCAGCGGCTCCTCACGGCCGTTGGCGGGCTTCCGGCCACGCTTCCGCGGCCGCTTCTCGGGTTCCACCGCCCGGCTGCTCTCCACCTCCCGCACCGATGGCTCGAGTTCGGACTGATCCGAATCGGGTCCATCGGGGACGCCGCCGGAAGATGACCTCAATTGGCCACTGGAGGGGGCTCTTGCAGGAGCCGACGAGAAGGAGAGCATCCCCTCGCCGTCGTTGCTCGCCCTGGATGTCGCTCCAGTGGATCTGTTGGTCTTCTTGTCGTCCGCCACAGCGGTAGCTTGTTGGCGGGAGAAGAGGCTGCTGGCGACAGGAGCCGGCGAGGAATCCCTCTTGCCACCTGCGAAACTCGGGATATCCCTAGACTCCGGCTTGAACGAGCGGGCGGGAGCGACCGCGCCGTTCGAGGCGAATCCGGAGAAATCGAACTCTTTGGACATGAAAGATTGGGCCTGCGGTTTACTGCAGCTGCTCTGATGCTGCAGTTGGTGGATCTGTCGCTGGTGGTCGTCGTGGACTTTTGGGAGCTGCATAGCAGAGGTTGGATTCTCGGTGAGGATACTTGAGCTAGGATTGCTGTCGGATTGGATCGGGGGTTTCGTGACGGAGATGCCGACGGAGGTCGAGACACGGGAGACGGAGTCCTTGATCTCGACCGTGGAGGGGTCAGTGAGCCAGAGAACCGGTGGATTCGACTCTCCGTGGCCGGCGGCGGGAGTCGCTGCAACAGATTGCTGCGCGAGCCATGATGGGGCCGCCGCAGTGTCGGGCGCGTCCCGGGAGCTGAAGTTGAAGATGACGCGAATCTTGCCCATGAGGTCGAGGCTGTAGAGGATCGTGTCGGTGGATCCGAGCTCGAGCACGCCGGAGCCGACGGGAGCGCAGACCATGGTCTGGATGCCGAACGACTGGGCATGCCGCGCGCGCTCGCACGACGCCGCGGATAGACGGCCGGCGCCTGCGATCCAGTAGGGCGCGCCGGCGCAGAGGGCCTGGCCGGGGAGGCCGGCCCCGTTGACGAAGGACTGGGTCATGGAGACTAGAAAGAACCACTCCGTGTCGGTGACCTCCTCGTCGACGATCTCGTCCGGCGCCAAGGACACGCCGCCGGAGATGAGCGAGTTGAGCTCCCGCAGGACGCGCTTGCGGTGATCCTGATCGGCAGCGGAGGCGGTGCTCGCGGCCCGTTGCTTCCGCTTGTCCTCCTCGCAGCCCTTGTAGTAGCCGTCGCCCCACCCGAGGAAGGACGTCCCGGTGGCGGCATCCACCGACGACTGCCAGAAGATGCCGTAGGTCCAGCTTTCCCGGGCCCCCTCGATCAGGGCCTGCAGCCGCTGCTGGAGCGTCTCCTGGTTGAAGAACGCCGACGGAGGAGAAGAGGGAGTGGGAGGGCCGACGATAGCCCTCCCAGGATCCAAGGACGAGGCCATACCGGAGGGCCGAGGAGGGGTGGGAGGAGGAGTCGCCCAGGGGAAGCCATGGACGAGGTCGGTGGCGGCCATGAAGGCCTCCATCATGGAGGCGTTGTCGTCGGCCCACAGGTTCATCCTCTTCTTGTTCGATCAACTGCGGTGATCGGACTCCTGTCTATGAACTGAAACCCTCGGTTCCGGTGACCCCCGCTCCCGCTCCCCGCCGTGGACAAAGCGAGGAAGGAGGCCGGACAAGAGGGCGTGGCGATAGGGGAGACAGACGCGCACAGCTCTCAGATATTTCCTCTGGTAATTTCCATGTTTATCGTTAATTTTTTATATACATACGTAGGTATTAATTAATGTTATCAGAAAGATTAATTTGCTTCCCGATACAGATTATTCGGATTAGGCTAATTTAACGCGGATTATTTGACCGCAAAGTTCTATTAATTTGTTACAGTGAAATGGCAGCCGCCGGGCCGCCGCCGGGCCGCCGCCAGGCAGCTGGTTGATGACGGCGCTGTCTGCGAGCGCCCTGGATCGTGCCACGTGCCAAATGGTGGCGGCGGATAAGCCGTGACCGGAATCGAACGCGGGGAAAAGGGTCGGTAACGTGGAACGGAACCGTTCGCATGTCAACCAACGCGGTTGGATGAGGGAGTCACGTGGCGGCGGGGTCCATCGAGGTCCTTTATTTTGTTTTATTTTCATTTATTTATTTATATATTAATTTGTTTAGAGGTAGTAGTAGGGTTGGACGCAACACGTTTTACTCGCTTGTCTTCTCGAACTTTCTCACTTGTCCTGTCGTCGCGTGGCGGAAGTCGTTTGCCATTGGATAAGGTAGCGACCCTTTTTTTTACTTATTTATCTATGCTTTTTGTCTGTGGATTTTAGTTTGCTATGGAAAATCTTGCTCGGAACACGACCTACGAATTACCGCAGAATTTCAAGGATCGGACAAAATAAATTATTATTTTTTATAAATATTTATCTTGATATTTTAATTTTTATATTTTAAAATTTTATATTGATATTTCTATAATTATGAAAGTAAAACGTTTAGGTCGATTTATCCAAACATCATCGATTTTATCAACGAAAATATAAAATTAAATAATAATAAAATAATTTTAATGTTTCACATAGTGATGACGGACGATAATATCGCTAGGAGCCACAAATAACTAATATGGATGAAGAAATATACGACAAAAGGTGGGAATTGCTTTGCATTTATGTCGGCGTCGACACAATTATCGAACAACCCTTTTGTTATTTTATATCGATGTTGACGTTGATGTAGTTGCTGAGCAATGAAATGGTCGCTGATGCAAATGTCAAGTGATGTTGCTTAGCATATGTATCGACAATCCTTTCGTCTGGCATTTGCATTAGCAATCGTCCTCATCTCATCATTATTTTCTTCATCCATAATAGTCACCTATGGCACCCCCATTAGTGTCGTCGTCTATCACCACTAGCATCGTCCATCACCACCAATGTCATTCGTTATTATCAATTAAAATATTAAAATTATCTTTTTTTTTATCTTTTTATTATCATATTTTTCTTGATAAAATCGATAACGTTAAGGTAATCGATGTTTCATAATATTAATATAATTTTTTAAAATATAAGTAACAAGATACTAAAAGTAATTAGCTATAATTCTTCGTGAAGGATCATATCAGCTCATGAAGTTTAAGATTGAGAGGAGGAGAGACTTTGGCGGATTGAGGTGGAGTATTTTATGTTGGTCGATGCTCTCTTGTTGGTTTTGGTCGGTTAATTGAGGGATTAACATCCTCCACATATCTCATACCTCTCGCATCATTCTAGTAATCATCGTTTGTGGAATTCCATGAGACTGTGATACGAAGTCAGAAGATGTTCTGATGATTACTTGCACTCGGCCTTTTTGCCAAATCTAGATTATAATAGATTGTAATATAAGCGATGAAGGCACGATGTCAACGTGGATTCGCGACTACTAAAGGGATCATTCACTACGATGATTAAGAAAATGGGTTGATTGTTCTAAATAAAATTATGATTAAAGATTAAGATTATACATAATTTTGTGTCCCTTTGCTGTCATCATGATTAAAGATTAAGATTATGATATACGTATTTAAGGACAAAATAGAAAGAGGGTTTTTTTCTTTTTTTCTTTGAAAAAAAAAATCAGTTTGATGTTTTGAGACTTCTTAGTTTGCTCATTAATGTGGTAGAAAACAAATATGACTAACATCTCAACACTTAACATCATATGATTAACATCTCAACATCATATAATTGGTATCTTAACGTCACATGGTGTTGAATATTTTTTCTTAATATGCTTCGGAAAAATTCTATATCCTCTTATAATTTAGAATAAGCAATTGGTATTTCAGACCTTTTTGAAATATAACTTGAAGATATTCGATTTTATTTTGATCGTCATATCTCATGGTAAGGTATAGGTAGTGGGCTGCCCTGTTATCGGTAGTTGAGGTATAGGTAAGGGCAAAGGTAACAAACAATGGGTTGCCTTGTTCTCAATGGTAGTACAAAGGATAATGGTCGCCTCTCACTTGGGCCAAGACAAGGAGTGTAACGAGGAAAAATGAACCTTGTGGAGACAAACGAGAGAGCAAGGATAGAGACGATAGATGAGCGACACCAATGAAAGAAAGACGATGGATAGTATTGATCGAGAAGGGTACTATTTGACAAAAAAAAATAAAAACAATGGCATTATCTAGAAAATAATTTTTTTTTAAAAAAAATCTCTCTCTCATACATAAAAATGTATATATATATATATATATATATATATATATATATATATATATAATCTTTTGGGTTGAATTGATGATTGATATGATATATATTAATTGTAATATATATATTCAATGATTCGGACTTATCATTGTAATATTTGTAACATGGTGTCCCACTCATCATCTTAGATTTTTGATATAGTATTAAAGCAAAATCTATAAACATAGTATCAAAACTAAATCTATAAAAATTTGATCCAAAAGAGTCAAAAAAAAAAAAATATTCCACCTAAAGGACGTGACCCAAAATACTTCCATATTTTCCAATCGTAACAAAAACTACTGCACCTAACGATAGTATATCTATCAACTCCCTTACCTCATTCTAATTATTCTTCCATCTCTGATATTAGATTAAACTGATAAAAAACGCTACAATAAGATTAGCTGTGTCCTTTCATTTGGTACGGAAAAACATCAAAAGACTCCTTCTCATAGTCACTCATGATAAGATTTTGATGCTTGGTTGAAGATGCACGCAAAGGCTCGCAGCGGTTTGTGTGGGCGGATGACGCTATCACCTCAGGTCCACCGTGTTGAAATAACACACCACATCGGTGTCGGACGATTTCGACCAAACACCTACCGTGAGAGAGAGAGACATAGATAGATAGAGATAGAGATAGATAGATAGATAGAGAGAGAGAGAGAGAGAGAGAGAGACCACAAATGAATTAAGAACCTCCACCTTTTTGGTTCTCTACATATTAGTTTTTGGTAGGTGCAAACTGTATATATATATATATGCACGTAGAAACATCTCACTCATTACCATATGACACTCGCATGAGAGTTGTGTGTTAGGTACGAAAAGAGACAACTCACAATAACATATTAAGAATTTTGGTAAAAATTAAACATAAAGGGGTGGTGGCGCAGTTGGTTAGCGCGTAGGTCTCATAGCTTCTGAGTTATCCTGAGGTCGAGAGTTCGAGCCTCTCTCACCCCATAATTCTTTTTATATTTTCCTTGCTTGTCTTAAATAAATCGAGACCCTGCACGAATCTTAAAGTACTCGAAGAAAAAGAGAAAAGCATATTGTTCGTTTTCCTTCTTTTCCATCATCGTAGACACTGCACGGATCTTAAAGTAAATAAACTAAGCATATCCGGCCTCTCTCTCTCATCATCCAACCTCAACACTAATTTCAAAGAAGAAAAAAAAGAAGGATAAATATGTCCAGCATTTTTTGTTTGTCCCAATACAATAATAGGAAAAAATTGTAAATCTCAATTATTTAGCATCGACTACATTAGATCTTTTGTATATTTAAAAATTTATATATTTAATCAAGTATAAAATAATTATTATTTTGTATTTTAATAATATTTTTAAAAATTTGTTATCATTAGTATTAATTATTTTACATCATCTTAAATAATTTATATTATAATAACATATATATTTTTTCCTTACAAAACTGTTTATTTGAGATTGTTTGGTAAGAGAGGATAGGAAGGAAAAGTAGGTTGGTTTCTCCATCATCAAAGTTTCTGCACGAATCTCAAAGGAAAAAAAATCCCCAGCCTCCCTCTTTTTTTTTCCGCCTTAACTGTCATCAATCCTCCGAACGAATCTCAAAGAGAGAGAGAGAGAGAGTGTGTGTGTGTGTGTGGTTTGGTTTCTTCTTCCCCGTCATCAAGCCGTCGCACGACTCTGAAGGGAAGAAGACAAGCATATCCTGCCGCAGCAGCCACACTCCTGCAAGAACTGAGGCGGTTGGAAGCGATGGATGGATCTTTAAAGAGCCTCTTCGGGTTTGCAGATATGGGCGCATGCTACGTAATGACAACAAGTTTATGACACCGGCATACGTACACCACACCACCCCCACCGGCTTCAATGCAAGCGGGTTTGCAGTCCTCTCACGTACCGCCGCCCTCGTTTCTCATCGCCAGCATCCCTTAAGCCGCCTTCTGCGACACCAGTGTTCTGGGGTCATCCGAGTCAACTTGAAATGAGATCTTGTTAGATTCTAATCTCGAAGAAGGTAATGCTACATTGATTAGATGTCGTAGATGGGTTGTGAATAATAGCATGCACAAAATCCAAATGGCTTTTATTTTTCGCTTGTTGGGGGTAACCAACATCTACTTCTTCTTTCCCTTCGGTAGCTGCGTATCGGACAGACAGCGCGATGTGGTGACAGATTCGCTTTGCTCAACACAGACCTAATCATGGAGCGTAGCAGTTAATAAACATGTAGGTAGTAAGACGGTGGTTCCTTTAAGACCCTACACGATAGTGTGCTGTCAACTATGCTTGCGGTTTTCATGTTACTCTCTTTGCAGAGAAAGGAGGAGGAGTGAGTGATCTCTTTTTCCAGACCACGTCCTATCCTATTCTCGCTTGAATCCTTCTACTCCCTTCCCCCAATCCCCCCCCCACCTCTCTGTCTTCTTCCTCTTCTCTTCCGTTAATCTGAGACAAAGCGCCCCCCTTGTCCCAAACTCCAAAATCCTGACTTGTCGCCGGCATTTCCTCTCTCCACTGCCGCTCGGCTGCTGCTGTTCTCCTCGCACCTCACTCCTTGTGGCGGGCGATCGACGATGCTGCCCTCCAAATCCAAGTAAGTACGCCGTGCTCCCCAGATCTCAGGTGGGCTCGTCTGCTCTCCCTGGAATTTGCCCCCAGAATTGACTTTTTTAGCCTAGATTTTGTCTTCGCACTTTGTGGTGTTAATTTGGTTGCGTTCGTCGAGGTGAATCCTTTGCGCTCTTTTCCTTGGTCCATAGCACCAATGCTGCGAGGATTTCAGTTCACCGTGGTTATTGGGCTTGATCTGGTCACAAAAGTTCCGATCTTTCCGGTAGATGAAGAAAAGGAAGGTTTCCTTCGCTTAGATCATGGTCAAATTTGGTGTGTACTCTGTTTCATTAACTGTGTAGCCTCGATCTGATCGCGAATTATGAGGCCAGGCTCTGCTGATTGCTACCACTCTCATCTTTTCTTGCTTTTCTGCCTGATCTGGGTTCGTTTTGTATGGCATTGCCGATCTTTGTGCTGGAACTGCCTAGTTTGGTTGTTTCGAAGATCTAAGTTTCATATATTGAACGCAGATCTGGTTTATTTGAAGCTTCTGTCAACAAAGGCACACCGGCTACTCCTAGAGCTGGTAAACTAGGAAGGGCTGGATCCGCCAAGGCAGATCCAGCTTCACCTTTCTTGCAGCAGTCATCCCGCCATTCGATTGATCGATCACCGAAATCAGTTGATTCGAGGCCGAAGACCACCACTCCTGATGTAAGGCCAATGAACCACCGCATATAATTCACCATGATGTCGTATATCATCACTTTGATGAACAACTTGGTCCTTTGGCTTTTGAGTTTTGATTGCAGAAGCAACCACGCACAGCAAAGGGATCTGAGCTGCAGACACAGCTGAGTGCGGTTCAGGAGGATCTGAAGAAGGCAAAAGAGCAATTGGCGTCTGTTGAGAAGGAGAAGAGCCAGATTCTCGAGGAGCTGAAGTCTGCTAAGAGATCTGCTGATGATGCGAACGACAAGCTGCAGGACGCGCTTGTTGCCCAGAGGATAGCAGAGGAAGCTGCAGAGATTGACAAGTTCCGGGCAGATGAATTGGAGCAAGCCGGTATCGAGGCTGCACAGAAGAGGGAAGAGGAACGGCAGAAGGAGCTTGATACTGTCCGAAACCAGCATGCTGTGGATGTTGCGGCGCTGGTCGCCACGACTCAGGATCTCCAGAGGGTGAGGCAAGAACTGGCAATGACGACCGAAGCAAAGAACAGTGCGTTGATTCATGCTGATGATGCAATGAAGATCGCTGAGATCAATGCAGACAAGGTGGAACTCTTGTCCAGGGAAGTTAGCCGCCTGAAAACCTTGCTTGATTCGACTCTGGAGTCTAAGAACAATGAAGCTTCAGAGCTAGTCGAGAAGGGAATGGATCTACAAGCTCAGTTAAACTTAGCTCAGGAGGACTTGAAGAAGACAAGTGAACAATTGGTTTCTGTTGAAATCGAGAAGACCCACATTCTTGCGGAATTAAATGAGGTCAAGAGATTGGCTGATGAAGAAAATGAGAAACTCGAGGAGAGTCTTGCTGCTCGGAAGAGAGCGGAGGATGCTCTGGAAACTCACAAGATTCGTGCAAGTGAGTTGGAGCAGGACAGCATCAAGAGTGCTCAGAAAAGAGAAGAAGAGTGGCAGAAGAAGCTTGAAACCATTGAAAACCACCATGCCTTGGACGTTGCCGCATTGCTTTCAGCTACAAAGGAGCTCGAAAAGGTGAAACATGAACTTACATTGGCAATGGACGCAAAGAACACTGCCTTGAGCCAGGCTTGTGAGTCTACAAAGACTGCTGAAGCGAATGCAGTGAAGCTGGAGCTCCTCTCAGGTGAAATTACCCATCTTAAAGCATTGCTTGACTCCAAAATGGAGTTAGAATCTGAGGTCTTCGAATTGAAAAGTGAGCTTGAGAAAGCAAAAGCTGCTGAGAGCAGGTTGGTGGAGTTGGGAGCATTAATCGAGGGGCTTAGAATTGAGGTCACTGATGCAAAGAAGGCTGAATCTGATGCAAGTCATCTAATGGATGAGTGGAAAAAGAAGACCAAGCTGTTAGAAGTTCAACTGGAGGAAGCAAATGAGTCGAGAAAAACATCATCAGAGACTCTTGCTTCTGCTACGAAACAGCTAGAGGAGAGCAGTGCAGTCTTGCAGGACAAAGAGTGCGAAGTTGCTGCTCTTCGAGGTCAAGTGGAATCTTTGAAGCTTGATGTTGCTAGGCACAAAACAGAACTTGATGAATCAAGTCAGTACCTTGATATAGCACAACAGGAAGCAGCGGAATTGGGAAAGATGATTGTGGTTCTAAAATCTGAGCTTCAGATTGTGGAAGAGGCAAAAATTCATGCTCAGAGTAATGAGAAGATGGTTACTTTAAACATTCAGAGCTTGACAGAGGAGAAGAACAAATTGGAAAATGACCTTGATATCACTCAGTCCGAACTTGAGAAAGTTAAGAAGGCAATGGAAGGCTTGGCTTCAGCATTGCATGAAGTATCAACAGAAGCACGTGAAACACAAGAAAAATTCCTAATCAAGCAATCTGAACTGAAGAATTCTCATACTCAGATAGAGGAGTTGAAGGTGACTATCGAAAGAAATCAAGAAAATTATGAGGTAACGCTGGAAAAAGCAAAACATGAGATAGTTTGTCTTCAAGAGACTGTTCAATGTTTTGAAAGGGAGCTCGAAAATTCGAGATCTGTGTGGGACTCAAAAGCGCTTGATTTTGTGAGTTCTATCAAGAGATCGGAGGAGGAAATTATCACCATGAAAACAGACATGGACAAGATAACTGACTCACTGAAAGAAGCAGAACTCAGAGTATCAGCTGCGAAAGAAGAGGAACTCCGGCTGTTGGATAAGCTTAAGCATTTGGAGTCCGAGGCAAATGCTGCCAACATTGTTGTGGAAGAAGCTAAGGCTGAGAGTTTGCTACTGAAGGAGATGCTATTGGACAAAGAGAATGAACTGCAAAATATAAGTCAGGAGAATGATGACCTCAGAATCCGAGAAACTGCAGCTCTGGAGAAGGTCAAAGAACTCTCTCATATGCTCTCTGAGGCCACAGCCAAGAAGCCGGAGGAAAATGGTGAAATATCAAGCAACTCAAAACAGTCTGATCAAACAATCTCAGTTGATCCCATGGAGGAAAACACAGATGATCAGGATGGAGAAGAAAAACCAGAATCAGAAGTCCCATCAGAGAAGCCCGAGGAACACAGCATGGATAAAGGAGTATCGGAAGAAGAGAAGACGGACAACAGTGCTCAAGAGGAAGAAGCATTAGATGCAAGAGGTAAGACATGGGAAAATGGCAAGACAACGGACAAGGATTTGTCGACAGATAAGGAGCACGAGACCGAGTCGACATACGATGAGTTGGACTCAAAGACTGATGGTGTTAGCTTCGATGTGGCATTCGGATTGGCAACGGATAACATCGAAAATGGGGCGTCCTCGCCCGATAAGCAGCAACAGCAGCAAAAGAAGAAGAAGGCTTTCATGCAGAAATTTGGGAGCCTCCTGAAAAAGAAGAGCAACCATAAGTAGAAGCTTGTAATAGTTGAGATGGTTTGAGATGCTTGTAATAGTTTGATGATGGTCTGTGGGTTATATATATATAGTGCTTGTATCGGAAATTGTTTGCTTGTGTCCAGTGAGCTAAAATTTGGGTCTTCTTTTAGACCCCTTGTTTCACTGATTTGGTTCTCATGAAAAAAGTTGGATTACTTGTTCTGTCATACCAGTTGAGCAATGGAAACCAGTTCATGTGTTATGTTGCATCTGATCATGTTAGAAGAATGCTTATCCCACAATGTATCCATTGGCTTATCTATAAGCTGTCCAAATCTTTTTGAACGTCTTATCTTTGGTCATGAACTAAAAAGTTGAGGAAAAAAAAAAAAAAAAAGAGATGAAGAAAAATCAACAAATAATAGGGCCCAACATACAATCCATTTTCAATTGGGCTCTGATGTTGACATATGAAAGAATCCAATCCAAGAGTTGCAAGTGTTGGATCTATGATTGGCCGAAAGAGTGGAGGGTAGGTCGCAGTTGTTGCGACGTTCATGTGGTACCAGTCTGCAATGATGGTTGAGAGGAAACCTCCAAACTCTCAGTGATGGCAGAACCTTAAAATAGAGAGAGAGAAAAAAAAATATCAAAAAAGGTTTTGCAATTGCGATATATATATATATATATATATATATATATATATATATATATATATATATATATATATACAAAAGGATATTTCACAATCCTATCGTGATTATTAGAATAATTTTGATGTCTCATCGATTTAGTTTTTCATCGAAAATAGACAAAAAATCGAATGCTAGATGAAGTTTACTATAATATGAACTTAAGCATTGTGGACGAATAGCTTAAGATCTAACAAAGTTAATAAGTTAATTATTTTATCGAATTGAATCATATTAAAATCTGGTTTTTAAGTAATATGGAGCCATCCTTAATATGTTAAGGTCTTTTATGTGTTTCAGATTAGTACTGAAACCTTAAGTGGGAAAGATTATAATACCCTAATTTAGTCTAATATAGAAATGAGAGAAGTATAATAAACGTAGAACAAAGAAAACAAGACATTTGCTCACAACTGCTTGGATGAATTAATACTGGACAAAGCTACATACCTAATCCATTGTTTCAACAACTATGGTTCATCCTATGGAACTCTAACATTGGAAGCAAGCACAGAACCTGGACGCCACACAGAAAAGTATCGAAGAGACATCAACATGCAGAATATTCAGAGATGACAATTATGTCTTCCAAGAACAACTTTGATTAGCTGTTCAACCTTAACTCGATTAGCTCCTGTTCTGTCAATCATCTCTTGATCTCAGTAGCCAAACATCAATGAAAATTAGGCTGGAACTCTAATGACATCAACCAATGAACCAATAGGTTTGGCTTCTCCTTCTCTGTCTTTGGTGATGTAATGACATTTAGTTTTAGGTTGGAATCATATCTAATATTCTTTGAGGGTAGGTAATTTAGTTGTTTGATATTGCCCTGTGTTACCTACTAAATGTCATGTGCTCTCTCTCTCTCTCTCTCTCTCTCTCATGGGACAAGGCTTTCCTGACAGTATGTGATTGCTATGGAAAAGCACTCCTGCTGCTGTGTCTTCACCATAGCATACCAGGATGGAAAAGATGAATGAATTCATGTGAAGCTCCCAAGTCACCACTTCATTAACCTTTTAATCCTTAGTAATTCATAATATAAAAGGATATTGAAATTTAAATCACGTTAAATGCATTAAAACATACTTCGTAACCTGCCCCGATTTAATCTCGCATCGGAAAGTATTTTAAGATTAAAATTGACTTATTAGAATCTTAACTCTGTGTTTTAATTTTGACAAAATTAAGAGGATAGTTACCCATCAGACTTGGATCGTGACATAAGGAATGCCTTACGGTAACTTGTTTTGGTTGCATATCGATAAATAATAATGATAACTAGTATTAACTTCTTGTAGGAACAGTAGCAGTCAATGACTTATGGCGAAAGAAATCAGCCAGCCTTACCTAATTGATAACTAATATTGGACTTTTTTTGTTTCCATGGCTGCAGGAATAAGTGCCATATACACATAAAAAAGCAAAAGATAAAAGAATGAAATCATCAAGTTGAGGCTTCAATAATTTCATGGCTTTCCTTACGCAAAAGCTCTGGGGAATTGATGCCAGCACTGAGCTCAGTAATGTAGACCCTTCCATTTCCAGATCGATGCTGTCCTTCTCAGCAGACATCAACTTCATGCCACAAGCTACTTCCTACTCCAACTAACTTAATCATCAGTAGCTTCATCTACCCTTGTGGATCCTAAAAATTTCTGACAAACAAATGGACAATCTGGAAAAGCTGAACATCTAGAAAGAGATTTATGTATGCATAAATCACATATTACAAACAGTGGGAACAATGTGATGCCAACGTTTGGTACATAGTTTGTGTGTTTGATTGTACAGCAAAGAGAAAAAAAGGTAGAAATACTGTTCTTCTGTGTATCCTACAAGTCGACGATTATGATTCGCTTGCCCACGAAATTTTGCTGCATCAGATGAGCACGATGTTAGCTAGTGTGATGCAACAAGTGATGGAGCACACAGATTCTTCGCTGGCATAGAATGGAAGGTGGATTGCTTACTCTAGAATATCTTTCCAGCAGATCATATCGTCGTTAGATCCACCTGCACTTAGTCCATACCAATCCTGGAACGGGATTGAAGCAGGCGAGCTGATCGGATCTTGCATGCAGTCCGTGGCTATCCTCTCTTGGGGGAATGGAACCGGTGAATGGGTGGAAAGAGCTGTTGTGGCGGCACAGGAGGTGGATTCTGGGTTGGTCATGCCATTGTGACCCTCCGTTTTGATTCCTGTCGTTGCGGATGAGCCCTCGGGATGTGTCACCTTCTCCTGTTCCTCGAATGGACTGGCCAAACACGGGAAACTAGTAGCTCCTAGGGCAAGAGGGACATTGGCAAGTCCCTCGAGTTGCTGGTTCAGCTGGGTGTCATCAAACTGATAGCAGGTGCCAAGGGAGGCGGAGCTCGAGGGGTTCATGGCATCCATGTTTGGAGCAGCGGTACTCATGGCTTGGATGAGCGTTTGGAGCCTGACCAAGTGCACGGCATCTGCTTGAAGCCGGAGAGCATTGCTCAATGGGTCGCCCAGGTTTCCAAGGTTGGTGGCGGCAGCAAGGAGAGTAGGAAGGATCGTGAGCAGGTCGACGTTGGTTCTTCGTGTGTGAGTGACAGGGTCGATCCCCATGAGGAGGAGCTTCTTCTTGAGATGGGTGTTCCAGTAGTTCTTGATCTCGTTGTCCGTCCTTCCCGGTAGACTCTTGGAAATGGTGGACCACCTGCATGAATTAGCAGAAGCTCTTCACACCTCTGGTTTAGCTTTACAGGAGAAGAGGAAGATCTCTGGGCTAGCTTTACTTGTTTCCAAGGATGGAGTGGAGGTGGACGATCATCCGCTCCTCATCCTCCGAGAACTTCCCCCGCTTGATGTCAGGACGGAGATAGTTCGTCCACCGGAGTCGGCAGCTTTTGCCGCACCGGTTCAGCCCGGCCATCTTCGGCAGACTCCGCCAGCTCCCATGGCCATGCCGCTGGATGTACTCCACCAGCTGCTTGTCCTCTTCCGGCGTCCATGGCCCCTTCTTCACCCCAATCTCATCGCAGCAGGGGGACCTCCCCATCTTTCCCTGCAACGCTGTCTTAAGCTCGTCTCAAAGAGGAGGGACAGTGAAGGCCGAGTAGGTGAGATTAGCTTGGTGATGTCTTGGCCTTATATAGGGTTCCAAGTCTGACCACCATTTCAGTCGGTCAATGCAACCATATTATATGCTTTCAGGTTTGTGCTCACTTGATCCATGCACTTTCTACATAAACGTACGCTTCCCACGTCATATACATGCATGAAATCATTACCTGTATGATGGATACAGATACGAAAAATCTAACAGGTCCGGTCCCTTGGACAAGAAGGCAGCCTTTGGACTGTGTGGGGGAGAGGTTTCAGGGGAGTGCACGTAAGCAGGAAAAACAGATCAGTGATTAGGTCAAGTTTCCATCAAACAAATGGTGATAGTTCAACCATGTTTTTGCCAGCAGCAAGAAGCAACAAGGGGCAACGTTGACTGCTACTAATCCGACGGATTTCTCCTCATATGCAGCAGCATATGATTTATGTATGACACTGTGTTCCTCTCAGCAGCCACATTTCAAAACGTGAGCTAAGCAAACTAATCTAAGATTTTAATTATGTTAGATTTCTTGTTCCTTCTTCTTCTTCTCTCTCATCTACTAATTATTACCCCAATAACAACTGATGTACTACTCACTTTGTTTTGGTTGGTGGATTCCTTCCTTCTTCGACATCAATGCCGTCATCACAACTGTTGCTTCGTAACTCCCATCTCTCACTCCGACTCTGAACAAAACGCAAAGACGGAGAAGAAAAAGTGCAATCGATTTTGTTACCCATTGCTGAATGTACAAAGATCGCCTCTCGTTACAAGAAAAGACTGTCCTTTTTGGGTGGAGTTCGTCATCGAGGATCCATGAAATCTATCATCGTATCATTGACTTGATCAATAAGCCACAAGAAAACTTGGAGACTCCCACCATGTTCTTGCTTGCTAAAGATATCGGCAAGTGAAGTTGGGTGGCCTTTGTCACCAACCTGGACACTCGTTCTACCAGAGTAAAAGGTTCAGTGGATAAGAACATTGCTTTCTTCCCCAGTGACATAACTATCTCAAAAGGTACCCTTTTGACTCTCGCCATTACTGGTCTAAGATCTTCGTCTTTGAAGAACCAGAAGTGAGCAGGTTAGCTAGATTGGCTAGGGCGGTGAAATCGTGCTGCCCTATGTGTCATTACTGGCGGCTAAGGTGGACTGTGTGACTCGCGGTTCCATCTCCATTCTTAAGCCAAGCATTTTGGGCAGGTAGGACTGGCAGAGCTAAACCTTTTACTTCTCTGCTTTCTTCATGCTTCATGGGAAATTGCGTCTGCAACATCTTCATCAGCCAACGATGGTAAAGCCAGTCGAGAATCACCAGCACATGAAGTTTCTTACAAGCTACATACTTGACCATTTTATGCCCGTTGGCTTCTCCAGCTCGACTTCCCGTTGGGAGGAGGAAAAGCTAATCTGGACTTTCACATATTGGAACGATTGATCTCGGTCCATCTCTTTCCATATGTTCTTTTTGATGGGAACCCTAATCCTAATCCAGCATGCTTTGCCCAGCTTTAGGCATTACTTACTCTTTCCACCTCTGCGAAATCTAGTGGTGGAGTGAAGAGGGAAAGCACTTCCTCTTCGGCTGTAGCATTTCGTGGCTCCCGAAATGGATCCTTTTTTCCTGGTTAATGAATAGTCATATCGATTCATGTATTTGATTAGTTGAAAGAAGCACCGGGTTGTCATTCTCAAAGGAAAAGCTCTCTTGCAGAGACACCCTGTGAACTTCTTCTGTTCCAGCAAGCAATTAAGCTTTTCAGCAACTCTTATCTAAACACACCACCCAAGGGAGGAGGCGGAGGAATTTGGGAGTAACGAAAGGAGAAAAGAACATGTCGTATCACATCAAATCTATCTCCTGACCAAATAGATACACGAGCAAATAAAGAAGCAGCAGCTAAAAATACATCGGACTCGGGATGAAAGAAACTGCATGCTTGTCTCTTTAATCATTTGGGGAAACCGTGGAAGCTAGTCCATCTGCATCGGCGCTCCGAAGTGACAGTGATTGCCATTTGACATGGATGACGACTGATTGAAGAACAATGAGCTCAATGAGTTTGTTCGTTTACTCAAACATGCAAAGAGGGTTCGTGGGCTCCAACTTGTAAGATTTTTTCCGGCATGCAGAGCTCTCATAAACTATTCTGTGGTGATCAAAGAGATCGACGCCTTTCTTGATCTCCACGCAAACACACTGTGAGAGCCTGCATAATTCTGAATGGGTGTCCTTATCTCATGAGGGTCATCTTCCTCCTTGCAGGCTTCATCATTCCGATGACTCTCTCGGCTGAACCAATACATCAGGGGAGAGATCATCTATGGCCTCAAACTCGCATATGACAACAGAGATGATATTCCTGATTGATAGACTCCTACTGAATGAATCTTCAAAATGTTCAGTCAAGATTTATAACGAGCTTCACAGCTTTGATGCAAAGGTGTGTAGCTTCACAACGTCGAAAGCTGCAACTTGTTCCACCGGTAGCTTCCTCAGCATTAGTCGCTCGAAGATACTACGCACAATCCAGTAAAGCTAACGTGAGTGTTCTAATAGTTGGATTTGTGTTGGATATTACACGGTCAAATGTTTCAGCTGAAGTGAAATATTAGGCGTCGCTTCTCTGGGCTTCTGGGAAAGAAGGCCCGATTGAATCTAATTACTCCCCATCACGTTAAGGCATATGGACAACCATAAGATGAGCATGCTTTAATGGTCGTGCAGATGAACAGAGGATTAATAGCAACCGCCCATTTTATTTCTTTTGCGGATTCCTCGAGATATGCGCTATCGTTTAGCTGGCTGGATAAGACGAAATCTTCTGCTCCAAGCTTGGGGAAATCAAACCAGAAAAAGAAAGGGAAAAGAAGAGATAGAAAGCACTAATTACGATTAGTGCTTCCTTATCAGACATTTGTGGGAAAATCCTCCCTTAACCAGCTAATCAATTAAGATAAAGCTTCAGCTAATCCCCAAAGGAACCAGCCACGTGCGCAGCACGTGGCGGGGGGAGAGCTAGGTGCTCTTAAGCTTTCGGTGGCGCAGCCGCCTGGCTGCCGCCGATGCCTTCATTCCCCGATGGCTCTCGTGAATCGCTGCTGACGTTACGCCTCCCGTCTCCGTCCCCGAAACCGCATCTGAAAGAAGAGGAAGACGGATCGCAGAAAGGAACGAGACATATATAGAGAAGGGAGGAGGAGAGCAGCATTATACCTCTGGTGTCGAAGCGGAGGGCGGGGCCGCTGAAGGTTTGAAGATCTGAAGTCGAAAAGGCAGGAAGACGCACAAGGTTAGGGCAAAGGCACGCGTGAGGAGGGGATCAAGAGGAAATGAACCTGGGGGGGTAACCGACCTGCGTGGGTGGGTTCGTGGGAGAAGAAGTAGAGGACGACGAGGCAGAGGATGGTGAAGACGGGGATGAGATGGATGGACCTGTCCGCCCTGGTGCTCGTCCGGATCAGCTTGTCCGCATCGAAAGCCGCCTCCGGCTTCTCCGGCGGCGCCGTAACCGCAGATCCAGAGGCGCCGATAATGCTCCTCCGTTTCTCCTCCTTCCCATCTCCTCCGGAAGCGCCAGGCGATCCCAGGGATTGGCGATGCATTCTTCTCTTGTTGGAGAGGCGAGTGTGGCCAGAGGCTCTCTGCTGCTGCGGTGACTGCCCAACGAAGGTGAGCTGCTGTATTCTGAACCGCTACTGCGTAGTGTCTTAATTATAGTACTCTGTGCATGGAAATCATTGCACCTCTTTCCCCATGGAAAGGTTCCTAAAGCGAGGCCGGACTTAATGGTTGGGTCGCTGATGGAAGGTCGATATTTTTGGGATTCCCTTTAGTTGGCATATAGATTCGGATGCGGCTGGCGGTGTCAGCGTTTGAATGGGTTTTGACTTGGGAGGAGCAAATCGAAACGAGATCTACGCCGTCATGTGACCGTTGCTACGAGTGCGGGGATCCAAGCCGCGTTGGATGCGACGAGACTCCCTCGTGCGGGCCCTGCCAGTGGAAACATACCTTGGTACTGGAAGGATCGAGTCACCTTGACGAGTTTCCAGGACGACGTGGCCCCTGTAACTACGTCACTTCCACCAAGTGCTGCTTCATCACCCAGTGGACTTGGGCCGAAGCGCTTTAATGTTAAGTGGGACCTCTTCTTCTGAGCGTTAATCAGCAACCGTACAACTCTGCTGGATGATTCGCTAGCTTCAAATATATCGGTAGATTCAAAGGTAGGGACAAGAAGTTCTTGTCAATGTTTCGCCATGGTGTTTGAAGAAATGCTTCTGTGGAAACAACAAACCCTGCCATGTTGTTTTTCCTGTAATCTTATGGGGCATGCGGTGATGTAGATTTTACTCGGTCAAGTCTCTCTCTCTCTCTCTCGCTCATGGCCGGTGACTTGTCATACTTCATTCGATAAGCTGCCGGTGGTTTCTCTGTTTTGAATTGTTCTACAGAACAGTAGAGAAGAAGTTATGGAGGCATGTCTGTCCAGCTTTGGGGAAGATACCTCACTCTGAATTTGACGCCAAGCTTAAGCATAAACCCAGACCAGAGCAAGCGTCTTAGAACATCTATATACTAAACATTTCAGCTCAACAGCTTCGTCGAAGAAGGGAGGGATAGCTCGGCCATGTGCCCTTTGCTTCTTCTTCACACCACGCGGCTTGCTTGCGCCTGTACACCGGTGCCCAAAACATCAGCTGGAGAAGTCGTTTGTTAATGGACGGACTTCAAAAGTCGATTCTGGTCGGAGAAGAAAGGTGATGTTATATATAGAGTTGTGAGAAAGCCATCCTGTGATGTTATATTATATATATACTTGTGATGTTGTATACCATCAGAGTCTCGAAAGAAGAAGCCATCCTGCCATTGTGATCTTTGATGTTCCCTTTTCTCTGTTTCGTGGCGTAATGTGCCAATAGATGCAGTGCTGACAAAGTGAGCGAGCACCTCGTTGCCACTTCAAATAGAGAAATACCACATCTGTTCAGAAGTCAAGCAAGCATATGCCTCCTCGTCCTTCACTTCAATGACCAGAACATGAGATCGCCGAACTGTGCATGTTCTATTATTATTTAGTTGTTGCATGTTGTGGGAGATACGGTGAGCAAGCCACCGGAGTCCCTCAGCACAGAATCCTGTTCTAAACTTGGGCCATGTGTTTATCCAATGCTAAGCATGTCTGCTTATAATATAATGTTCGAGTAGTCTTCTCCAATCCTATACCTCTTCTTTCTTCTGGTTTTGAAGGTGGTGGCAATCTCGCGCCCCAGTGGTGGCGCCGCACGAAGCGACGAGGGGACCCACGCCGGCTTTCCCCCTCCAGACCGATGCTTGCTTCGTCGTGATCGCAACGACGAAGGAAGCGGAGACGATGGCTCAGCTCGCTCGTCCGGCCCCCCTCCCAAATAAATTAGCCTTTCACTTCGGTGGTCGTAGTTGCAGGCACGATCGTTTTCGTTTGGACAATCCAATTTTGACCTGCTCTAAGGATGTTGACCCCGGCTCTGCTTATATTTACGATGATGCCCTCCGTCGTCTCTCCCGCGTTGGATTCGGATTCAATTAAATTAGATTAAATCGGATCAGTATAATCTCTCTCTAATCCGCTAACTCCGCGATGTAATGTGTATACATCTGATGAGCTGGCATTTCGTCTTCGCCATCACAGGGTCATCATCGTAATTTAGGCCTGGAATTGCCACGCGTCGAGTCTTGTTTGGTGCGGAGGAATTGGGCCGGAAACCCACCTCGGGACGAAGTACATGTGGTCCGTTGGATGCGCATCAAGAGCTTTGAAGTTCGTTCGATCAACGATCCAACGGTATTGTCCATCTCTAGTGAGGCATATTTCTGTTCTCCTCGTCTATAAATGTCCTCTGCTGCCGTCCCTTCCCCCTCTCGGCCTCCATTGCTCATCCGTCGAATTCCCACCGCGGCTTCCTTCCTGTTTTCTTCTCTGCGGGAAGATTTCTTTCGTGGAGGACGAGTACGGTTCAGCTTACTCTGCATGAAAGTTTGCATCTTGGGCGCAGACGAGGTGTTTGTGCGGACGACAAGAAGAAACCTCACCTAAAACGCGGTTTCTTCTCAGCCGCTCTCGAGCCGAAGAAGGGAATTTGGTGTCTTCTAGTGTGTTTTCTGGACTTGGTCTCCCGGAGTTGTAATCCATTCGATCGAGCTCGTCGTTTGAAGTGTTCAAAGAATAGAGACGGCGACGGCAGGAGAACGCGAATAGTTTGTCTAATTAATTACCTTCTCAGCTCTGCTTTATTAGAAAAGCGCTCGTCAACTCCATTGTTTCTTTGTTCATGGGCTCAGCGGCGAAGCTTCACCTCGCTCCAATGCTTTGATTCGAAGAGGACAGGAGCTTGGCGTCGTAGCTCCGACGCTCGAAGGTTAGTTCGCGGATTCAAGCCCTTACTTGGACTCGTGTTTCAAATATCCCTTAAATCTTTGCCAAGATTGGATATTTCCTCACCCTGCAATTTTTGCTCTTATCATCGATGATTCAATTCCCTAGTCTTCACGGACTTCCCGTTCAATTCGGAAGCGTTCTGCAGGTTCCAATTAAAGCAGTATAAGAAGCAAGCGGAGTCATGGCTTCCAATGGCATTCTCCGATCCAACCGCTCCACCCGCGGCCCCGGTGAACCACCGCAGGGCAGAACCGAGCTGCCCCCGATCCCTCGCGGCCCGACAGTCCAATTCGGCCGCAGGACGGAGTCCGGCCGATTCATCAGCTTCTCTCGCGACGACCTCGACAGCGAGCTGGCCGGCAGCGAGTTGGGCAGCGGCCGCTTCGATAACTACCATGTCCACATCCCCATGACCCCCGACAACCAGCCCATGGACCCTTCCATCTCGACCAAGGCGGAGGAGCAGTACGTCAACAGCTCCATCTTCACCGGCGGCTTCAACAGCGTCACCCGCGCCCACGTCATGGACAAGGTTATCGACTCCGAGAGCGGTCAGGGTGGGGGCGGCGGAAACGGCCTCACATGCGCCATTGAGGGGTGCGACTGCATGGTCATGCGGGACAAGCACGGGAACGTGATGGTTCCCTGCGAGTGCGACTTCATGATCTGCGTCGACTGCTTCACCGACGCCGCCAAGACCGGCGGCGGGGTCTGCCCGGGGTGCAAGGAGCCGTACAAGACGACCGACCTGAGCGAGCTGCTGGGGACAGCCGGTGGGCGGGCCCTAACGCTGCCGCATCTCCCGTCTGGGGCGCCAAAGATGGAGCGAGGGCTGTCTGTGGTGAAGCCGCAGAAGCTGCCGCACTCGCAGACCATGACGCAGACGGGGGAGTTCGATCACACCCGGTGGCTATTCGAGACGAAGGGTACATACGGATATGGAAACGCCATATGGTCCGAGGAGAATTACGACGACGTTGACGGCGGCGACGGCGGAGGAGGAGGGCATGGACAGCCAAAGGAGTTCATCAGTAAGCCATGGAGGCCTCTTACACGCAAATTGAAGATCCCTGCTGCCGTCCTCAGCCCTTACAGGTAACACTCTGCTGCTCTAATCGTTCTTGTTGGATGTGGCAGACTGTCCTGCCAGGCAAATCATGCTAATCTAGCTGAAGTCTCCATGCTAGATTGCATATATGCATAGTTGGAAAGCATGAATTCAGAGTTGTAGCTATTGCTGTTTTCATTGACATTATCTTCTTGATCCAATCTTTCAGGCTCCTCATCGTCATTCGTATGGCTGTTCTCGCTCTGTTTCTCACATGGAGAATCAAACACAAGAACGACGACGCCATATGGTTGTGGGGGATGTCGGTCGTCTGCGAGTTATGGTTCGCCTTCTCTTGGCTTCTGGACCAGCTTCCAAAGCTCTGCCCTGTGAATCGAGCCACTGACCTCGCCGTCCTCAAGGAGAAGTTCGAAATGGCGACGCCTTACAATCCAACGGGGAAATCTGATCTCCCAGGCATCGACGTCTTCGTTTCCACGGCCGACCCAGAGAAAGAACCCGTACTGGTCACCGCAAATACGATTCTGTCTATTCTTGCCGCCGATTACCCGGTCGAGAAGCTTGCTTGCTATGTTTCGGATGATGGAGGTGCGCTTCTGACATTTGAAGCCATGGCGGAGGCTGCCAGCTTCGCTTACATATGGGTTCCTTTCTGCCGTAAACATGGCATCGAGCCTCGCAATCCTGAGAGCTACTTCAGCTCCAAGAAGGATCCTTACAAGAATAAAGTCCGCTCTGATTTCGTCAAGGACCGCAGACGGGCGAAGAGAGAATACGATGAGTTCAAGGTCCGGATCAATGGCTTGCCGGATTCAATTCGTCGGCGCTCGGATGCGTTTCACGCTCGTGAAGAGATTAAAGCCATGAATCTGCAGCGGGAGAAGGCCGGTGATGATCCTGTGGAACCTGTGAAGATCCCTAAGGCTACTTGGATGGCTGATGGCACGCACTGGCCAGGAACTTGGATTAACCCCTCAGCGGAGCACTCTCGAGGCGATCATGCTGGAATCATACAGGTACTTCGTGTTCCACCTTATCTCAGTTCTTTGATGCTTTGTTCCATGGAATTGTAGCGAGATCATATAGACTGATCACAGACGACGCTTCCAATCACAACAATTCATTCATGTGGCTTTGTTGCAGGTGATGTTGAAGCCTCCAAGCGACGAACCCCTGTACGGGAACAACGACGAGAAATCACCGTTGGACTTCACCGACGTCGACATCCGCTTGCCCATGTTGGTCTATGTGTCCCGCGAGAAGCGCCCTGGTTACGACCACAACAAGAAGGCAGGCGCCATGAACGCCCTCGTCCGCGCCTCTGCCATCATGTCGAACGGCCCCTTCATCCTCAACCTCGACTGCGACCACTACATCTACAACTCGCAGGCCCTCCGCGAGGGCATGTGCTTCATGATGGACCGCGGCGGCGATCGAATCTGCTACGTCCAGTTCCCGCAGCGGTTCGAGGGCATCGATCCCTCCGATCGATATGCCAACAACAACACCGTGTTCTTTGATGTCAACATGCGCGCACTCGACGGTCTCCAGGGCCCGGTGTACGTCGGCACCGGCTGTCTCTTCCGCCGCATCGCGCTCTACGGTTTCGATCCTCCTCGCGCCAAGGAGCACAGCGCCGGTTGCTGCAGCTGCTGCCTACCACGCAAGCGAAAGCCCCGGGCTGCGGCGAACTCCGAAGAGACGCGAGCTCTTCGCATGGGCGACTACGACGACGACGAAATGAACATGTCGACGTTTCCAAAGAAGTTTGGGAATTCGAGTTTCCTCATCGACTCGATCCCAATTGCAGAGTTCCAAGGCCGTCCTCTTGCTGATCACCCTTCCGTGAAGAATGGCCGCCCGCCCGGTGCTCTCACCGTCCCTCGCGACCTGCTCGACGCCTCCACGGTCGCTGAAGCGATCAGTGTCATCTCATGTTGGTACGAGGAGAAGACCGAGTGGGGGCAGCGCGTCGGGTGGATCTACGGCTCCGTGACAGAGGACGTGGTCACCGGGTACAGGATGCACAACAGAGGCTGGAAGTCGGTCTACTGCGTCACCAAGCGCGACGCCTTCCGCGGCACGGCGCCCATCAACCTTACCGACCGGCTCCACCAGGTGCTCCGCTGGGCCACCGGCTCCGTGGAGATCTTCTTCTCTCGCAACAATGCCTTGTTAGCCAGCCCGAGGATGAAGTTTCTGCAGAGGGTTGCGTACCTCAACGTCGGCATCTATCCCTTCACCTCCGTCTTCCTCATAGTGTACTGCTTCCTGCCGGCGCTCTCGCTCTTCTCGGGACAGTTCATCGTGCAGACCCTGAGCGTGACCTTCCTCACCTACCTGCTCATCATCACCTTGACACTCTGCCTCTTGGCGATCCTGGAGATCAGGTGGTCGGGGATCGAGCTGGAGGAGTGGTGGCGGAATGAGCAGTTCTGGCTCATCGGAGGCACCAGCGCTCACCTCGCGGCAGTGATGCAGGGGCTGCTCAAGGTCATTGCTGGGATAGAGATCTCGTTCACGCTCACCTCGAAGTCAGCCGGAGACGACGACGACGACGAGTTTGCGGATCTCTACGTCGTGAAATGGACGTCGCTGATGATACCCCCCATCACCATCATCATGCTGAATCTGATTGCCATTGCGGTGGGGGTGAGCAGGACCATATACAGCGTGATCCCGCAGTGGAGCAAGCTGCTGGGTGGGGTGTTCTTCAGCTTCTGGGTGTTGGCTCATCTGTACCCGTTTGCCAAGGGACTGATGGGGAGAAGGGGGAGGACGCCGACCATCATCTACGTCTGGTCTGGGCTGGTCGCCATCACCATATCGTTGCTGGTGGTGGCGATCAACCCTCCGGCGGGGGCCAACTCTCAGATTGGCGGTTCCTTCTCGTTCCCTTGACCCCCGGCAAAGCACGGCCAAGTGTTTGGATGATGACTCAATCATATGCCTATTCTGCTGCTGCTCCATCACATCCTCTACACTCGAAAGGGAGGAATTTTGAGTTCGATAGAGGAGTCACTACCATAAATCCTACTATCATTCTTTTGTGGAGTTTCTTGTGTTTTTTCCATGCTAGAAAAAATTTAAAGGTAAAACATGTTTTTGATTTATTGTATTAGTAACTTTTTCAGATTAATATTCAAACACATTCTTCTGCCACATTTTAGAATATTGATTCTACAAATTACGTCAAGAGCATTTTATATAACATCCAAAAGGAAAAATTCAATCATTATCTACGTATGGTGCGAGTCTTTCCAAGGATCATGAGGCCCTATTGAGCGTCAAGTGGAAACTAGTTTCACATCCAAGAAAAATTATATAAGGGACCCTCCATATAAAAGATTTTGCCCCTTAAGTGATCTTTTGATTATGTTTAAAGAAGAGGTCGAGCACCTTGATCCTGATCATAACGATATTCTAGTGGTTTAAGGATATTCTAGTGATTTTCCTTATGATCGTCAATGCAATGATAAAATGAATTCTGATAGACACGAGAAGTTCCACTAACGTATTATATACTATGATGCTTTCTTGAAAGTCAGGTTGAGCGCTAAGGATGCTCGACCAATCTCCTCTAGACTCACTAGTTTTATGAAAAATTCTGTTACTCCCATAAGAACGATGGATTTTGATGAGGGTAATAATGGCGACAAGACTCGGATGACGTCAGCTGCCCCATAAAACGCCTCAGCTGACCTGACACCACCTGGTCAAATGGATCAGAACGTCGACCGAGGCGCATTAACTCTCTGCTCAGGCCCAATCCTTCATGCCACGCCAACACCAGTGTCAGACGCTACCGACTTGCCCCTTGCAAGCGGGCACATCAGGAAACAGTAAGCTTCCCTATAAATACCCTTGCATTCTGAACGGAATGGAAGAGGACGGATAAGCAAACCCTCTTCACATCATCCGACTTGATCGTTGGAGGGGTCGGGCCGAGCACTCCGACCCGACCTTTATGCAGGTGCGAAGCCGAAGGTCCCCACCGGACGCGCGGGTGAGGAGTTCTTCCCCGGAGAAAACGGTGACCCCGTCCTGATCGGACCACCGCGATCGACCGCCTCGGTAGTCTCGAAGAACGTCCCCGGGAGATCCCCCGTCATCCAGACCTGAACCAAGCCGCGTCGGCCTCGAGGCCATGGCTCAAAGTTGTTTACCACAACAGATTTGTATGTTACTTTTGGTTCCGGACGATTGCTCCAAAATCGTAAAGACAAAGTTCCTAGTGGTCAATGTTCTGTCTGCCTATAATGCAATCATTCTATGTGCAATTGTCTAAACCTATCATATGACCTTAAAATTTTTCACAAGCTCTACTGTTAAGAGTAGTAAAGAGCAACCCATGGGAGTCTTATCGGTGTTTCCTTACCTATGTAATAGTTCCAAAGAAATGACCCTCTCAATTTAGCGGTTGGATTTGAGGGAGCCTACTCCTTAGACCGCTCATCCCGAGACCAGGGAGGCCTTACTAGAAGTCACCCGGGGCCTTGAAAGACCAGATAAAATTGTGAAGATTGGTTTGATACTCCAAGAGGAAAAGAATATTGAACTCATCAACTTTGCACGTTATAAATGCATAGGTCTTCACTTGAACTCCTAGTGATATGTCGAAAATTGATTGGATAATAGCCCAACACTGCCTCAACATTGACCTAGAGCACCCATCCATTTCGCTAAAGCTTCAGAGATTTGCATTGGATTGACATGCAATGATAGTAGAAGAAGTCAATAAAGAGCCAAAACCAATTTGCTACGAAGATTGATGACTTTACGACTCAACCATGGAGTGGGGGAGCTAGTGATAAGGAGAAATTAATGTGGCAAACACATAAGCCCAAATGTAGCTGGTAAGTCGATTCAATCGTGTCATACTGATAAGTAGCAATAAGATCCGAGGACATGTGGACTCAACTAGTTGCAAGTGAGCAAACGCCTGATTGTTCGACCATGTGAAAGGTATAGTCAAACAATGTGATCGTAGGGGCGACAAATGTTAAGTCATGCCCTTGCTTAAAACGTTGCATGTCCCCTCTTAATGCCCGACGATCTTGGATAGGCTATTTATAAAAAAAACCCTAAGGTATATATTTTAGGATTCACCTGATTAATCTCACTGATCAGTCCAACTAGCCTTAAGCTTTTTAACTTCGGAAACTGACTTGATCATAAGAGGATTTGTTGTTAAAAATGCCTCTGATTTAATCTTGCGGTACATCAAGAAATCATAAGTATAACCTCAAATAATCTTGAAATGAGCCTTTGGTTGAATGTAACTCATCTCTTTGACTAAAACAATCAAAATCTAATTTCTAATGTTAAAATTGGGATAAGACTTATAAGACTACAATTAGCTTATAAAATCTAAAAGGAAAAGTTTCCTTTGACTATATCTGGGTATTAGATTAATTATTCATGCAATTGATTCCAGAAACAATTTACTTTTGACCAAAATAAAGAACCATTTTGTATTAAAATAGTATTAGCTTGATCATCCAACATACTTCAGGGAGAGAAAGTTCAAATAAAATAGCAAATATTGAAGAAAAAATATTTAGGATACATGAAAGAGTTGCACTACCAGCAAAAGCAGGAACAAAGATGGATTTAAGACAAATGAAACTTAAATCACACAAAGAGCTTCCTTGCTTTTAAAATAAATCATAGTAGTATTGATAAGAATAAGGTCATGCAGACATATGTTTATCAATGAGACTGACATATAGGTGTGGAAACCTCATAAATAAACACATTTAGGTATGAAAAGACACGCTTAGGTTGACGCTGTTTGAGAAGCTGCTACAAGCTTGGCTCTTAATTCCTTCCTCAGTATTTTTCCTGCTGCAGATTTTGGAATGGCATGGATGAAGTAGACCTTGTGGACTCTCTTGTAAAACACCACCTGCACGTTCATGTTCACCAACGACAACCAGTAAGATTTTAACGCTTGAAATGAGTAAAGCTCAAACAATTTTTTCTAAATAATAAGTTGGTAAGTCTCAATTATCTAAGGTTAATTATATCGATCTTTTAGTTACATGTTTAGTTAAGTTAAAAAAATTTAAAATTTTATTTATAGTTTCAATTAATTTTTTTTCTTATATCACTAACAATAATCATTTCATCTTTTTTAATTATTAGTCTCCTAAACACATATCTATATCATTTTAAATGATTTTTCTCATTTTATCTTCGTGATATCTAATTCTTCATGCATATAATAATTTTTTTTACAATTTAGATATCTATCTCGACATCCTCCTCTCATCTCAAATAATTCATTTTATCTCATGACAAAAAGAAAAAAGAATAGCACTAGCATTTGGTTCATCTTTCATGAGAGAACTTGTCACGATGGATCTTCGACTGATCATTTCCTACTTGGATATGTTTGAAGTGTCAAAATCATAGTAAGTAAAATAAAGACGGCATTAGGATCGATCGACGATACATTATCGAATCTTTATCAGCTAGATTAGTTGATACCTTGGAAAGTAAAATCTTTTTTACACAAAATAAATTTTGTAATGATGTATGATACGCACCTGTTTAGCTATGAATTCTTTGATGGCTTCTTCACTGACATCTGAGTCTTTAGCTCGAACAACAAATGCAACTGGAACTTCACCAGCTGCATCATCCTTTTGCCTGTCATGAGGACAAACATAAATTTGCATGTCAATGGTACATAAAAGAATAGAAATTGAGAATATGAAGGAACCATATCGTGAGGAAAAGCTCGGTGAACTTACGGGACAACAGCAGCGTCAACAATGGAGGGGTGGCTTATTAGCAGAGACTCGAGCTCAGCTGGAGGCACCTGCACATATACCCCTAAACCCATCAGTAATCGATAAGGATCTGGGGGAATGCGTGAGAGGTTTTGTATGTTTACCTGGAAGCCCTTGAATTTGATGAGCTCCTTCACTCTGTCCACTATGAAGACCTCATCGTCGTCATCGACGTACCCGATGTCCCCGGTGTGCAGCCAACCCTCGACGTCTATCGTCTTCGATGTGGCATCCACGTCGTTGAGGTAGCCTGTCGAGCGTCGTCACGGGGTCAGAAGGTATGTGCTTCTGATGTTTGCAGTCGAAGGTGTATACCTTTCATGATCTGCGGCCCACGGATGCATATCTCGCCGGACTGGTTCCTGCCGAGGGAGAAGCCGGTCTCCGGATCCACCACCTTCAGCTCGGCGTTCCTGACCACGGTGCCGCAGGAGCCGGACTTGACTGCGGTTGGCTGCTTGGCAAATGCGGGGCACATCGACAGCACCGGCCCTGCTTCCGTCATTCCGTAGCCCTGCATTGCATAGCGACATTTCATCAAACAGTAACAAGACGCTCGCCCAAGTGCTGGGAACACGGTAAGCACAATTTCCATCGTTCGGGGCTACATCGAGTCCGCGAATCTCTCGAGTCTAATTGGGTGGATGGTTTGGTCCATCCTTAAGCAGATTCCCCAATTGCCCAATGATTAATCCTGGCATATTCCTGCCCATCATGTAATAATCATGTACATTTGGGGGGCTTTCTGACACAAAACGTTATAGGAACTTTCCATGAAAAGACGATTCAGGCAGGAGTAAGCTATGCGAACGAAGGATTCCTTGTCGTCCCCCCCAAAACAAAAGGGACATGAATGATGCTTGAACGGCGACGACTTCCAAGCTTGTGTTTGAGACGGGACAACTTTTACCACCAAACAAGAACAAGGCTTGAACGGTGGAATTGTTCGGGCCATATGCTTTATATGATTGTGAACAGAGAGAAGCTGAAAGAGCGAAAGAAGGAAGACCTACCTGGCCAAGGATCGCTTGAGGGACTCTGCTCCTCAGAGCCTCCTCCAGCTCTTTCCCCAGCGGCGCAGCTCCGGAGAGTATGATCCTTACGGTGGTCAAGTCGTACTTCTCGACCACCGGATTCTTCGCCAGCGCCAGCACAAGCGGCGGAACCACCGCAGCCACCGACACCCTGTGCCTCTGTATCCCTTCCAGCATCGTCGCGATCTCAAACTTGGGCATCAGCATCGTCGCCGCGCCGGCCCTCAGCGAGCAGAGCAGGACCGAGTTCAGGGCGAATATGTGGAACAGGGGAAGCACGCACAGCACCACGTCGTCGTCCTTGAGGTACAGGTTCGGGTTTTCTCCATCCACCTGCTGAGCTATGCTCGAAACCAAACTCTTGTGCGTGAGCATCACCCCCTTGGGCAGCCCCGTCGTCCCTGACGAGAACGGCAGCGCGACGGGATCCTCGGGATCGATGGTGACGTCGGGAATTGCCGTCTCGTCGGAATCAAGTACTTGGGAGAAGCTTATGCAGTCCGCGGGAGGGGCGTCGGTGGTGACCACAATCAAGCCGTCGCCGATCTCGGGGAACCCCTCGTTGACGGCGCGGAGCTTGTCGACGTACATGGACTGGGTGATGACAACCTTCGCGCCCGAGGTCTTGAATTGCTTGTAGATCTCCGCCGGCGTGCAGAAGGGGTTGGCGGCGGTGGTCATCGCCCCGAGCATGGATCCGCCCATGAAGGTGAATATGAATTCAGGAGAGTTCTGGAGGAGGACCATGATGACATCCCCCTGCTCGATCCCGAGCTTGGACAATCCGGCGGCGGTCCTGCGGCACAGGAGGTGGGTCTCCGAGAAGGAGTAGATCTTCCCGGTGGCGGCGGCGATGATGCAGGGGGCTTCGGACAGCTCGGGCAGCTTCTCGAAGCAGTAGGTGTGGAGAGGGAGATGGTGAGGGATGGGGATATCAGGGAGCTTCGACCGGAAGACGATCGTCTCCGGTGGCTGGGTTTCAGGCGGACGGCTCGAAGTGGGGATCTGGGGTTGGGCCTCATGGGAAGCAACGGAGATCATGATTGCTTAGATGGAAGAAGGCCGCTGGTGTTGCTACTCTTTCTGCAGGAAGATATAGCCAAGCAAAGGCAAGAAAAAGACGAACGAGAAGGAATCTGAGCAGCCAAGGCACCAGACGTACACACCGTCGTCCTCCTCGAGAGGACAAGGAGAGAGAAGCGAGGAGGGCTCAAAACATGAAATGGGTGGTAAACGTGAGTAATCGTATACAGAAAAAGAATCCAATACTCGACACCCAAACGAGGAGGCAACCCACAACCTGAGAGAAAGAAGGAAGCAAGAAATCAAGCCAGTTCTGCAGCTTCCGACGAAGGTTTCATCCGCAAGCACGACACCGGTTTCCTATATCAGCCTAACCTTGGCCATGTACACGGAATGAAAGGGGGAGAGAGAGAGAGAGAGAGGACAAGCAGCCGAAGACTTGGAACAAGAAGGAAATGTATGGATTCAATAAATAGGAGGTGGGGGAACGAGGGGTTAGGTGGTGATTGTGAGAGAGAAGGTGGTGGTGGTGGTGGTAGCTAGGAAAACAAGAGGCTCGATGAAGAACACAGCCTCGTCTGACCTTCAATGACGCATCCATCTCTCGTTCCCTCGCCTACCCTCTCAACATCCTCATCACTCAAAAACTACCCCCACCTACCCTCCTCCATCTATCATCTTATGTCAATGCTCGAAGCGCAACTGCTGCTGCCAGAATAAGAATAATCCTCTCTCTCTCTCTCTCTCTCTCTATTCTCCTCTCTTTGCGCGAGACATGATCTATGACAAATCAAGGTTTTTACCTCATGCATGCCATTTGAACGGAGAAGGCGTTGACTCGACATCCATCCTTCTTCGATATCCAAACATCGACACCTACTGCAGCTCGGCAATCTTATTGGTTATTATTGTCGGCCGCGTGATCCATGTGCTGTAAGCGATTAAATTACCAATAACATATTTTCTGTTCTTTATTTTTGTTTTTCTCAAATAATGCTTAAAATATCTCTCACCAGATAGTCTCCCAACCCAAAACACTGTAATGAATTCACCCATCAATCTATCTACTTGGACCGACAGATTCTATGGATCGATCTAATAGGATGAAAATTATTTTCCATGTTATTCCAATCAACATTTGGGAAAAAGAAGGCATATTTTTGGAAGGAGAAAAAAAAGCTAATTGCCGCCGGATGTCTCTCAAGACATATTTTTATGTTGCAGCTGGAAATAATTGGGAGTCACGTTAGTGCAGTCCGACGGAAGCTGCCTACTGAGTCTTGGCAAAGTCGTCGTCACTCTCAAAACTATTTTTCGGCATAGCTCGGTTGATAACAACTTCACGAGTGGGAATGGGGGCATCGATGATTCGTCCAGCGATTGACGTCTCTAATGATGTTATCATTGAGCCACCAAACTCGTGTTGGGTAGGTGAGGCTTCAAAGATTACCGTGCAAATACAGCATCTAATAGCATCTAATCTTTGGTCATTTCGGTGCCGTGCAAGCCTTTAAGAGCCTCCCCCAAAGAACATCATCAAGACTGGTGAGATGTTGATCGGCGAATCAATCTGCTCGAGACACCATTGGCAACACATAGCAATGAATAAATACAAGATATCAAGATTTACGTGAAAAAACTCTGAAGGGTAAAAATCATAGGATAAACCAGAGAAAATTCACTATAAAAATAATGAATATACAAATCTCATAGTCATACGCTTAAAACTCAAACAACAATCATAAGAGAATAATTGTGATACAAGGATTACGTTACTATGCACAATATATAAAATCTTCTTAAGTAATCACAGCAAGAATCCACGATAAATCTGATCTAACATGGATGATTGAGAACACCTCTACGTTGTGCTTGTTTTTTTTTTTTTTTTCTTCTTTTGTTTTTTTAATCGCGTTGGTATTTTTCCAGACAAGGACTGTTGACTAAAAAAAGAAAAAGACTGAGGGTTATTAAAGCGCATTGTGGACTGAACTAACAGGTCATCTACCTAATAATTTATTTTTTTTCCTCATATATTTTTATTATAGTTATCAAATCTGAATCGGACCGATTGGTCAAACTATACACTAATCGGATGACAATAAATGTGAAAAGAGCGAGTTTGTTGCTTAAAACTATATTTGTTTTAAGAAAAAATAATATTATTTGAATGTTTGACAACTTATGTCTTAAATATAATAGTTTTATTTTCTTTAATTTTTTATAACATTTCTTTTTTTATATTATTTCAAATACAATTATTTTTAACAGATCTAATATATACTAATTAGACCATCTAAACCTTAAAAGAGATTAAATATTCTAAATTTATATCCGCTATCAAATAAGAGTATTTTAAATCTTTTTATTTATAATAACGGATAAATGACAGAGAAATAAATTGGTGTGTTTGGGGCCGTGTTGTTGGAGCATAAATGAGGCCCAAGCCCATTATGATGGGCCCACCGCCTTCCCTAGACGAAACAGAACTCCCAACCCCGGCCTCCTCGCAAAGGGAGGAGAGGCCGACGACGGAGAAGACGACCCGGAAGAGAATACGGCGAGAAGATCAAGTTGGTGAGGAAGACTAATACAAGCGCAATTATAAAGAATCGGAGAGCGGAGACGCCGTTCAAGATGGAACCCTAACCTTAGAAGATTCCACCAAGAACTCAGGAGACCACGCCGAAGCAGCTATCTTGCGTCACGGAAAGGCCGCAGTTTGGGAAGGAGGGGGGCCGGGACAGTGTATGTAGGGTTACGGTCAGATCGCCACGTGAAGGGCCGAGATTGCTTGACGCAGTCAAGTCTGGCCACCGCGGCGTAGAATAACAAGTCAAATTTTGGATCATTTTGTCGCGTATTAATATTTATTGGAGTTGTTTCACCCACCAAACGACAGGCGGTAAGAAAACGACAAGTGTCCAGATCCGTTACGGAAAGCCTGTCGCAAGCGGATCAGATCCGACTCGGACATCAGTCGCATGCAGAATTCAGCTTGATGACCAAAAACTCCGTAACACTTTAGTGTAGATTTCTGTCATCCGGAAGGTTACGAGTTCCCAAACAACCTAACCCCAATCTTCCTCGAACGATAAACTTATGATGAGATTGGACACCATCAAGTTTGGATTGTCTCCAAACCTATGCAGTACCAAATGGTATCGCCCGGTACGGGCGGTATATCGGTCCAACGATATATCGGTACGCGGATCGCCTGGTACCGCTACAGTGCTATACTGTAGCAGTGCTACAGTATAATAATTATAAAATAGTTTGGTACATCAAGATGTACCGCTCAGTACACCGGTATCGTATCGTACCGAGCCAATCGCAAAACACCGGTACGATATTGCATACCTTGCTCCAAACTATATCTCATGAAAAATATAATCGCTGCAACTATTGCAACTATACGCTGCAAATAGTTATCAATCCATAATATCAAGCTACATATGTAATTGACACGACTACAGTTCCATGCCATCCCTCCAAAAGAAGAGACTTGGATAGACCCAAACAGGGGAAGGCCATCGAGGCTCCCCCAACTGTGCCAGAAACTGTGCTCGAAACAGCCTTCTGGAGATGGTATCACCACTACTCACGGAGACTTGGCTCCAGGTCTTGTCATCCAAGGAATACTCCACCCATGCATCGCATCCAGGCGCCGCCACATAGACGCAGTTGCTTCTCCCTCCCCAGCAGCTCGGATCGACGCCGGAAACAGGGCATTTCCCTCCGCAGTCGATGAACAAACAGTGGTCGCCCAAGCTCTCCACCTGCGCCCACTCCATCCTCCCAAAGTCTAGTCTGAACACATGGATGCCAGTGATCCACGGGCGGCCCTCTTGGACGAAGAGGACCGCCAAAAGCTCCCCACCGCACTCCACCAGCTGGGGCCCGAAGTGCCACCGATCGTAAGCCGCCGGCGGGTGAAGCCCTCCTACGTCCAGCCGCTCCACCTTGAACTCGGGAACGAACTCCAAAGTTAGAAGCCTTCCGATGTTGCTTATGGCAAAGATACGATCTTTAAAGCGGAGGACGCGGGCGATGTAGGACTGACCCTTCTTGAGGGGAAGCCGTGCCCATTCCGGGTGAGGTTCTCCTATCCGGCAGCACATGAGGAAGTACCTGGAGTAGAAGAGGAGGAGGCAGCAGTCGGGGGAGGCCGGTGGCGCCGTGAGGGTCCCGTAATAGAAGGAGACGCGGTCAGGGGGGAGAGCCGGGAGGAGGATCTCGGCGCCGGTAAGGACGTCGGCGAGGACGGGGTCGCTGCGGGGGCGGCCACGAAGGAGGATGAGGTAGCCGTGGGAGTAGGCGAGACAAAGGTCGGCGGCGGCGGACGAAACCGGAAATAGGGATCTGTACGGGGTTCGGAGGTCGTCGAGGGCGTAGAGGGAGAAGCCATCGCTCTCGTCAGCTGCGAGGAGAGGTCGAGCTTGGCGGCGATGGAGATGACAAGGGGGGCGGAGGAGGAGAGGAGGGCGGGAGGAAAGGTAGAGAAGGGCTGCGGAAGAGCGTAGGAGGGAGCGCCAGGAGCGGCAGACGGCAGCGAAGGCGAAAAGATCGAGGAGGGAGGGGAGGCGGCGAAGGACGGCGAGAAGCGCGAGCGCCGGCAGCTCCGACCAGGGGCGGTGTGCCATATGGCCGTCGTCTGTGACCAAATGCCCGATACGGCTTCGCCCTCGATGGTCAGGAGCTCGTCGTCGTCGATTGGTCAGCAGAAAAATGCCTTCGAATGTCCGTTGACTGTGATGAGTCTTCTCATAGTAAAATAACCGTATTAGCCGTAGATATCACAGGTAATTACAAATGACCCATTATAATTATCTTTAAAGATTTATATTCATATTTCCGTAATTTTAAAAATAAAATATCTAGATCTATTTACCTATCGATATTAATTTTACTAATAAAAATATAAAAATATAAAAATATAAAAATAATTTTAATATTTGATGACGGACGATACTATCACGTGCTCACGTGTTCCAAATCCCCGACGCTAGTGCCCGTCAATTGGCACCGTAGACCTGACTGTACACAGCAAAATGTCATGCTATCCTCACTATTGGCCTTCGTGATGTCAATGATTCATTTAAGGAGCTTTTCTACAATGAAGTCAGTCATTGCCGAAGACGTACTTTCCGTGGGTATTACTTGTGTTTTTGATGTTTCTAAAATGAAAAAGAAGTATGTTGCTTTCAATTCACCTTTAGGAGGTCATAACTCTATATTAGAGTAGAAAGTTGCTTTTGAGAACATTGTATCTTGTTTTTATTATCTTTTTATTCTATCGGTTCTCTAAAGCTGAAAAGTGGAAACTTCAAACAATGAAATTTTCTCATTTTGAGGAAAGATTTTATTCAGATACATATAGGTTGTCATAATATTACCGGAAGAACAACTTTGTTTCTGTTGAAAAGAACACAACAGAATTGCTTGATTCCATTTTAAACATAAAAGTGATTGATCATTATACTACAGGATGGCCGTCAGAGGCACAGCAAGTGTTCCAAGTGATATCTCAAGGAACTTGCAAAGAGTGTATCTGTTCAAAAATTTCTCGAAGATAAACCATTTAAACAAAATTTTTCTAAAGCTACCTAATGGTGTAAGACTCTGTATACCTTTTCACGCTCCAACTAACGTCGGACTAAATGAGAACTTGGATGAATAAAACTCTAATGACTAGGAAGAGTAATTGGGGCAGGAACATACAATGTCTTCGAAAAATTCTAGATCAAATTACAAAGGTAGCAATGAAAAAAGTGGAAAACCACGGTCGTCTCAGATCAGGTCAGCGGGTCAATCAAATATATGATTACATATGGTGATGGATGGAATATTTTGGGTGATTCCAGCTTCCCATATTGTACAAGCTTACTGAACAGTGTTAGAACACCATCTTTGAGAAAGATGATAGGTGTGCCGCAACAGGGCATCCTTGATTCTTTCTTGTGCATCTGCACTGCAATTGTTTGTCGGCCGGCGGAGCATGGTGCCTTTCTTTTCTTCCACATTAGGATCTGTGACAATGCAGGAACACACAAACAAAGCCAATAATTGCATATGAAACCTATAGATAAAATGAGGTGCATGTTGCAAAATTTAACATCACAAGACACAGCTACTGTCTTTGGCTTTCTCAAGTACTAAATCAAAATAATTCATGATATTTGAATAGCCTCCCATGAGAAGCATCACTGACACACACTGATTCAAGAAACACTACAGTTGAACAACCAAATGCAAACAAAACCTTACAGATTTCATCTTATAAAATTTCTCTCACTTGATCTAAGAAAACCTTACAGAATCAATCAAACAAAACCTCAATGTCATGGATGCATCATCTTTCAAAAAGATAATGTTCTTTTATACCAAAGAAGCAAAAAGTTATAAAAACAATTAAGTTGCATATGTTTAAGGCAGGAGGAGATCACTTAAAGGAAATTGAATAAAAGCAAATATCTAGTTACGAGTAGGATGATTTGTACCTTAAGAAGATATTTACAGCCTGCAATTTGGTCTCCTACCAAGGATAAAATTTGACTTAGTTTTGACTTCGACATTATTTTTTTTTTATAAACAAAAAGAGGTGCGTGTGGGATGCACCTTTTCAGGACCTCTGTATACAAGGGACCCATCATGCAAACATTTCAAAAAGGATGGCAACATTGTAAGCCTAGGAAACAAGATATAAGAATGGGTAAATTACCTCAAAAGCGCCTCTTCTGCTGAGGATAACCAGGATTCTGCATTCCCAGCCCTGGATCTTTTCGTCTCAACTGTTCCCAAAAAGAGAATATATAAACATACAATTACTCAAATTAGAAAAAATAAGCGCATCTAACAGGAAAAAAACATATGGCTGCAAAGACTACCTGTTGCTGATGGGCCTGAGCAGCAGCACCCCTTTGCATTGGAATATTACCAGAAGTAGGAGCACCAACACCAGTTTGGGTTGCAACATTAAAAGCCGGCATGCCTGTGTTCGGCATCCTTTGCATTCCAACCACATGCATAGGCCGAGGCATAGACCTTGGAGGCGCAACAGATGCACCTGCTACATTACCAGAAGCAGCATTTCCAGAAGATACCTAATAACAGAATCATGTGATCAGGGAAAATAAATGAAGGCCATATAGTTGCAGAATCCAATTCAGGATGGTCCTCAAATTTTTGTTTCATTTACATGGATTATTCTAAATGGAAAATTGAGGCAATAAATAAATGACAATAAGTTGTAGAATGTAGATGGACTTGATTTATAAACAAAACAAAGAAGTTGCAAAACTGAATTGTGGTACATAACCAACAAAACAAAGATATAAAAAAAAATGTAAGTTCCTAACATGCCACATTTCAGACTCCATTGTTCATTATTTATGTCTGAACTGAAACGACATTGCATTTATCCCCATTTGAACATTTCAAGAACAATAGGTATTGTATTTTGAATAGACTTGGTTATATACAACTCAAGTCCTATTGTAGATGCTTAATGAGTTTTCTCGTACAATGATAGTTTATTTCTAACCTGGTAGATTAATTTGCATCATACTTTTAAGTGGACTTATACTTGACCAAGATAAAAGGAGATGAGCCTTCAAGACCTTACCAAAAAAAATCTATTACAGACTTCATTGCTACCTTGGTAGAGTTTATCCTTCTCTGTGTTGCCAATGTAACACCTTACAGATTTCATGGAGTAGAACTTTGCAATGGGGCACTTAAATAAAGAATGTCATAATTTGTGTAATGTCGTAAACAATAGTAAACATTTTAAGGATCAGAGCATTCTGATAAGAGTTTTCTATCCTTTTTATCGATGAAACTATTTGTGGCAAGTTAAATAATTAAATAGATATCTTAAACTTGAATTAATCAGACAACAGCAAGAGTTGTAAGCATGTGGACCAGGTTAATCATAGTAGCTAACTCTGTTAACAAGTTCATGGTTGGAGGATATCAGAAAATCAATAGTCTCTTCCTTCTTTCAGAAGTTATGTGAATATTTTTTCCCCAATAAGTTCCATGGTGTGCAAAGAGGATACCAGTTCAGGCATAGTTTAAAGTTTGTCAAAACACATTTTTCTAATGCAAGATATTATGGTGCACTTGGTAGTTCATACCACTAATTCTAAAAATTTAGAATAATCAATCATAAACAATTCAACACTAATCAGGAAAACTCTCGAGCAATTTTCTTTTTCCTCCAACATCCAAATTCCAAATATACAATTGCTATCTAAGTACAATAATGTGACATCAATTATTACAACAATTGAAAAACAATTGGTTTCTATTAAATAACAGTTCGATACAGCACAATACAAGTTTGTAATTTTTGCATCTGGACCAAGCTTTCACAAATCTATTTTGAAAAAGCTGAGATGGAGATGTAACTTCAAGCCTCGAATGGCTGATAAAACTATGTTCATTGTTCAGTTGAAAAAGTTTAATAGCAATATATACCAAAAACAAGCCAAACTTTTGATAACTTCAATCGAGAAAATAAAAAATAAAGCTTGCTTCATGAATTCGGTCCATGCATAGACTAATTACGTGGATATTAAGACAGTGAACTGTCTAAACTTAAAACAACTATTCCATGAGATGACAAATTAATTCCCTTCAGTTGCTACTAATTCAAATGCAAACCAAAAAGTATTAAACTTAGACAAGAATTGATCAACCTCATACGTTATGAAATATGCAGTACAGCATTCTAGGTCTTATTGAGAAGAGATAATCTAACAAGCCTTTCTATTATCCCCTTTTCTACCATTCATTTAATCTTAACTTATCAATATCAAAATTTGAACATCATTGCTTGCACTTCAAATTAAAACAAACCTTTGTTACAAAAGATTTATAATACTGAATATCATTTTCTGAAGTACTTCTGTTAGTTCTTTTTTGGTAGTTGGCCAAATTGTCTTTTTCACGATTTTGACCCTTTTTGGTGATAAAAATCCCACGCTGGCTTACTAATAGTTGGCTTGTGATCAAGGTATCAAATATTGATACCAGTAAAATTATTTTCAAGCCAAGGAATGCCATTATCTTGGCTTTGATATTTGTGTTGCAATAAACCAACTGGACAGCAAGCCAAAACTTAGGTACTTGTGTGTTCCTTCGATGCATTGCCAAATGTAACAATCCTAACACTTTGGTATCTGGCATTAACATCAAAATTTCCAAAAGTTCAGTAAAGGATATAATTATTCATGATTAAAACTGCTGACTACATTCACTATCTGCTTAGCATACCGGTTGAGAAGGCTGGACAGCAACTGTTCCCTCAAAATCTGCAGTAGTATCAACCGGACGAGCAGGGTAATTAACAATTTTTTCTCCTGGTTGAGATGGTACCAGAGCACTGAGCAATCACAGCAAATTTGCATTGTTAAATTACAAGAAGACAAAGGTGAAATGTGTAATTACAAATCATGGAAGGCCAGGCAATCATGAGAAAATAGCATGAGTTCAAATGTTTCCTTTATAGGACAAAATGAAAAAAATAACTAGATGCAACCTAGTCTGTGCAGTATGAACAGAAAATAACTTACTTCCGTCCTGGCAAAGGATCCATCCGAAAGTACCTGAAAAGCCAAACTGAAAATATGTTCATATAGAAGAATAGAAATAAGTGTTCTAATTCCAAATAACATATCTAAAATTTAGAGAAGAAAGGTACTAGACAATTGTCAAACAACCTAAACATATACATGCATCACAAAAAGAATGCATTGAATAAACTTTCCAACAGCTGCAGGGTCAAAATTATGTAAATGATAAGTGAAAATATAAAGTATTGTCAAGTTAGTTTTGTTATCCTGCAGGGTTGAGATGAATTTTGTTGAAAATCCTTGCTGCACAATATTTTATCAAAATCTGCTACACATTGGAGGTTGATGATGGGTTGAATTTGTATTTAAGACTTTACAAGAAAACTATTAACAACTACACTTAAGCATTAAGTCATGAAATATATGGCCCACAACACATTCAATTTCAATTTTTGTGCTAAGAGGTTTGTGGAGCTATGTTGTAGAAATTATGGTGTCAAAACAACCAACAATAGAGGACGTTTGAATTACTATCCTAGTAGGAAACAAATATTTATGGATAATACAAGTGGCAAGTTACATTGTGATACCACCACTACATTATTGTTGTCCCACATGCCACCTGGTAGGAAATAATTCTAGGCATATATGCTACTTGATGGGCTTGAATCAAGACACCCAACCTTAAAGTAGGCAATATTGTGACACCAATTATTCACGCAGGAAGTTGATCATGAGTTAATACAAGACTTAGTGGGTCAATCAATAGTGACATTGGCTTAAGCATAAAGGGCCATGTGCTTTAAGGCCTACTATAATCAAGTTAGGGGGTAAGTGATCCATCAACTTGTCATGAGAAAATGTGATCTTTCCAAGCTTAATATCTGAGATCAAATTGATAAAACAATTCCCTGCCATCAAAAGTTAAATATGTGACAGCATCTCTTTATCATCCACAATGTATTCACCAAATAAACTGTCACAACCACAGAGGTTCATCATCATAATCTTTCAGCATGATTTTATATAGTGAGAAGAAAAAAAACCATTCTGATGCTGTAGTTAGTTATTTAACATAGGATTGCAAGAACCAAACATGCATATAATTGATTTTTTTGTGATTGATTCAAACTAATAATTCCAAGGACACATAATACCTCCATTTAGACCTATATAGAAAGTAGGTAAAGACTTAAATTGACTGACAAGAATTGATAGACATGCTATCATTAAATTGAGCTTAAGCATCTTTAATAAGTGGTTCAGGTTAAACAAATTGACAGGGCAGTCATCTCATGAAATCAGATTGTGAAGATTATATCATTACCAACCTAGTATTGGGCATGGTGAAAGCTCAAATAGGAAAGGATTATCCATGGATAAGACTAAGGGGCTCGTGAAGCATCGTCGGATTGGGCCTCACATGCATAATGCTACTGTTTAATTCTAGGCTGGCTATGTTAGTTCCTCACGAGGACATCAACACCAATAAGATTGTAACTCTCCAGTTTAGTCTCATATCGGGATGAAGAGAATACTTGAATGAATTTATAAGAACTAGATGAGTCTCCTACCATTAAAATGGGTTTACACATTTTAAAGAAATGGTTCAGAAAGTTAATGGGTCAATTATCCCATCGGACCAGATTATAACAACACATTACTGCAACAAAAGTATGATGTTGTTCATTATGCTATAGTGATACACCAGTAATTCCATACCTTAGTTTGATATTGGTACTGATGCCTTACTGCATGTAGCCATAATCTTCAGGATTAGAACCCTTACTAGAGAAGTTCAGTTGACACATTTATATCATTCACAGTCCACCTTAAAAAAAATTGTTCATTTCCTCTCAACTAAAACTGATCGCATGACTACCTACAGTAACCTAGCTCATGCAGACTCATGAACTTTTAATGAACACAATATACAATCAACAGGAGCAATCCTAAGTGGACAGTTATACAATTTAATGCCAGATGATCATGTACCTGGTCTAGCAAATGCCAAGTGACTCAAAACTTATACCCCTATTGGTAATATGCAAGAAGTAAATACAGCTAAATAATTTAGTTCTTCCAAGTTATCTTGCAAATCTCAAATAATTCCCGCACAAGCTCTAAACTTGACCTCTTCAACCTAATTAACAATAAGTCTATTGACGAGATCTATGGAAATTTATAAAATTTCCGATACCAATGAGGTATCAAGCAGTCAAGACTTTCAGCTTTTCCACAATTTAAACTAGCCATGATGAACTCAAGCAGTTAAACTAATTTCATTTCCCATTTGTCTGCTCTCTAATTGATTTTTGTGTTTTACTTTAGACAAAAGCAACAAACGATATGACAAGCTCTCTAATCCTATTCATGAGGATGGCAATCCTATATATTCTATACTCCTTCAATGATCAGAATACACAATGAACAGGGTCCCATATATGGCATTGCTGGAATATGCAGCACAATGAATATTAAGTTTGCCATTGTCATTTAGCAGGTACAAGTGAAATAAATTTGTATAGAACACTTCCATGACAATTCTTGTTGCCAATCTCAGTAAATAGGTATAAACAGAATTCGATTTGTATAAAAAAAATTTATAGCAGTTCATGTCATCAAATTACAAAGAAAATTAAAAATTTCTGTTAGTTCTATAAAATACAAGTGGGTTTTCATAAATTGTAAATGCTTCATGAAGTTCATGAACTTTTTTGGCAAAATAATATATCACAAAAATTACAACAGATGGTTTAAGTTTAAATTATAATTATCACAAGGCAAGCCAACTTAGAATTGAGTTTTTTGTGAATAAATTAATGTGTACAACTATACCATCTTCCAGTAAATCAAGGAAAAGAATGCAAAATTTTCTGGATTTTTTGGATGTAGGAAATTGTCAATTTTATGACCAGAAATAATGAAGGCGCTTCCATGGAACAAAAAACAGAATTACGTTTACTAATCATGCTTTCGGCATCAATTTTCAAGTTTTTTATATTCAGAGACAAAAGTAATAAGAGAAAGCAATAATGCCTTATAGAATACCATATTGTTGCCTATAACAGACTAGTCTATATGGCTTGACTTATGCCTGGTCATACGGAAGAATCATCAAGAGCCACTTCAACAATGACAAGCAACAAAAGACAAAAAGACAGGAGATAATTTAATTTAAAAAGAATTAAGAAAATCTTTACTCGTGCTCCAGAGCTTGCGCTGCAGTTATCCGCTTTCGAGGATCATATCTGACAAAAAAATAAGTTTCACATGAGTCTATGATCCCAATGTGAAACAGATCTTTCCATTCGATCTGATTTCAGGCAAATGAAGAATCATAATTATACATATGAACAATATGGAGGTATTATGATCACCACAACAAACATGACCATAAAGTTTTTAATATGGTGAAGAACTCTGATGTTTCAGAAAAATTACATACTCCAGCATCCTTGATAGCAGATCAAATGCAGGACTTTTCTGAGGCACAGAAACAAAATTATGAAGACCATGATTCTCGCTGCAGAAAATAAAGTTCAAAATATTTATACTGAGTCAAGTAACTTTATTTTTAAAAGGAATTGCTTCCCCTAATGTCAAGGAGAGATAACTAACTACTTATGGCCCTGTATATGTTGCTGGTCATTTTGCCAATGCGGAAGATTGACCAATGTAGGCCACCTTTCAGGTGTAGGATGCCCTGTAGGAAATTATTGCTTATATTTTTTTTCTGTGGGAAAAATAGTAGGAATACATAAATGCATGAGATGCTCACTCACCTAGGACCTTGAATATCTTGTCCAATTGATCAAGCTAAAAAGGGATTTCAGAATTTAGAGATCACTGGATAAAATTAAAAAGACTACACTTGATGATAAATAAAATATTCCAGTGAAACTAATCGAAGATTAAGAAAGACAAGGGGCCAGAAAATTTACATCTTAGAAAATGAACTGTTACCTGAAATGGGTTGGATGCACCCTTGACTTCTACTCCTTGAAACAATGGTTTGAGAGTCAATAGCTCAGCAAAAATGCATCCAACAGCCCACATATCTAAATGCAATTTAAGGGTCTCAAACTTTAACATTACGAATTTATGACCAGTTTAAACCAGCATCATATGATATGCCAGGATACCAACAGCGCTTGTATAGTGCTTTGCGCCAAGTAGCAGCTCGGGAGCACGGTACCAAATAGTTACCACAACCTGTTCATTAACAAACACCAAACAGATGAGCTTGTGAACAAGGTACTTGACCAGAACAAAACAAAATAGGCACAGATAGGAGGATAGCTACCATCCTCTGATAACAAGAAATATGAATATTCAACAAAGAAACAGCTATAGTCATCACCTGGGATTATATATCTTTCTTGATATCCATTGGCAAAAAGCCATATAGTAACTTAATAAAGCTAAAGATTATAACACAAAAAAAACTCTAATATACTTAGTTCATAGCAAGCATGTGCCAGACAAAATTAATAAGATTTTAATTTTCAACATATTCTACTCTTTCATTTCTACCCTATTATTCAATATGGGTCATAACTTCATCTTTCCATGCATTGAACCTCTAATTTGATTAACTTTTTAAGTTTAATACTTTCGGACCTCCATGATACACAAAAAGAAACAACAGTTTTTCCTTCCATAATTTCTTGTAATGCAAATCATTCATATCAGAGATTTTTCCAAACAAGGTGGCATCTGCTATATAACAGACTTACAAGGATAAACAGAAGATCTTAAAAAATTTATAATTAGATAGAGAGATAGATAGAGAGAGAACTATCTGTCCAAGGATGTTCTGAGTAGGTGGAACTAGAAATAGTATGAAAGTTAGCATGACATGAAATAGAATGAAATCTCAAACAACTGACTGACGAAGATAAATAATATCATGAACTAGCTACTCAAAGCTGAATTTTTTTGCATGTGACAAAGGCAATTTTTACCCCATTTTCATACAAGGGCTTCAATGGAGCTTGATAGATCCGGGCAAGTCCAAAATCAGCAATTTTTACAACTCCATGTTCTTCCCCATCACCCATAACCTGATACAGATCAAAGTCCTACTTGAAGAAAGATAAAGAAATCATTTTTTTATAACTTAGAACAAGATGCAATCAAGAAATACCAGAATATTTGATGGCTTTAAATCCCGATGTATAATCCAATTACTGCAAGCAAAAAGATTCTTGACAATTTCAGCAATTCTAACATTTTATTATTGATGTATATGCGACGACGATGGTAGCAATATCACATATAATATCAGAATCCATGGCGTCATTGCATCTATAATTGTCACCTATGAAGATAGTTTAGTCCATTAAGAAGCTGCCAGAGCAATGACTTTACAGTGTATTGATTGATGCCATGGTTAAGCTTCTCTCGATGATGTCTAATGATTTCCTGTAGTGCATAAGCATAAAAGGACAAAAAGTGATGAGACAATTAAGAAATACAATAACAGAAATTTCTAATAGCATAACAATGTGGTCCAGTTCTTTACTGCCTTAAGTAAACATTTGGCATGCCCAACCTATGTTTATGTTTTACAACTGCACATCAAGGAGTATAATTCTCTTCTAGTTGATCCAAATGATTTATTTAATTTCCTTTCATCAGCTTGCATCATCTAAATTGGTTTATTCACTAACTAAGATACCATCTTTCTTTTTTTTTTCTATCACCATATCATGGCAAGTGATGAATTTGTTTCCTAACCTCTCTTTTCATATCTCAATAACCTAATCATGGTTTTTATCAGCAAGAATCAAGCATAAAAAGTATGCAGCAAGCAGGTATTTATTTTTCAGTCCAATCTAGATTAAGATATTATCTCAGATAAATAATATAGATTTAAGCTTTAAGAGAGAAGGAAAAGCATCAGCGGAGAAAAACGAAGATGAAGCCAAAAGCAACAGTAACAAAAGAGCACAAGAGAAACAGGAGGATCAATAAATTGAAGAGAAGACACTATAAATGGCATTAAAACAAATGAAAACAAATAAAACCAGCAGTAAACAACGAAGAGATAGTAGGGGCAATACAGTCAACAAGTACATCAGAGATAAGTAAAATACTCTTCAATAGAATAAAACAGGAGAGGTTGGTCTGATAAGGAGAATAATACAGTGACCCCTTATGCCATGGAGAAAACAAGAGAGAGAATTAAGCAAGTAATTAATATTTATCACAATTGGCAAAAAGCGATTGATTTTTTTTTTTTTTTGTTTAAGTGGATAATAGGTGGATGAATACACAGGTTCTTGCTTAAATAGGGTTTGGAAAGGGTGAATAAATCCAACCTTACGCCTTGGGCAAAGAGGTTGTTTCCATGTACCTAAATCCTTGACACCCAAATCACAGAGAGAAACCTTCATGTGGCATATAAAATTTTGAATACTAATGGATATATAAGCTTTCGAATGGCACTTGTAAAACTTCCTCTTCGGTAAATTCACATGCAAATTACCAGTTTTATTCCTTAATATTACTTTATATAACAATATTACATGCTTATCATCCAAATAAATACATCTTTTGATAGAAATCAATGAATACTGGTATCACAAAATTTTTTTCTTGACAAGATAATAAGCATACTCACATAAAGATCATGCTCAGCATAATCAAATGCTAGATAGAGAGACATATCCGCATGATTGATGTGCACATTCACTAATTTGACGACATTCTCATGGCAAGTTTCTCGTAATAACTGCAGTGACAACAAAATAATGTGAGAAAATCATACAAAATATAAACTGGTACACAGATACATCTCCACTAAAACAAAAGTGGCTATGTTTGTGTACAATAATTGAAATTTTAATTGAATGTTCAATCTTTTTTTTAATAATTTTCTTCAGATTCTATCTAATATTCTGTGTTCTTGTGCACATGCATTATAACTAGCCACAAAGAAAACCAAAAATTTGCAGAATGAGCAACTAATGGGTCGATGAGCAATGCAAAAATGATTAAACATCATTTACCAAACATGAAACTATTTATCACATATACGATTACACATCTCCACTGTGTTATATTTAAAATGTTGTTTTATCAGACTGTGGTTGACACCATGTGCTTGTTACAGCCCTGCATCCACAAACTTGAAAGTCTGAACCACCAACTAAAGTCTAAATCAACAGTAGTAGATGCATCTAGCTTGTAAACCAACTCAATTTTCTGCCAACATCAAATGTGAGAATAAACTGAGATGTGACTCCTGCACTTAAGTTTTAATGTGCTTGTCAATGCTCAAACATAGCCCACAATTAAATCCTAATATGCATATGGCCCAATCTACTGGTGTCTCGACACCATGATGTGGCTGCAACCCCATTGCACGGATAGTCCCTTCCTACTTGTGCCACACCATACCTAGTATGGATCATTTCTAATATACAACAGTTTTTTAAATTAAAGCTAGGCGCGAAGGTTTTAAAACACCCGAGGCACTAGACACTCGCCTAGACACCCACCCGAGCGAAGCGAAGGGCTCTCAAATATTAAAATATAAAAAGTATATATTACAATTGATATATATGATTATAAAATAAAATCTCATCCAATATTTCTTATAGAAGCTAATTTAAATTTTATCATATATTAGAGGGACCTGTTGGTGCAAGGTCAACTAATTATAAAAATAAAATCATAATATAAAATAAAATCAACTTGTCGGCCAGGGGCAAGTTTGTAGCTTCCTACGGACTGTCATGGATAAAGTTGTAAACGGAGTGTTTGATGTAATGCTCATGTATGTCCGCGTCTTTTGATTTTGTTCATGTTTTGCACAGCATATAGAGAGCTTGCAATAGGTTTGGCAATCCCATTTTGGCTGGTTTTGGTGGTCGTTTCAGGCTTGTACATGCAGGTTGTGTGCAATCGTCATGCAAAGGCAAAACTGCTCTAAAACAGGCCATCCATGCAACCATTTTGAGAGTTCTAACTCCACAGAGTGGTACGAAGGGTCAGCCAATACAGCACCTAGGAGCTCCCTAGGTGACACATGGCTGGATGGGCCTTTTAGGTAGTGTCTAGGGTTGGTTCACTGCCTCGTTCTGCAACAGTGTCATATGAGCACTTGTGAGGACTTTGGGCCACATGGACCACCTTGAACCTTTTGTCATGCGACCGTTCAGATCTTGCAAAGTCCATGTTTGTAACTTGCATTACCTATCAAATGTTTGCTGAAATGGTTGCCTGTGGATCCTGAGTTAAACGCTTTCTCTAACTCGTCTTCTCTTTTGTAGGTCTTTAAGGGATCATAAGAGGTTTCGGGGAGGCTAAGCCTTTACAGACAGACATGCAAGGGTGTCGCACGACTTAGGCAAAACCAGCTAAGCCCATGACAGGATAACAGCAGAGGAGGTTTCGGACCTGTCCCTCGGTGGTGGAGGGAGTTGTGCATGAAAGCAGCGACGGCAAAGGAAGCTTCAAACCTATCCATTAATGGCGGAGGGAGCTGCGTGCAAAGGCAACGACGGGGGAAAAGGTAGGTTGACCAACGAGAGTCTCGGGTTTTACTTTCACTAGGTCGAGGTTGGGGTCGAGGGGGTTTTACTATGAGGTTTAGTTGGTTCAATTAAACCAACTAAGTTATTGTTCGATCGAACCAAATTACACATTCTGGTTCGATTCGCTGGCATTGAATCGGGTGCTCGCACAATGTCTAGGCGCCTGGGCTCAGGTGAGCGCCTAGGCGACTCTTCGGTGAAGTGTGTCGCCCAAAGATTGTGCGAGGCGCTCAGGCCTCACCTCACGTTACCCGACCACCTAGGCGAGGGCTTGGTCGCCTATTAAAACACTAATATACAGGCAATCATATAAAGCTTAAATTGGATGAAATCCATGTGTTTCTATAAAAGTAACAACTAAACACTAAATTCTACCTCCACTGAGGTAATTCAAGCTATAAAACTGTTTGATCCTCTCGCCGGCCATGATATAGGAAATAAGATGAGAAACCATTCAAAGCCACTTAGTGTATCCTTTGGTTGGACATCAGTGTTTTCATCAATCACCTCCTCCATTTACCGGGTATGGCATCTCGTGTTCATGCACAAAAAAACTGCGCCTGACCATCCCAAGTTGGCATTTATATAGCAAATATCATCTACAACACATTCTTACGATACTAAAAACTAACCTATAAACTAAAACAGTTGTGTCTCCCAACTATTCTCGAGGAGGGGAACTCATCTCGTCCTTGTAATACGAAAAACCAACATATAAACCATTATAGTCGTCCTGATCTATAGCCTCGAGGTGGGAAAAAAGAGCAGCCTTAAGATTTGAGCCCCTGAGGACCAAGATCCACCGACTTGATATATCACCAGAACCAACCAACCAACGAAAAGAATCGATAAAAGGGTAGATACGCACCATGATCTCTCGGATGGCGGTGGGGGAGACGCCATCGCCCTCTTTGGATTGCTTGAACTTCTTGATGGCAATACAACCCTTGCGGAGGCTCGTCCGCGCCAAGAACACCAGCCCGTAGGTCCCCTCCCCGATCTTCCCCACGAGCTCGTACTGCTGCAGCCACGCCGGTCGATTCCCCCCACCTCCCCCGCCGCGGCCGTCGCCCATCTCTCCGCTCCTGCGGAGGCGTCGCGCCTGCCCTCCTGCTCCTCCTCTTCCTCCTCTCCGGGACGCCGCCCCCCTTTGTGCCCTTCTCGCTGCAAGACTCTCGTTATTGCAATTAATATTATTACCGTGGTGGTGAGACGGCCGTTTTAGTTGGTGGGGTAGAGGAGGAGGAGGACCGACCGTGTGATGCTGCTGATGATGAGAGCATCCTCTTCGGGTCACTAACCAGAGAACTGTACCACTTGTTCTGGAAACTAATCTCACGCCCTCCATTTCTTTTTATCGAAGGCTTTATATAACCATCACTGCATCTGATCATTCCGGAGCTAAGTCGGGCGGGTGGATTCACTTAATTAAGACTGTCACGTGCAACGCATGTGAGTAAGAGATCACGTTTAAATTTCAAATGTATCCTTAATACTTTCCTTTTCACAAAAATAGCCTTTTTTTTCCAAAAACAAATTATATTATTTACTAACAAAATTAGACGTGAAGGATTATTATTTAGTTTTAAGGGATGTATCTCTATGTTAACATAAACAATTAGACTTTGTCCGAATAGGAACGTTCCAACTTGGCAAGGTACGTACATTTTATGTTGAAATAATTTTAATTTTGATATTAAAATTTTTCATATTATAGTTTATGATTTTAATTGATATTAAAATCATGTTATTGAAATCTAAATTATCTTAAATCGTGAAAAAAATATATATATATTTAGGTATTAGATTTGTTTTTTTTATATTTGTGCATTAAATTTATTTTATATTATTATTATTATTATTATTATTGTTGTTGTTGTTGTTGTTGTTGTTATATGACACTTGTACGATCAATCTGTGTTTGCATTATGCCCCTACTTCGAAAAATTGGTCTATGGTGCTCGTCTAAGCGATACAGGTTTTCTCGTGTGCATAGAAGATCCACATATAATATAATGGAGATGTAAAAGGAGAGGAGGTGTAGCACTACTAGCAACAACTTGCTATCAATGGCGATGCTACTATCTATGATAGCGCTTTGATGAGCGGGCTATCATAGACAATGTTGTAAATATGGTACTTGATGGAATGCTCGTATATGTTTATGTATTTTAATTTTGTTCATACTTTATACAGCATGTAGAGGGTTTACAATAAGTTTGACAGTCCATTTTGATTGACTTTTATAAATATTTCAAGCTTGTAAACATATGTTTTGTATAGCCAGATAAAATTGCGTAGAAATAAATTATCCAAATAGCTATTTTAGGGGTTGTGGTATAAAATATCAACCAACATAGCATCCAAGAGCTACCTGGATAGCATATGATTAAATGAGCCTTTATATAATGTTTAAGGCTAATTCGTTATTTTATTTTTCTATAATATCATGTGAGCACAAAGATAAACTAAGATCAACAAAGTCCATAATAGGGTGACGACCTATTGCTTTGCTGATGTGCGATAGCCCTACCATTTGCGACAGCACAAGAAGGGACGATGGTGACTGCAGGGTCGCAGCAATGAACTCGGCTATGTGCTTCCCCGCAACCGAGGTTAATGGCAACGGTCGAAGGCTATGATGGCGGTGGCTAGCGATGCTATCGTATTCATAGATTCATAGATGTAGCAACCGAAAAGGAATAGTGTTGCCAAAGGGGCTTCCATACCAAGATAACAGACCCAATGAGAGACCATGCGGAATGAATAAGCCACGATAAAAAACCAACAGAGTGGGTATATACAACTCGTGATTTGTTGTGGTTGGGTCGTTAAATATCGCTACCTAATGTAGTTGATTTTTTTTAATGTAATTTATTTTTAATCTGATTTCTTTTTAGTTTGACTCATTTATTATAGTATTTGTAAGATGAACTAATAAATTGAGTTGAAATAAGAGTATAAATGATTCTCTTATCAGAAGGTTAAAAATCAAAATGATAGGAATAATTATAAGATTTCCACTTAAATTGTCTAAGATCTATCATTTTAAATTTTTTAATGACATTTGATGAAGAAGGAATTGGAAAGAGAGAAAAATACCCTGAATCATATTAGGAACATGAGGAGAAAAAATAGCTTAGTAAAAATAACATAAATGATACCCTAAATGATAGTGTTTCATAAAATGACACCCAGTTAAACTATATCCCATGCTTTTCATCATTTACTAAAAAAAACTATTTTGTCAAACCTAATGAAACCAACAAAAAGAGTCCTTAATTTTTTCTATTGATACAGGATGAAATGAAGAACTTATAAAGCTTTGCTCCCCAAAACTATCGATCATTTGATCCCACGATATCACCAAGAGTATCACCTGTGCTAACTCTCAAAGGATAGATGGTTAAATGGATGAGAAGACGGACAGGGCCCTTTGTCTCTTTTTTTTGCCAAGTGATTATTTTTGTTCTCTTTCTTTATATGTTGTGTTCTAACAATAAAGCGTATAACAAATGAATTAATAATTAATTGAATGATGGAATATATATATGATTTCTAAAATATATATTTTTTAAGAAAAAAATTATTTCATTAAATGTATAATAAGCCCGTGCTTTGGACTTTGGGTGTCAATTCATAAAGACTATATATATACGATGATCTATTGTATTAGATAGAAAGGATTATAATATCATAGTCTTACGTTCAACTATAACTAGTATATCAATAGAAGCACAAGTATCATATATTTGTTATCCTTACTTAATAATATAATTTATGTTATTTATACTTCATAAATATGATAAAAAAAATATTCATGTTTTCTGTCTCTAAGATCGAAATATATGCTTTCCAAAAACATAATTCTCAATGGTTTACAAAATATTAGCTAAGCATATATAAGTATTAATATATATGTTAAGCATAACGCAACAAAACAAAGTATGTTAATAGACTTGAATATAAGGTTAGGTTATAGCAATAAAAATTCATATAATTATTAAAAATAATAATTAAATTTTAATCGATCTTAAGTGAATTTAAGACTTGAATGAATTTGACTATAATTAATGTAAAAAAATAAATTTTAAATACTATGTACATACGCCAAAGGAAAGCTTTCATCCCCTGCGGAAATCCCGTGGCGTTGTTTCGCTTATCACCGTACATCTCCTTCATACCTGATCGATCATCACCGTAGGAACCTGCACGCGATTCCAACGGCTACTTTCTCCGGCTGTCTGTCGAAGGATGGCAGAGACGAGGAAGTAGGAACTAGCCGTTGGAGGGCGTCTGCCCAAAGAAACAACACGAACCCCTTGGATTGACCGTCCATATATAGGCCGAAACGGGGTGCCGTCAACATACCTTGCGTACAGCGACCCGCTCTACACCCCATCGTCGTCTCTCTATCTCTCTCTGCGAAGGGGAAGGAGGGAAAGCAAACTCCTCCCATCGCCTCCTCCTCTCTGCAAGCGATCTCTCTGTCCGCCCTCACCGGAGGAGAACGAAAAGCCATCTTAATTAAATTGCTGTTCTTTTGTATATTCATACTATTTGTTGTCTGATCGAGTTTTTGGTTGCAGGCTTCATCTCTCTGTGATTGATTTATTTCGTTGTTATCGTTCCTTTAGTATTTCTATTGTTTTCTTGGATTGGTTTTGCGATTTCTTCTAATCCCATGGACGCAGGAAGCTTTTCTTCGTCTGTCTCTTCAGGGAACCGTCGATCGGCGTCTCGTCGCCACCCTCTCCAGGACGTCCCCTCGAGGCCGTTCATGCCTTCCATGCATACCTCCTCCAGGAATCCGTCGTCTCGGCAGACTGTAAGCCCCTGTTCTTGCCTGAAACAGAACAAACACTGGTCGCCATTTTCTCTATTTATCTGCCCAGAATCATATTTGTTTCTGATCTCGATCTCTTGGAATTGTCTGTGTTTAGGATTCTAATGGTTCCTCTTAAATGTGGTTTTCCTTAATGTTCTTTTCGGACGATTACAGGGAGACAGGTTCATTCCCGATCGGTCCGCCATGGACATGGACGTGGCGTACTACCTCCTGACCGAGACGAGGAAAGAGAAGGAGAACGCAGCCGCAGCTTCCCCCTCCAAAGAGGCATATAGAAAGCTTCTTGCTGAGAACATCCTAAAGAACAGGACTAGAATTCTTGCTTTCAGGAACAAACCTCCTGCACCGGCACAGCCTTTCTTTCACGAAGCCGATGTCGTTTCTTCTCATCACGTTAAGCCTGCGAAGCAGCGCAGGTACATCCCACAGGTAATCTTTTTTGCTCTTCCTTCTGGTCTACTCTATTCTCGTGCCACGTTTTGCTCCCTGGGTTGCTGCTTCTCTTACCGGTCCTAGCAAATTCTTGTCGATGTTTTCAGTCAGCAGAGAGGACCTTAGATGCGCCGGATATCGTGGATGATTACTACTTGAATCTGCTGGACTGGGGGAGCAGCAACGTGTTGTCGATCGCACTCGGGAACACCGTGTACCTGTGGGATGCTGCAGATGGGTCTACGTCTGAGCTTGTCACCGTGGATGACGATGCTGGCCCCGTCACCAGCGTCAGCTGGGCTCCCGATGGGCGGCACATCGCTGTTGGCTTGAACTCCTCGGACATCCAACTTTGGGACTCGACCTCCAATCGCTTGGTCGGTGCTTTGTCTTCTTCTCCTCCTCTTCTCTCCCTCTCAACATCATATTTGTACTAGTGGTCATCTGACTCGCTGTTGTATCACAGATGAGGACTCTCAGAGGAGTCCATGGATCCAGAGTTGGTTCTCTGGCATGGAACAACAACATTCTGACCACAGGGGGAATGGACGGGATGATCGTTAACAACGACGTGAGAGTGAGATCTCATGTTGTGCAGACCTATCGAGGCCACCAACAGGAGGTGTGCGGACTGAAGTGGTCCGGATCAGGACAGCAATTGGCGAGCGGAGGCAACGACAATCTTCTCCACATATGGGACATCTCCATGGCCTCTTCGAATCCATCTCCCGGTCAAAACCAGTGGCTCCACAGGTTTGACGATCACATGGCTGCAGTAAAGGCTCTCGCTTGGTGCCCGTTCCAGAGCAATCTGCTTGCTTCCGGTGGCGGCGGAGGCGACAGGTGCATCAAGTTCTGGAACACTCACACCGGTGCGTGTCTGAACTCGGTGGACACTGGATCTCAAGTATGTTCCCTGCTGTGGAACAAGAACGAGCGCGAGTTGCTCAGCTCCCACGGATTCACTCAGAATCAACTGACCTTGTGGAAGTACCCTTCCATGGTGAAGATGGCCGAGCTCACAGGTCATACTTCTCGAGTTCTATTCATGGCCCAGGTACGGATTGATTTCTTCTCATTTAGGACAACAGAAGCATTGGTTCGAATTGCTGAAGGTTGTCATTAAATTGCAGAGTCCAGATGGGTGTACTGTTGCATCCGCAGCAGGAGATGAAACTCTTAGATTTTGGAACGTATTCGGAACTCCTGAAGAATCAAAACCTGCGGCAAAGTCTACAACTCGAACACCTTTTAGCAGTTATAATCACATCAGGTGAAGAGTGGAATAAAGAAGACTCCTCCCTGTTGCTGCAAAATCTGGACAAAATGACCAAGAAGACTCCTCTTAATCTGCAGATGCTTGCGGATGATGAAGACGCTTTCCTGAACATCAAAATCTGTATGTTTTGTCTCGTGAAGAAGGCAGTAGAAATGCTTGTATGTAAATTTATTGCATAGTGACTACTCTTCCGTGGACGTAGGCGATTGTGCTGCCGAACCACGTAAAAATCCTGCTGTCTCATTCTGTGATTCTTTTCTGCTGTGTTGTGTGCGTGGTTCCAATTATTATTACTAATTAGATGGTCATTGAAATCGTTTAAAGATGAAACAGACAGACCACAAACAATCCGTGGCCAAAGACGGATCCAATTATCATATAATATACTTTCTAATAAAAAATTAAAATAGTATTCGGATCAATTATTTTCACCTAATTTTGATATGAATGAGTCAAATTATTTATAACTAATATTTCAATTCAAAATTTAAATTTTAAGTTATGGCTCAAACTCAACATATATGTGAAATACTATTTTTAAAGAGTGAGACGGTACGGAGTCCCGCCCCCGTTATACTGGCCCCACCTAATCAACCAATCAATGCCGTACTCGTCGTGTCAATGTCAATCGCAGGTCATGAAGAAGAAAGCCATGAAAAAGCAAAAGGAGAAGAGGGAGTGAGAGCCAAGCAACGCAAATGCCGTTCCATCGATTACTTTCGTAAATGTTCCGATCGTTAACCTCCCTCTCTTGTTCTTCTTCGCTCCTCCTCCTCCCTCCCTCCGTGTCTCGGCCACGATCGTGTCAGGTGGTTGTTCTCGATTCATCCTGTTTTGGGGTCGTCGCCGTCAGAGGCCAGCTGTCAAACAGAAGCAAACAAGTTAAAGAAAGCTGCGTCTCTCTATGGGCGATTCGTTTGGCGTATAAATAAATGTCAGTGTCTCGATTCGGGCCATCAGCCGTCGTTGGATGAACTGAGATCTCTCCCTCTCTCCACATACCGCAATCCCCTTCCCTCTCCGCCTCTTCCGATCCGGAGACAGAGCGAGGGAGTGGACTGAGGCGAAGCGAAGAGGCGCATCGGTATCCGAGGTACGTTTTGTTTCTCTGGCTGACTGTGTTCGTCGATCTGACTCCGGTGACGGCTCGCGATCCGGTTTATGTTCTTGCCCAATTCGCACTTCTCGACATCTGCTCTGTTATTTGAACCATGGTGGCGTGTCTGGTATCTTCGTCTCCATGGTCCTTACTCGAATCGGCATGTTCTCGGCTTCGCCCTGGGGACGAGAAGTGAGATGTTTAACGCTGCACACTAATTGTTAGTGGCTCGGTTATTGTTCTCCGGCAGCTTGGCTTGCCGGCATCTCATCACATTTTATTTCGAGCATTCCGATTCTTCCGTCGGTTATAGAAATGGATCGAGCATTAGTAATATCTTGTAGTTGTGTAATTGGTCTGAACTCTGAAGTCTCTTCCCATCAGGATGTTCTCTATATGGAAACATTTCTATTCCTGTGAATCTGTTTGGTTTTCTGTCTAGAATCTTCCGCAGTTTGGCAATAATTTTGATTCAGTTCTACGTTTTTGCTTGTCATTCATTAATTTAATCTTTGATCTAATATATATATCTGAGATCTATATACTAGTTCTACTAATTGACACTTGATCTATGGCATGATGATGATGATTAGCTCTGTTAATTATTCGTGCAGTTGCTTTTAATTACCACATAGCAAATCAAGTTTGAAATAACATGCAGATAAAATTTATTTTAGCGCTGAAGATTCATTCTTCAATCATCTCTGGAAGAATATATTAGCATATGATGGCGTACATTCAGCTTATATGGCATGTTGTTAAGTCTCTAATAAAGATTAGTATAGTAGATCAAAGGTATTAGATAGTTGGCACCAATAGAGAAACAATAGTTACATTGTTTGTAGATGATATCACTGTTTCCTGATACAGTATCCACTATACCAAGAAACATGTGATTAAACATGCAGCTCGACTTCTTCACATAGACCTCGTTTTGGTTGCATGATTCTTTTAAGACTTTGACAAGTAAATTTCAGACAAATAACAACATGCTGGATTGCTTAACAAAGGCTGATGGTAATTTGTCTAAAAGATGAATAACACACCAAGGAAATTTAGATTTAAAGAATATATTTGGATAGATCTGTAGGTGTTGTATAGATCCCCCACAATAAATAAAAGACAATATAGAAAATAATGCTCTCTTTTGCATTTTTGAGTACAAAGAAGTGCTCAAGTATATGAGTTGTTCTTGCTGAGAGCATAGGTCTGTTGAGAATATAAAATCTTCCACATGTGCATGACCCTTTGTCCTTGTTGCGGTATGTATAACTTCATCTAACTCTTTTATGGAATATTCTGAGAGTAATTTGAAATAATAGCTTACGAAGATCGTTCATCATAAGAGGCTGTTGAACTTTATTTTAACAATTCATTCATGATGTTGCCGGATATCACATTCTTAGCCACGACATTTTTTTCCATTTATGGTTAAGAAGAAGTTTGATTTAACAATATTAAGGCCTTGTTGATATTAAATTTTCATAAATGATTTGTTTATTAAGTCAATCCTGACACCTATTCTTCTATTGATATGATGACCATAGACTGCTCTAATCTTTCTCAGGTTGAAAATAATGATAATTTATTTTTATGATTGTCATGTCACGCATGAGAAATGTATTATGTTCATTATTATCCTTCCTCTTCAAAATTTTTGTTGCACATTTTTACTAGAATGCTCATAGTTTCTGGTTATGAAATCATGAGATGCTTTACAATCATGGCTTATTTTGTTCCTTTCCTATTACAGGAAGGAAAAAAGAATGAAGAACAAAGATACTAAATCATCAGCATATCATGATACAAGTTCTAGGATCATACCGATGACTATAATGCTCATTGTCCTATGTGGATTTTCATTCTATCTTGGAGGCATCTATTTCTCTGAAAAATTAAGATTCTTTAAACAGGATGTTGCACCAGCGATTCTGCATAAGCAATCTGTAGTAGCTCCTCTTCGGATTGAATCTGTGGAATTCCCTGAGTGCAGTAGTGACTATCAAGATTACACACCATGCACAGACCCCAAGGTGTTTTTAATTTCTGCTTGCTAGTGTTTAGCACTAGATGTCATACAATCTTAGACATCATGGTACATGACAATAGAGAATATGAATGGTGACTGTTTTAGGTTTTCTCTTTTTCTTGGTTATACTCTAGTTTAGTGTATATTCCTTCAGTACCTTGCCTGTAGTTTCTGCTCCCTTGTTGATCCTGGAGACATGGTAGCATTCTCTGCCTATTGGTATTTGACGTTTCAAGTTTTAAGTCCCTGACATGCAAAGTTAATTAAACAACACAAGAAAACTAAATGTGCATGCATCTTGATGGCATGCTGAAAAAGTCTGTTTATATAGCTTTCTCATGGTCGTCAGAGCATTTTTCATTTTGTGTAGAGATGGAAGAAGTATGGCAACTACAGGCTTAGTTTTATGGAGCGCCATTGCCCGCCAATGGTTGAGAGGAAAGAATGTTTAGTACCACCTCCTGCTGGGTATAAGGTACCTATCAGATGGCCAAAGAGCAGAGATCAATGTTGGTACAGGTATTCTTTCTATTACCTCTTTAATCAAATTCTCTATCTTGTCTTTGTTAGCTTATCTGTAGATTTCTGCATGCTAAACACTTTCCATGTTGATACTTCCTAAAAGTGCAGTCATCATTTTCTTGCCTTTTTGTATATGGTCCAGAAATGTTCCATATGATTGGATAAACAACCAGAAATCAAATCAGCACTGGCTTAGAAAAGAAGGAGAAAAGTTCATTTTTCCAGGTGGAGGTACTATGTTTCCCAATGGAGTTGGTGCTTATGTTGACCTGATGCAAGATCTTATTCCTGGAATGAAGAATGGAACTATCCGAACTGCCATTGATACTGGGTGTGGGGTGAGTGCTGACCATTTATGTTCAGGTTAAATAAACAATATACTTTTCCTAGCAACTTTTTTGTAGGGCTGTATGGATGCAGCAAAGGGAACATGATCTATTTTCCTCATTCATTTTCTAGGCCCAGAATTTGCATACAAGTATCTTCGGATGAATGTTTAATCCATCGATTGATTCCTTTGGTTCCTTGTAGCTTTTAGATTTCATTGATATTTAGCTCAGCCAGGGGAATGGCTTTAATTATACCATACTGTATGTACATGCTTATTTTTTTTTCTGAAAAACTGGTAAAGAAGTTTCACTAGTTGGAGATATTTATTTCTCTTTATTGTTTTGTACATTTGACCCTAATATAGGAAGTTGAGAAGATGGCAATAATGAATATTCTCATCATAGCTTTTCTCCAAGATCAAACTTACTTGATATGGTTTTTATCATATTGTGTCCTGAACCTCACAGATGTGGAAAGAGAAATCAAGTTAAATGTTAGCTAAAGTTTCATCAGATCTGTCGTGATCCAAAGTTATAATACTTTAATCTAAGTATCTTTTAACCATACCTTGTTTGAATAGTACCTTGTTTGAACATTGCTATTATTAACTTTAAGTTTATATTATGAAATTAGACAAATGATATTTAGTAGCCCAACTAAATCATGCTTCTGATTTTCTGCAATAGGTTGCAAGCTGGGGTGGTGATTTGTTAGATCGTGGAATTTTAACTGTTTCTCTTGCACCCAGAGATAATCATGAGGCTCAAGTACAGTTTGCCCTTGAACGTGGCATTCCAGCAATTTTAGGCATCATTTCTACTCAACGTCTCCCATTCCCATCAAATTCATTTGATATGGCACACTGCTCCAGATGTCTTATTCCATGGACAGAATTTGGTAATCTTATGGCTTGTTGATAAGCATATATTGCTGGTCCATATTTGGTGCTCTCAAGTGTGTTTTTAGTATTAAGTTATGAAATATCACAGGAAAAGTCCTTCAAAAATTTCAACATATACATACATATAATGAGATTGCTTAAGAGTTTAACCTTCTTAGCAGGGAAGAAAGAGGGTCTGCCAAAACATGATATTTCATACTTCTTTTATCATGTTTCCAGTATTTATGTGTTGGTAAATTTGAATAGGACTTTTTTTGTTAATGTCTTTGTTTCCTATTCAAAAGAATCAAAACAATATTTGCATTCCACATTTCTACATATTTGTTCATATTTCATTTCTCCATAGTAATTTGCAGTTGAATCATGCCAAGTTGCTTCTATTCATTCTCAGATATTGTTAATAATCATTTTATGTGATTACCTATATGTCTCTCTTACTTTTACTTTTGAAATTTAACTTTTTATTCCAACATTAAATGGCTGATCCTTTCTTCATACCAAATTATGTATTCTGTATTGCAACTTAGATCTATGATCTTACCCAATTTGTGGTACTTACCAACATATAACTCTTAATCTACGTGATATTACAAATCAATGATCCTAAATGTTACATTCGTATTTCAGATGGAATTTATCTGCTAGAAATACACCGAATACTTCGACCTGGTGGCTTCTGGGTACTCTCTGGCCCTCCAGTAAACTATGAAAACAGATGGCGTGGATGGAACACTACAGTGGAAGAACAGAAAGCCAATTTTGACAAAATAAAAAAATTGTTAACCAGCATGTGCTTCAAACTCTACCAAATAAAGGATGACATTGCCGTGTGGCAGAAATCTGTAGATAACAGTTGCTATGATCAACTCAATCCATCTTCTTTTCCAACAAAATGTGATGACAGCATGGATCCAGATTCAGCATGGTACATACCACTTAGAACTTGCTTGAATGTTCCAAGCCAAAAGTTGAAGAAGTTGGCACTAAAATCTGCTCCAAGATGGCCCAAACGGCTGCATATGGCTCCAGAACGTATTGCTGTGGTCCCTGGTGGGAATTCTGGTGGATTCAAGCATGATGACAGCAAGTGGAAGGTGAGAGTAAAACATTATAAGACACTGCTTCTGGCCCTTGGAAGTGATAAAATCCGAAATGTTATGGATATGAATACACTATACGGAGGATTTGCAGCAGCACTCATCAGTTATCCTGTGTGGGTAATGAACGTTGTCTCCTCATATGGTCCAAATTCTCTCGGTGTGGTCTATGACAGGGGGCTCATAGGAACCTACCATGATTGGTAAGCCACTACTTGAATAAGAATCCAAATCACTTTGAACTACCTTCTCATACTGATTTCTCTAATTAAATCTAGATACATACATGAATAAAAGTGAACTAAGCCAACTAAATCTTTTCTTAATCAAGTCAGTGCATCTGGAACTAACAAATAAGGATTCTTTTCGTGTGTCTGGATGTCTAAATGGCGAAAGAGCCTTGCATGAAACTTATAATAATCTGCTTTGTGTACTTAAGTTTTATGACACTGTAAATCATGCAAGAGACTCTATCTCCTTCAAGTGCCTTCTTTGGTGTCTTCTCATCTTTCCTCATATCTCGTGAGCGCTCACAATTCTCTATCAGAATCAAAATTTTGTTACATAATGATGTTGAGTGCATTAAACTTGATGAATAGGATGAAACAAGCTCTGAATATCTAAATTAAGGTCATTTGAAATATATTCTATCTGGGAACTTCAATGTTTCTGCTTTCTGAGATACTACATGTGGAAATTTTGCAAAATGAGAAGGCGTGATGCACTTGTATCCCAGACAATAAATAACAAATTGGTGTTCTTGTTCTGCTTCCACTGTTGAATCCATATTGAACTTACCTATTTTCAACTTTCTCTTCCCTTATCATCTGATATAATTTTCACCATCTTTGGAATAGAACTTTTTCAGGTCAGCTGTGTAAGCAGTCTTTTTTACTGGATCTGTTAATGAAAGATGCTTATGAAATATGCTGTTGAATCTACTGCTGGAGTTAGCTCATTACTTTATAATATTCTTCTGTTATCTTAGCATTGATGTATGTATTATGCTGTGAGTTAGTTCCAATGGCGTGTGCCCACTACTCTTTGGATACAAAACTGCCACTAGCTTTACAGTCATTTGCATTTATATCAAATTGTGACATCCGTGTCTAAAGTTTCATAACTTGTTTGTAGTAGTTTATCACAAGAAGACTTTTTAAATCGACTCAAGTATTTACTATGATCCTTCAATTTTTTTCACATAGGTGTGAGGCATTTTCAACATATCCTCGAACATATGACCTCCTGCATTTTGATGGGCTATTTACTGCAGAAAGTCACAGGTAAAATGCTTTAGACACTGTTTTTCTTTTCTCTTATTTAACTGGTCGCTAGTGACCGACTGAAGATGTTTCAACTAATGCTCGAAATAATATGCCCCTGAACTTGGTAAAGGTAGTATAAAACTGCAGCAGTAATTAAATGGAAAGCTGAACATTATCATAACTTTTTTCTAAGGACAAGATCTGATTTTGTCATAATAGAACCACACTTCATTGAGGACTGAGGGCACAGGGCCCTTCATTATGGTGATTTATCATGATTTGATTTGTTGAAGAACCACTTATATGCATCTCAGTGCAAGTAAACTGAGAAAAAACAAGCAAGTTTGTTCATTATATTCATATGGTTTTGATGGCAGCCATTTGAAAGAACTTACTTATTACTGTTTATTACTTTGGTCAAAGAGATATGTGTAGTTTCTTTGTTCTTGTAACAGAAAGAAAAAGAAAAAGAAATTCAAAGGAGCGTCAAAAGAGAGATTTTTATTGAACAGTTGAGAGACTGCTTGAAGTTAGTAGGTAGGTCTGGCAGGACTCTTAATTGGAACAACTTAATGACTTAGCCAGCTAGCTTAACTGGTGAAGATTCTAAGCTAGTGTTGATGAATTCATAACAGAAACTAATCAAACATTCTGAAACTCATCTGACAATTAGGAAGAACAAAATCTCAATATCTTGATAAAATTGTACTCCATAATTGAGTACTATACTTTGACACTGTAAAGTTCCACATGTCTCTACTGGGACATGTTCCGAGGCACCGTTGCTGATACGAAGAAGGTCTGACACCACAGAGCGATTGGAAATATCCTGAAAATAACTTCAAAGTGGGTACCAAAGTTATTGCACTAAGCACAAGTTGTTAGTTTTCTTTCAACTACATGGCTTCAAGGTGAAGCCAATCTCTGACATTGGGAACAATTTCTGTTCTAGTCTTAGTATCCATAAACATACATGATTATATATCCATCATTTACAGTGGGCATGGACCAAATAATGCTGGATAATGTTTTTCTTTCTAACCCTTTGGTCAAAAATCTTGTGTCTTCTATCAAGCTGTGCAATGTTCCATTTGATAACTAGACATTTGCACCGTAAGGTGATATTGTATGTGAAGACCAAATGCAATGATGTTCATGTTTATCTATCTTGACCTTTGCTATCTTCCTGTCAGGTGTGAGATGAAATATGTGCTCCTCGAGATGGATCGTATTCTGCGTCCAAATGGGTACGTGATAATTCGTGAGTCAAACTATTTCGTTGAAGCGATAGCAAGCATTGCCAAAGGCATTCGATGGGATTGCCAGAAATATGACACAGAATACAATGTAGAGAAGGAGAAGCTCTTAATATGTCAGAAGAAACTATGGTATGCAAAACAAGGTCAGCAGTTAGAAACCAAATCTTAGTATTCAATCCTGAAATAGAAACATAGCAAAAAAAAAAAAAAATCATTAGAAGCACTCCACTATTAAAAACATAAAAAAAAGATTTCCATAATGTTCCTCGTATCATGCTTGGGCACACTTGAAATTTTACGATTGGAGGGGCGGCCTGTCCTGACTGCTAATACCTTTATGACAGTCACAAAAGTTACTGGAATAATAGTTCTTCGAAGTTTCAATTCGTCATATATTCCTTTTAGAAGGATTTAAAATTTGTTTTGGAGGGTGGGATTCAGGGTTTAAAATGTAGTTGTATTGTGTATATTAGATAAGTATGTGAGGCCTTGACTTGGATAGGATGAGCTTTACAATACAGCGAATTGTATGTTTCTGGTGTCATAAGGTGTATCTCAACTTTTTAGTGTTGCAATTTGCTTCGAGATTGTATACCATGTCATGTTTGTAACTGAATTGACTATTATTTTGTTGGAATATTAAATTAAACTTGATGATTAGATACACTTTTGATTTGAAAGTTGTATTTAGAATAGGATTTCTTGTCCTAGTTTTAGGTTTCTATCCCTTATAAATACAAGATTAATGTATTGTTTTAGAAACACTGATAAGATGAGATAGAGATTAAAGGGAATGAAAGATCTAAGTTCTAAGACTTCAAAGATCGTAAGTTATTATTATGAATAATAGATTTTTTATATATTTATTTTTCTCTATGCTTCTATGAAATTTCTTATTCCCAACATGAAAATTCATAGTAGTCAAGATTTGAAAAAAAAAATATAGAGAGAAAGAAAAGATAAAAAGAAAAAAAATCTGTTCTTCGTGGTAATAACTTAGAATAAACTTTAAATCCCTCGATGTCTTCTAGTTCTACCTTATGTTGTTTTTTAAAATATTGACGTAGAATGATAATAAAATTAAGAAAATATTATTAGAAATGATTCTAGTAAATTAAATACGAGAGAAATCAACTAGAGAAGATTATTTAAATACTTGAAGAGGCCTTTATTTATTATAAAGGATTCTAGCAAATTGTATGAGCTTAGAGGAGATCTTTATTTATTCTGGTCCTAGACCTTGAAAACTAGTTAACTAGTAAGATAGAATAGAAGAAATCTAAAAAATGATAAGTTGACAACTAAAAAAACAAAGACTATATTAATCCCTTTTATTTGAGAAAAACACTTGCCCTCGAGTTTATGTCTAAATACAATAGATTCTCATTTGAAAAATAGTTATGTAAGTTTACAACATTAAAAGTCTTATAATGAATTTTATGTATCTAAAACTTAATTTGTTATGTACAATTCTATAGCCCATTATGATCCATTATAAGTCTTTGAGAATACTTCTTAATTTATTATGCTAACACCGAGAGCGAGACTCTTATACCAACTAACGTAGAACGAAGATAAAATTTAAAAAATTATTAAAATTTTGTTTTAATAAACTAACCTTATAAAGGAGGATAAGAGCAATCAACTCCTCGTAATACTTGAAGATGTTGTTTCTTAATGATTTAACGGAGATATTTATTTATACTAATTTTAGGCATAAAAATTAATTAATTAGTAATATGAGATAAAAGAAACATAAAAATGATAAACGAATAACCTTAGATCCTTTCAAAATAATCTTCTCGTGCTTGTTCTACAATAACTATTAAATTAACTATAAGAGGTGAAACCAAGACTTTTAACTTCAACTTAAATAAGGACTTTGACCATATTGAACAGATGTTAGCGGACATGAACGAATTAAGACCAAAGGCCTCCGTTCGGCCAATCTCCGTCGACTCCGCTAATGATATTACCCTCAATAAGTAGTCCCAGATAAAACAGCCAAAAACGCCCGGACATCGCCGCTGGAAACCATACGCACATTTCAACGAACAACGAGAAGGGAAGAACCCACTCCCATAGGCCTTTCAGTACTTGAGCCATGGGACGGTTCCTGGATTCACCCTGCACCGATCCTTTGTTACATAAATCAGACGACAAGACGAGGGCCCATCCATATAAATCTCTCACCCTGGGGATGTTCGAGTCAGCAGGCAGTCAAAACGCATGGTGTGCTCGTCGACAGTCTTGTTTTCATGTATATTCCCTATCAGTTGGTATGGTGTCAGCTGTTACCGCGTCCTCGCCGACCAGATAAGAGTCGCCAAAACCGGAGAAATATCACAGGTATTGAGCTTGTATTCTTTCTCTGTTCTCCTCCCACCACTGCTTTGCGCGGACCTCCCCGAACCTTTCTCGGCTGAGGAAAGCAATCGTTTGATTCCAACGAGGAAAAAGAAGAGGAAATCAGGAAAGTCTCACCTGAATCGGACGCGACGAAGCTCTCGGGTGCCATCAGCCAGTTCCCGGATGGTGATGTAAACGCCGGGCTCGTCATTCTCCACCCACTCAGTCACGTCGAGGTCGCTGGCATTGCTGATGGAGATGGAGGCTCTGGACGACGTGGTGGTTCTCGATGCGTCCATGGAGGAGCTCTCTACCTTCACTCCCGAGACACCAACCGCAGAAGCAGCAGCAGCGAAGGCTGCGGGATTGAAGTACTGTGGGAGGAGGAGATGTTGGGAGGGATCGGGGACAGGCGGGCAGTAGGCTGCTTCCCCGGAGGTAGACGGTGGGACATACGTGTTTGTGGTGAACCGCTCTTTGACCAGTGGATCGCGGTCGGATGGCCCATCCCTCGAGTTGAATGATGACGACCACTCCCTCTGCATGTCATTGTTATTATTATTATTACCGGTTCATTGGTTTTTGTTTGATTGCTAGAAACGAAGGAGACTGTGCGGTATACCAACCTCGCCATCGTCGGACCCGGGCGGAATAGGGAAAGCCTGGCGGCTGAAACTCCGCACGTTGTACAGCTCCATGATCCGGTCGTAGTTCTCGCCCCACCACCTCTGCGCTTGCCACTTGTTGAACATCTCCCGGCTGTGTCATCCCACTATCCATAAGTATCAGAAGAAGTCCCAAATGTAACATTTAAATCAAAATATGTGTACCTGAACCGGATACGTTTGAGGTCATTTCCAGCGCCGCCGGGAAGGGACACGAAGGTGATGTGGACGCCGGGCTCCACCTGTGCCATCCACTCCTTGGGTTCTGCTTCCTCCTCCGGCGCTACTACATCCTGCTCTCCTCCCTCCTCTTCATGCAGGCCGACTTTGTTGTTGCTATAGCTCGAAAAATCCCATGCAGGCGTCGAGCTCGAGCTGCCTGCCGCCCCGATGCAGTCGGATTGGCTGCCAGCATCGGAGGCGACGTCTCTGTCAACGTAGGAGCTGCGGTGATGGTAGTGGTGATGGTGGAGGCTCTTGCTCTTGCCCAACGACGAGCTGCTACCTTTGCAATGGCGATGCGTGCCGGAGAACTTCAACATCATGTCCTTTAACTGTAGACGATAAACTCAAAGCTAATTACGGTGCTCCTTTCGTTGGACTCGCAGCAAGAGGTACAATACATGAATGAATGACTAGAGCCAGCTGTGCCACCTTGCCGTGTCCCGTGCCAAACGATGATGATATCAACCGCTGCACCATGTAGTTAATTGTACAAACATAAGCAGCATCCAACAGGAGGCTTTCGAGTGGTGTTTAGACCGCCGTACTTTATTTACTAACTGGCAAATCTGGATTATATTAACAAGTCTAATGAAGCGGATCTGAATGATTAGCTGCTACAACAATCACCACTTTGGGCCATCAAACACCGGCGAGGCCGACAAACCGGTTGGCATTCGTGATTATGTTACCGCAATGAATTCTTAATTAACCACCTTCCGATGTCGATTGAAGCATCGGGTGGGTACAAAGCCCACACATGGAGAGTGGATTCCGACAAGATAACATGGTGAGATCACTATGGTCGCAGCTCATGTTCCTTCATAGGACGACCGAACGGACCTACTTGTCGATGGGTGCAGCTCTTCTGATAAAAGAAAAAAAGGTCTACAGGCCACTGCATTTACAGTACCGGTCACACACTCTCCAGGTGCCACAATAATATCTAATCGTAAAACAAAGGGTGGGTAGTTCAACACGAAAGTTTTCAAGCGCTACAATCTGGCATGTCATGACCTGAGAAAAGTTGCTCACCATTAATTGCTTTAGATGTGACAAAACTTGCAGGGTAGGAGAGTAACCTTTGGGTGCGCGTCATGCCCTGAGAAAGGTAAGGTAGGCCCCCAGAAAAAAAAGCTAAGCTGCTGCCTTGACCATGAGGTAACTACCACCGTAGGTAGTAAGGGTTCAAAGGAGACTGTAGTGGCGACGGACCACCACTCTGCCCCTGCTCCATCCCGCTTTATTCTCCGTCCTTCGGTGGTGCACTCTACCCAATCCTCGTCCTTACTACACCCAATGGGATCCCTTTCTAACAAGCGCTCCTTTTTAAGAAGACCCGAGGCCATATCTTCCCCACCATCGAAGAGGAGAGAGCGAAATGACCTCTATCCCACTCCTACCTTCTGGGGACCGACGAAAATACCAACGTTCCATCGCTGTGTCCATCCCCGGCCTCAAAGGACGAGTGACCTAAGTGCTTTGCTGGAAAGCTACCAGTTGTTTAACCCGCTATCCTCCCTTATGTCCCCTTTCATTTTCTAAGGATGAACCAACAGGTCTTTTATCTCCCTTGGGTGCCACCCCCTGCAATGCTTCCAAGTTAATTGGTCCAGTCCATCCTTCCAAGTACCACGCATCCTGTCACTACAGCAACTATTTGTGCGTGCGGCAAGTGGTCGAGCAAATTATGAGTGTGTGTGTGTGCGCGCGCGCGCGTGTGTGTGTGTGTGTGTGTGTGTGTGAGAGAGAGAGAGAGAGAGAGAGAGAGAGAGGAGGGAAGTGGTTGATGAAGACGGAACCTGAGATGTGAGGCTTTTGACGGCGTCTCTGGAGCTTGGTTTGTTGGGTGCAGGTGCAGGTGCAGCCGAATGGTCCTCGCCGTCTCCCTGCTCGTGCTTGGAGCACGCGACGCAGGCCAGCATCGTCGAACTTGTCCTTCTGTTTCCCACCACCACCAGCAGAGCCCCCCTCCCTGCAAGGGAAAAGAAAACAGTCAGTACGCCGCAGCAAAGGGAAAGGCTGAGCCCTGCCCGACGATAACAACCATTCTACAGCGGTTTTCAACAGATTCGGTGATTTTCCCCAATTCCTTCTTCTCTTTAAGCCAGAATGGAGAGAGGACGGAGACTGTCTCATTCATTACATGGATTGTCGCCTCTTGACTCCCAAAGGGATCAAAGACATCCAACTCACTTCGTACTTGTGCAACCCAATATGGACGAAGGGACGCCAGAAGAGTGAACGGAGGGGAAGTTGTCAGACATAGCTCGATCGAAAGGAGACTCCGTAAACATACATGAATGTAGATAAAAGAAACAGAAGAGATATAGAAACCCAAACTTTAACGATCGAAATAGCCATCTCAAAGATTAGCTTACCGCTGATTCTGGCACTTGTACTCTTCTTTGCTCGATTCTTTCTTCTGTTCTTCGCTGCAATCAAATCCTCGACTACTTGTAACAGAACAAACTCAACTACTCGATCTCTGTTGCGAGCCGAGGAGTTGCCTCTGCTCTCAAATCGTTGAGGTCAAAATACCTACGAAACCAAACACAAGATTACAGAGAAAAAGAAAAGAATCGATCGAATGACAAAACACCATGTTGAAATCACAATCAAAACCACCCGATCAACTCCCCAATTCACAAGCGAGAACCGACTACTTTTCGTTTCGAAGACCGAAACCAAAAGAAAGAAAACAATCGATCGAGCGAATAGGTTAAGCCCCTAACCTCTTACCTTTCACCGATCATGCACTTCTTCGACTCCCTGCTCTCGATTCCAACTGCGGCATCAGAAATGAATGCGTTGCAACTCCTCTTACGATCTCTTCATTCTTCACCAGCGGCTATCGGACGAGAATCGAAACGGCTACTAGGTTGGGGTGAGGATTGAGATCAAGGTGAGATTCCCCCCCAATTTGTTCTACTTCTTTAACCACCAAAAATTAAAAGTAGCTCCGAATTCCCAAAGCCGAGGAAAAGCATTCGCCGCTCCGTCTTGGGGTTTCGGTTCCCCAATGGAAGTGCAGTGGAAATGGGCGAAGAAGCCCGCTCCCTGCGCTGTTCTATATATAGCATAGCGTCGAATACCACCGGTCATCTGTAGCAGCAGCTGCATCCCCTGTAGGCTGTCGTCCCGTCTCCACCTTTTTTCGACGTAAAACGGCCCCGTCATCGTCCTTGCATACGCTAACCGCATGCAAGATCTGAGTCGTCCATCGCCTCCATCATCTCAGAAACCGAGCTGTCACGTCACCCTTCCCTTCTCCGACGGGTCCCATCTATTGGACGGCGTCGATCTGCGGTGTGCCATCCACCGCAGCGATGGTTCGGTAACCGTACGATCCGGGCACCGCCTGCTCTGTCACCCCCCACATCCTTATAACCCGCTGATTGGTCCTCATCGCACGGGCCCGTGACACCGCGTGCGCACTAGCCAAGTGACATCACTATATCTGGACCGTCGGATGAAACGACGCTTAAGTGATGGAATAGCATCACCGACGAGCTGGCCCAGGTGGACGGCTGGGATCGATCGTGATTCCGTACGATCACCAGAGTTGGCTTAAGGAAACGAGTCGTCCGATGCTTCCAAGACACTTGAATTCTGTTGGGTTGCTAAATGGTTATTTATTTGACTTTGTTCTAACGAATTCATTCCATTTTCTCCTTCTTGTCCGGTTGACCAAAGACAAAGAGGTCCTCGGTCTTTGTCCGGTTGTTTGATGTATAGCATAGAAGTAAGATCGTAAACAGATGTATGATAAAGATGATCTATTTCCTTTTTCTCTAGACGTCATGGGATGTCCAGAAATAGGGGCGTAGCTCTTATTTAGAATTAGTTTAGTACGGTACGATATGCCATTCAAGATGTGTGCCTGTATAAATGGTGCATGTAAGAGATCTACGTACCCGGAAGCATGCATATGGATATGGTGGTCAGTTTGACTCGTATCCCGTTATCGAACGGTCAAGAGGGGCATTTAAGGACGTCAGGGTCCGGTACGGAGTGCAGCCTTAGACTGCAAGCCACCGGCAGCTACAGGTGGCTAACCGGGCGACACGGCCGGAGCTACGGGTAGTCGCCGGTGTTTTCCCTTTTTTTGTGGGTTCAGGTTGGCTTGGGATGGAAAGGTCGTGCAATTTTTTGTTGCTCTCGATTCTTCGGAGGTCGTCCGTAACAATGAGAGAGGCATAGAGAAGCATTGGAAGGCGAGACAGAATGAAGGTCTGCAGCAAAGGAAGGCCCAACCGGAATGCGATCCCATTCGCTTTGAACACCACCGCACACTTTGTCGTCTCGTTGCTCATCTTGCATCCGGCCGGGGGCTCTCCAGCCCAGGTAAGAAGATGACAGTTATGTATGCCTCTCTCGCTCTCTCTATCTCCCAATGTTGTTTTGGACAAGATACGACGTGTTGAGAGTAAAGCATGATTTAGATCGAGTAGGACTGGTGTAACATCTCTCATGCTATTCTGGGACACGACAAGACGTCTCGAAAGCAAAGTGTGATTAGATTGAGTAATTATGATGGACTTTTGGACTGGGGTTCTTCAAGCACAGTCACCCGAGCGAGTCAAAGAACGTCCTTGCGCTACAGCGCCACTATGCGTACTTGCATGATTCCCCTCTTCCTGCGACTTCCATGGAAGGACCGGTTCTAAAATAGCTTCCCAAGTAAAGCTGAAGAGTTGCATGCTTTACGACTTGTGTCCTCCGGGTCAAAATGTACCCACGCCTTAGACCAACGCTATCTACTTTACCGGGTTGGGTCAGAGGCGGGAGAGGATGTTGGAGACCAAAGCAATATCTTGTTCACTTCTTTTCGGGATGATGGATCTCGCTTGACTCATCGGCGTGCTGCTGTGCGTGGCGAAGAGGAAGGGGGAAGGGCCCCTTCCACTGCAGCGTCCACCTTGACCAATAGTTCTATGACAGCTGAAGGATTCTACGCAGCGTCAAGTCTCCTATCACGAGCCATGGGTATCACAGGCACCACCTTGCTCGAACCAGACAGCTACACAAGGATGCCGACGTACACCTGTTGTCGGTCTAGCTCTATCTTTCTTTTCTCGTTTTATTTGCTCCTAGTTAATCTTCACCATGTCCACACGTCTCATAGCCTGCCACGCGTGACATGACTGGTCATGATAATGTCCACGTTCTTACGTTTGGATAGCGGCTGACGTGGTCTGCACTTGACTTGCCATGTCATCCTATCGTTAGGAAGATGAGTTCCTCACTCCACCTTCCATGCTTCCAGGATAAAACACTTTTTTGGTGTTTAATTAAAATTATTATCTTTTAAAAGAATAAATAACGAATGTGAGATTGAAGCTCTAAATCTTGTAATATCTTGGAAACATATGTACATTGAGAGTATATTTTAAATGTGAATCGGTGCTTAGTAAATTTTTCTCAAATTCTATATGTTATAATAGAAAATCTCTCTACTCTATTGAGAAAAATTATTATCGACAACATTCATCGTATCATTGTGTTTCGACCTCACTTTATCAGCTCGATGAACCGGGAGACGGGGCCCAGTTCTTCTTGATCTTTGGAACGAGAGAGGTGGGCGGGCCGCGGGATCTCTCCATGCGTCACCTACAAAGCTTTCCAGGCCCCGTCCATATCTACCTTAACATAGATTATATACATATTTATATGTAGATGTGGGGATCCAACATAATTGATCGGATCAATCGTCTCGACACAAATGTCCAGTAAAACAAATGCCACCTTCGAGAAGTAGCCATCAGTTGAGAAGGTAGGACCCGATATCATCCTCGTAGTTCATGAACTTGTCCAGATCATCAAACTCAAATTCCAGCGTGCTTCCGCTGCCATCGGCTTCTGTTCCGACGTCATTCCCCGTGCTGCTACCTCCATCCAGGTTTGTGATCAAGCTGAGCAGCCGCTCCAAGTCGAACTCCGAGTGCAGCTGCTCGGCGGCAGCGCCACCACCACCACCACCGCCCGGGTCCATGGCCGTGGCGACGAGGTCACGCCGCGACGCCAGGATGCGGGTCGGGAGAGGGCGCGTGAGGCCACCGGTGCCCTCGAGCCGCTTGTTCAACTTGAGGTTGAGGTCCTCGATGGTCAACGGCCTCTTGCCCAAGTGTGCGTTCCAGTAATTCTTGATCTCATTGTCTGTTCGGCCCGGCAATCTTCCCGCTATGAGAGACCATCTGCAGCACAAGATCGAGGACACGTCATCAGATGGACTTGCAGAGAGTCGTTCTAGAAAGTTGAATTTCCGCTATCCGATCGAAGTCATTCTGGAAAAGGACAGCACGATGGCCGGCCGGATCTCACCACACCTTCCTTCAAACCAAACGGTCCCCAAGGTGTGATCGGCATTGAAGTTTCGTTACAACGAGGTGTCTCTGCCTCTCGTTGATCGCTTGTTAATTAACCAGACAACTATAGGAGGTGCTGCTGTCGGACTGTGTCGTTGGCCATTTATTGATACAGATAAGATTTCCTCGGTTAAGATTTTTGAGGAAATCTCCAATCAATTGAGAAAAATCCTCCCTATATAAATAGCTATCGAGAGTTCACTATCTAAATGAACGAGACAATTACATCTCATAGTTTCTTTTATGATTTCTATCTTTTTATCTTCTTCGTTTAATTCTTTACATGGTATCAGAGCCTTCTTCCTTGCAAATGTAGGCAGTTCTGCCGAATGGAAAGAGCAGTGCTGTTGCTTACGTCTCCTCCTGTGCCGTTGCTTCCTGTTCTAGAGTCGGAGACTGCTCGGCCACCTCCTGCCCTCACAAGAACCTCGCCTACACTACCGTGGTGGTCGTCGTCCTCGCAACTGCTCCTCGGCCAGTGACATCTCCTTCTCGTTCCCACATCTCACTCGAGCGTTGCTGCCATCCTTACCGCCACAGCCATCATTGCCTTCCTGTGGTAACAGGAACAATTACAGTTTTTATAGCTTCCATCTGCAGCCACTTCCCCGCAGCAAATTCTCTACCACAGCAAGCTTCAACAGTTGTAACTGCAATTACCCGCAACAATTTCTCTACCACAGCAGGAAGGTAGTGATGGCCATAGCAATTGCAGTTCTCGCTCATCTCTGTAGCTTCCTCACCCATCGCTGCAGCTTCCTATAGCTTCCTCGCCCATCACTGTAGCTTCCTCAACCATCTCTCCATCGGAATAGAACTTGGGATCTTGTGAAGCCATCTTCGGGTAAGAAAATTGTTGGATGCAAATAAGATACTATTACTGAGGGAAAGGTCCTTGTTCAGAAAATTCATACGAAGGACAATCCAGCTGATATGCTTACGAAGCCTCTTCCAGTTTACAAGTTCAAGCAATGCTTAGACTTGGTTGGTGTTCATTGTTGGTGATTGCCCGTTGGGGCTTTTATGAAGGAGGTGGAGCAAGTTTTGTTGGGACATGCCAAGCTTGTTATCTCCTATTGGAATTATAAATAAGGGTTTGAGCTTTGAAGTCACCACAAGAAAACCCTAAGTATTTGTTTTGGGTTTAAGTCCATTAAATAGTTTGGGTTTTTTTTGTTTAATAGATTCGGGTATTTTATGGCTTAAGAACACCTTCCTAAGGCATATTTGTAATAGTCCCTCTTTTATAGTAGTGATTTGCTCATTCTTTATCCGTGGATGTAGGTCAATTGGTTGAACAATGTAAATATGGTGTTCTTGTCACATTTATTTTTTTTCGCTTTATTATTTTTGATGGGTTGTCAAAATTACCCTTTGGTAAATTTCCTATGATTAGCTCTAACAAACGGCACTAACAGTGAGTTCAACTACACTAGTGATGGAAGAAGGGTTACCTGTTCCCAAGTAGGTTGTGAAGTCGGATGATAAGGTCTTCTTCCTCTTCCGATATATTGCCTCTTTTGATACCGGGCCTCAGATAGTTCAGCCATCTCAACCTGCAGCTTTTACCGCATCTATTCAGCCCTGCCAGGAGAAGAACGGAAGAAGGCATTGCAGGTTGTCTTAATGAGTGTTGTCCAATAGGTACTATAGGAAATTCATATCAAATAGGGAATACGAAATTTTATAGCAAAAAAATCTATATAGTTGATCTTGAATAGTTGGGACTTAAAACCTTATTATTGATGTCATCAGTAGCACCTTAATGCTTGAAGCTACAGCAGCAGCCATGGGTCGAATCATGGTTTCTTGGCCATCACAAATTTCTTTTGAGGTCTTTGCATTCATCAATTTCTAACTTCTAATGCACAAGTCCGAAGCTTGGAATGGAAAGACAGAGCTCTACTGGCTATTAGACGAGAGAGAGAGAGAGAGAGAGAGAGAGAGAGAGAGAGGTAAGGAAAGAAAGATACCAGCTTTGGCGGGGAGAGTTCTCCAGTTCTTGTCGCCATGGATTCTGACGTACTCCACCAGCTTCTGGTCCTCCTCAGCAATCCAAGCGCCTCTATTCGCCACGACGACCACACCCTTGTTCCCTCGTTGCGTCTTCTTCACCATCTTCCTCTTTGGCCTTACTCAAAGAGTGATGGAAACCGAGCTCCAGCCGATGCTCAAGTATACAGATGATTACTGTAGCGGTACCGCTATATTACGGGAAGCAGTGCAAGTCGGTGAGCGGTCAGGCTATAGAGTGCAGAATGGGGGCTGGAGATCGAATTGAAGTGGCAATTACAGGAGCTTACATCTTCGCATTTATATGTGATACCTACAACATCCCTACAGCTCGCACCATAACGTGGCTATACAGCAGCCATAGAGAGGAAGCGGTGGTGAGATTTGAGGACGCATCAGCCCTCGAGAGCACACGTACATGTATTCATCACACGATGTGGATGCCAGATGACTCCCATCCCCTGTAATCCAACCTCAACTTTGTGTGGTTTTCCGGCATAAGCCTACAGTACCTCTGTAGATGAGTAGGTACCTTTCGTTAAATTGAGCTCCACAGGGTGGATAGGCATCCTCGGTTTAATAAGACTTTTGTTGGAGATCGACACTAAGTGGTGGCGCGCTTCCATCTCCACCGCCCGCTTGCATTGCATTCAGTAATCCTTTTACCATTGCCCGGAACAATGACAGGCGAGGTTGGTCCACTCGGGAGAAGACAAGACAGGAAGTAATTAAGGACTCATCAGTTGTCTTATCATCAACGTGAGAAATCATATCGCCTTGGATGAGTTGTCTAGGATAGTTAGGTTCAACTAATAGTCTCTCTCTCTATCTCTCTCTCGCTCTCTCTCTCTCTCTCGCTCTCGCTCTCGCTCTCGCTCTCGCTCTCGCTAGGAATTGACATCATTAAAAGAAAAAACATATCTTGGTTGCACTGTCAGAGGATGTCATTCTCATATCGTTTAGGGATACGAAAGGGAGAGACATGTATGGCGAGTACGGAAGTGCTGTTTCATCCGCCGTGAGTGTCGTCTCAATCCAACGTGGTAGCAGAGCTAACTGGATAAAATTATTTGATATAAATAAGTTAATAGCAACTAAGATGATCAAGTTTGAACCCTTAAAGAATGAGACCAAATAGAAATGAAATAGAAAGAAGAAGATTGTATTGATCAAAACAATACACAATACTCCATATTTATACATGTTTAGAAGGGAGAATTTTCGTCAACAGAAGAGGATTTTCCTTAACAGATTTATGATATCTTATCATGTAGTTAGGGAGATCTTGACTGTTATTGCGGTTGTTATCGCGAGAGATCTTGATTGTTATCATGCCCCCACAAGAGAAACATGTAGTTGATGTTTGATAACTTGTTCTCGCACAAAGTGAAAATCGATGGCGATGTGTTTCATGCGTGAGTGGAATACCGGATTGGCGCATAGATAAGTGGCTCCAACATTATCACAATACATTGTAGGAGTAGAGTTGATGTTGAAGCCAAGTTCCTTGAGGAGATTCATGACCCAATTGAGTTCTACAGCTGCGGTGGCAATGGCACGGTATTCAGCTTCAGTTGTAGAATGTGCAACTGTCTTTTGCTTCTTGGAACTCCAACTGATTGAATTAGGTCCGAGGAAGAGAATATACCCCGATGTGGATGTTGTCCCGTGAAGATATCGCAATATTTGTTTGACTGCAGACCAATGCATAGTAGATGGTCGATGCATGAATTGAGATAATTTATTGACCGCAAATGAGATATCCGGACGGGTGAGAGATAAATACTGTATGGAGCCAAGGACTTGACGGTATTGAGTTGGGTGGCTTCCATCACATAGTTTGAGCAACTCGCCAGTAGACAGAGGTGTTGTAACTGCCTTCGCATCTTGCATGTTCGTTTTAGATAATAGATCTTGAATATACTTTCGTTGTGATAAGAAGAGCCCGAAAGATGTGCATGTTGCTTCCACTCCCAAAAAATAGCTCAAGGTTCCAAGATCTTTAAGGGAGAATTGATCTGCTAAATGCTTGAGGAATTCTTTGATTTTCATATGATTATTACCTATGACAATAGTATCATCCACATATACCAGAAGATATAATATATTGCTACTTTGGTGATGAAGAAATAAGGAAGTATCAGACTTAGAGTTGATAAAACCAATTGATGCCAAAAACGAGCCAAGTTCGGTGTACCAAGCTCTTGGAGCCCGACGAAGTCCATAAATAGCTTTTTGTAGTTTACAAACATGCTTTGGATATTGAGGGTGGATGAAGCCAAGAGGCTGCTGAAGACTTCGTCAGTTAGGGTCCCCTGTAGAAAGGCATTGTTAACGTCGAGTTAACGTAAATACCAGCCTTTTGAGATGGCCAAACTCAAAATAAGTCGAATTGTTGTGGGTTTAGCAACAGGGCTGAATGTCTCTGTAAATTCAACACCAGGTCGTTGATGAAACCCTTTGGCCACTAGACGCGTTTTATATATGGCTACGGATCCATCTGGGTTCCGCTTAATTCGAAAGACCCACTTACACCCGATGATGTTTTGTGTGGGATGAGAGGGTACAAAGGTTTATATAGAATTATGGAGGAGTGCATCATATTTTTCACACATGGCTTTACGCCAGTATGGAGATTTTTGGACTTGAGTAATTGTGGTAGGTTTAGTGGTATCTGACGAGGATGTTATGATGGTATGTAGGTCAAGGATTTGTCGTGATTTAAAGATATCACTTTTGGAGCGTGTTGTCATTGGATGTCCAAGGGCTATAGAGGGTGTTGTAGGTATGGGCGGTGGAGGGGTACAAATTAGGGTAGGCTGAGAGACTTCAGTGTCATTGGTCCCAGAAGAGGATAAAGGTAGTGAATGTGATTCCGAGGGAATACCATCAATCATAGGGTAACCGTGTGAAGAAGGAAAAGGCACAATGGAGGGGGCGAGGATCTGTTGCATCGGGAGGAGAGAATGTGGATCTTGAGGAGAAGGACTGGATGATATTATGGGAGACTCGGTTGATGGGATTGATGGTGTACTCCAGTGATGTATATGTGATAGAGTAGATCGCACAGCAGGAGACTCAGGGTTGTGAAACGGAAAGGTAGTCTTTATAAAAATAACATGACGAGACGTAAAAACTTTTTGAGATTGAGGTTCATAGCATCGAAAAGCATTATGGTCAAGAGAGTATCCAATGAAAACACAAGGTTTAGATTTTGATGTTAATTTATGTGAGGCATAGGGACGGAGCCATGGATAACATAAACATCCAAACACTTTGAGTTTTTGAAGTTTTGGGGATTTGTGAAAAAGGTAGACGGCAGCTTGAAATGTTGTAGTCCAAAAAGTTGGTGGCATAGAGGCTTGGTGTAGAAGTGTGAGACCAGTTTCAACTATATGTCGATGTTTGCATATAGTAGAACCGACGAGTTGAGGAGTGTGTGGAGGTGACTTGAGGTGTTGTATACCACAAGCAGCAAGATGTGAGGACTTGATATTCATCACCACCATCGGAGTAAACAATTTAAATTTTAGACTGAAAAAAGTTCTCGACTGTGGAAACTTCAGATTTATGGTGAAGAGGGTATAACCATGTGTACTTGATGAAATAGTCTATGAAAATAACATAAAATCTGAATTTGTCAAAAGAAGTGATTGGAGCGGGGCCCCAAACATCAGTTATTTGGATTTTCCAAGAGGAAGTCTACGACTCTTATTACTTAAACAAGCATCACAATGAGTTAATGTTATTGGTTGTAAGCGTCGGAAAAAAATAATGGGAAAGTAATTTTTGCTAAATAAAAGTTGAGGAATGACCAAGACGACGATGCCACACATCAGTTGAAACTGCGACCGAAGAGTAGGTAGTAGGTTGGGTGATTTGTGGAACTGACGGCCACTCATAAATGTTGTCTTTACTCTGGCCTCGGACCAAGGGTGCCCCCGTGTTTAAATCCTTGATAAGAAAGGAGTTCGGAAAGAATTTAATTGAGATATGATTTTGTTTGCAGAATTAAGAAACAAAAATGAGGTTTCGTTTAATGTGGGGTGCACACAAAATATCATCTAGCGTAAATGAAGTGCTATGTGAATTAAGCATTATAGAACCAGTATGAGTAATGAGGAGTCCGTTACCGTCACCGATGATGATGTCTTCGTTTCCGCCATAGTCGTAGATTAGACAGAAGACTAAGCATGTGAGTGCGAAAACGATTGACTAGGGTGGTTTGCAACTTGCACTAAGCTTCGGCAGCAATGTCACATGAAGAAATGAGTAGGGCAAGGGATCCAACAACCGAGACTTGAATAGCTTGAAGGATGAGACGATCTTGGCATAACCATAGTTTGTGGGCTGGATTTGGCACTGGACTAGGTTCGTCACCATTTCAGGTGGACGCTGGAGAGAGCCATCAACGTAACCTAGGAGATCATAGCCAAATAGAAGAAAAGCAAATCGATGCGCTGCAGAGGAGGCTGCAGCGATGAACTGCAGCGATGAAGCTGCAGCGAGGAAGCTGCAGCGATGAATTGCAGCGAGGAGGCTGCAGCGATGAACTGCAGGAGGCTGCAGCGATGAACTGCAGGAGGCTGCAGCGATGCACTGCAGAGGAGGCTGCAGTGATGCACTGCAGAGGAGGTTGCAGCGATACACTGCAGAGGAGGTTGCAGCGATGAGGTTGAAGCGATGGGCGAGGAAGCTACAGCGATGCACTGCAGAGGAGGTTGCAGCGATGCATCGATGCACTGCAGAGGAGGTTGCAGCGATGCATCGATACACTGCAGAGGAGGTTGCAGTGATGCATTGCAGAGGAGGTTGTAGCAGTCAAGCGATGCACTGCAGAGGAGGCTGCAGCGAGGAGGTTGAAGCGATGGGCGAGGAAGTTACAGCGATTAGGTGAAAGAAAAAAAAAAATCTGTAGCAACTAGATAAAAAAAAATTCTTCAACGATTAGATGAAAAAATCTGCAGTTGTTACAACTACAGTTGGGAACTTGGAAATGGTTCCGGATGCTGCTTATCGAGGTGAAGAAGAAGCAGAGGACAGCAGCTTGGGAGAAGAGCAGATCACTGCTGCTATAGCTGCTGCGGTAGAGAGGGCTGCTGTGGTATGGACGGCGAGAGCGACACTTCTAGGCAGAGGAAGGGCGTGGCGTGGTCGCCGCGAAGGCTCTGATTGTTGCGATTGTTATCACGAGATATCTTGATTGTTATCATAATCTATATATGAAATAGATAAAAATTTAGAAATATTCATGTGTTTACGATCCAAGATGAGCTAAGATAATAATCTCACGTTGTTGTAGTGTGAAATCTGATCCATGTCAACTCTACTCAACCTGAGTTGGAGCAGAGTTGGGCTTCCCAAAAGTGCGGAGGTGCATGCAACAGGCAGGGCGGCCGTTGCTCGGTCTTTTCTCTCCCTATATGTTTATAGATATGATGTGATGGCCGGGCGTTGACTCTTCAGCCATGGCTTGGACAGTGCTGAACGAAACCCACGAGTGCTCCGGAAACGTTAAGAGAAATCCTTGCTATGCCCGCTATCATTGGGATTTCCGGTGGCCGCTATACACCTGTGGGAATCGTATCATTCTGTTTCGTGCATACGGTACGTGGAACATTTCTTTTCGGCTGTCTGATTCCTGGCACTATAAGATCTGAATGAGGTTGGTCGATGGATGGTCGAACATAGTGCATCCATCAATAACTCCAACCTCCAACCATATATCGGTTGCCTTCTTCAATCATGTGCAGTCGCGAGTTAATCCGTTGCTATTGGTCGATGGGTATGTATAAGTAGTGTCACATCATCGTATGATTTTAAAAGATATATTATAGATCTAATTGATATCTAATTATGATTATCTTAATTATAATATGATTCCTTAAAAATAATCTTAATGAAATTGACTCTCCTAATTATTTATCATTTATGTGGATATATGACATTATTATGATATAACAGATTTTTTGTCATTTTATTGTCCCAAATTCATTGCTCATAGTGGTTATGTAAATGATATGAAGATATGAGAAGATTAGTCTGGATCTCCTTGCAGATCGACATTACTATAATTTTCAAATTCGATGACGATGCACTCGTGGATCAAATAAAAACTTTCTAAATGATATTAAAAAATATGCATCATAAATTTAACCAATTGTTATTTGATTTCAGTTTTTGACATTAAAGTTTTTGTATAATAGTATCATAATCATGGTTTTTATACTTACAATTGATATCAGATCCATGTTTTAAAATCCAATACTCTATATCATAAAAGTATTTCAAATCTATTTTGTATTTAGGTTGATTTATTAGCACACTTCGCTTGCGAAATGATGTTATTCAGTATTGATTTATGATACTGAAACGATCCATTTGCATTGTCGATATACTTTTATATCTAGTTCGTCTTATCGCTTGCTTATGGGTGATGCGAGGTTCCTCGTGTTTGGTCAATGAACTACTGTCGATAGCTTATTATCACTAATAATATTATTAAGGGCGATAACCTCCGGTGGTGCTAGCCTAGTCATAGGCAACGATTGCGAACATAGTAGAAGTGCTATAAGGTGTAAAAGTCGATGAGGCCATATCACGACTGCCAATGTGCAGTAGCCTTGCGACGCCTGACCTGCCTTGGTCGTAAGTGGTTGTGATGATTGTAACAGCTCCACTACGTGCGTCGACTACAACAACACCACTACCTGTCGTGGCTGCGATGATTGCAACAACATCATTGCATGCGACAGCTGCAACAACACCATTATGTGTGATAGTTGCAATAACACTATTACCTATGGTGACTACAATAGCACCATTACAGTGGCATTTGCTTGTCATTGCTGGTGTCAACTGGACGCCGAAGGCCAATGACTACATAGGTGGAAGAGTGGGCATAGCCATGCACCGCAATGATCATAGTGGTCATTGAGCAGCATGTGTGCACAACTACGTGTGGGTACGGTGACACAACACAGCATGATGATAGTGTGTCGCTAATCAGTACATATCTATGTATGGGCTCAACGACATAGTGTGGTGACGATGAGGTCACTAGTCAGCCACCTGCGAATAATTACGCCGCCGTAAGGGGACAACGGTGCACCACCAACGATATAGGATTTTTTTAAAAAAGGATATTTTTATCCCTCAAAAATTAAAATTCTAGTATATGTCCTTAAATTTAACTTTGATAATTATACCCTTTAGTAATTAGATATTTCTATTATATATCCCAAGTAAAATTATAGTTTTGCCTATAAGAAATTAATTTTTTTTACTTATATCATTAATTATAAATAGACTAATTTGATTTATTTTAATCAAATATTTTGATCGAACTTGATCATGACTATATTTTGACTATTTGACTAGACTTAGATTCGATCAATTAAGTTTTATTTGAAATTAAATTTTGATCAATTTTAATTTTCATGAGCCTAGTTGGTGAACGGTTGGCTCAAATCTATGAGTCTAATTTGGGTATCTTAATTTTGGGTTTACCCAATTAAATAAGATTGACTAATATAAGAGTTTCATATGAAATTTAAAAAATATATAAATTACTATTTTTTATAAATTTCTCATATGACATATTGATAAAATTTTGTATATGATAAATAAAAATCTAATTATTGTTCTTAATATTTGTTTGTTTATTCATATGTATATATTTATAATTATGAAATAATATTTATTTTTTATATAAATGTATAATTTATGATTTATCATGATAATAATAATAAGTTTTCCTTTATGCTGATTAATATTTAATAATTACTATGATTATCATTTATTATTATTATTATTTTAAATAAATTAGATTAAAATGTTTGATGAATATTATTTGTAACTCATATCCCTAAGTTTTATATAATTGGTAGCTACTAAAGTGACTTAGAATGATAGGCATATGAGATATGAATTATAATAACTTTTATTATTTATAAAATATTTTAAATTATTTATTATATTATTATATTGAATTTATAACCATCAAAATGCCTAAATTAATAACTTATTATATTAAAAAATTGGTTCTAAATAATATAAGGAAACAAATAATAATCATAATGATATACATAATTAGGAGATTTAAATAATCTGAAAGTAGAATTTGCTTCGAATAATTATTTGATATAATAGGATAATATAGTTTTGAATATCCTTGTAGCTTATGCTTGTATACCAAAGGTAGCAATACTATACCACATGTATATCAGTCCTTTATAAATAATCTTATACAATACTAGATATAATAATATTACACTCAAAGGTGTAGATAGAGATGATATCCATAGTTCAATATTTACTTTAAAAAAATTAAAGAACTAATATTATTTTATTTTATTACAATGGTACTTTCTTCATTGCATTCTTATAAATATTCCTATATTTTTAAAATTTATTATAAATAACTTAAGCATATATAATTTACATTGACTATGTTATACCTTAATCGAACTAGTTGAAAAAATCACAAACATAACTACAAGTTTAAATAATTAGAATAAATGATCAAAAAAGATCTAAAGACTCAATTTTATGATAATTGCTAATTATATTTAGATTTTATTATAGTATACAACTAGTGCAATGGAATATTAAAGATTAATTTAAATTTATTAATAAATCATTAGCTAATATATTAGTGAAAGAATTGATTAAAATTCTGTATAAATGTATTTGAGGGATTTAAGATTATATTCTGAATATGATTGATAAAACTATATGCTCAAGAATATTAGTGATGAATATAATTGAATCTTTTCTCATATAATTTATTCTTAATTTTTTTTTAGTTTAACTCATTGATAATTTACTATAATAAAATTAAGGATAAGTAAAAATTAAATGAACTAACTAGTATATATGTATATGAAAAATTAAGACTAAAATAAGAAAGACTCACAATATTTTTGATACCATTTAAGGAGTAGGTAATAAGAAAAGATTGAATCATAATTTATCAAATAAATCAACTGAGTTTATAATTGATATATAAACTAATAAAAAAAATTTATTATAAAGTGCTACTTCTACGATGAGAAAGGTCACGTGAAAAATGATTAGGGTTCGAAAGGAAAAGATATAAGTATGATCTTTGTATGTTTCGAATCAAATGTTATAGAAGTCTTTTTTTGATACTTGGTACTTCAACTCATATTACCAATACTAGAGATTCATTTTAATATGAGAATTAAAAGAGTATAAATTATTTATTGTTATAGAGAATCATCTTAAGGCAAAAGTAATAATAAATGATACTTATTGCTTATGCTTAGAGATGATAATTCATTTGATATTATGTTTCTATAATTCTAGAAATTTTTTAATCTAGAATTATCATGATATTATTTCTCTTTTGGTGATCGTAAAATTAGTATATTTATGATTTCATAAACATTAACATTTAAATTTTGTTTGATAGTTTGTATAAGATTAATATGAATCTTGAGTTAATAATGATCCTATAATAGAGTTTGTATAGGAATGAAGCGTAATTTCATGAATTCCTTGAGATTATATATGCTTATATTTGTGGGTCACTTTATATTCTTTATTTTAATTAATAGAGATATCTTATCACTTTTATATATTACCTATTGAAATATGACTATCTAATATACTTTTATGTGTATATAAATTCAATCGAGAGATAATTAGATAGAAAAGTTAAAAATTATCAAGTCTAATATGGGTGATAAATTTTATGATATTTATGATGAGCCCAATCATAATTCTAATATTTTTGCTAGATTATTGAAAAAGTGTAGTATTTGTACTCAATATATTTTACTAAATGTGCTATAGTAGAATAGGATTATTAACATATAAAATTATACTCTTAAGGATATAGTAAAGAACATGATAAGTTATTCTTCTGTACCTGGATCAAAGTAACGAGAAACTCTAAGGATAATTATATATATCTTGAACGGGGTTCCTACTTAAGTCAATTTCATCAACCTTTTTTGAGTTATGGACTAGTAGAAAATTCAATTTAAGATATTTACATATTTAGGATTGAGATATAAGTCTTTAAATTATATAAAAAGAAATGATATTCAAGGATTATTCTTGAATATTTTATTATTTATCTAAAAAAATTTAAAGGGATATATTTTATTTCCTAATCAAAGATAAATATGATAATATAAGATTCCTATAAAATAGCAAATAAATGGAAGATTACATAGAGAATGGTAAAAAAAAAATATTAATCAAGTTAAGTCATTGAGAGATTAGTAGTAGTTTTCGGATCTGACGATGATATATCTACAAATCAGATAAATATTTTCTGAATGATATCAAAGAGTACACATCATAAATTTGATTTATCATTATTTAATTTTAATTTTTAATATTAAATATTTTTACATAATAATTCAAAGGGTACATATCGATTTTTATGCTTACAACTCAATTTTGAGATAAACTAGCTCTACTCTTCATCCCATCCAGCGTCTCCATCAAAATCACTTGCGGTGTTGCTCGTAATCTCGCACTCATCTTATCCGTAGACGTGGAGGTGTATCGAGTATAACGAGACTTAAATCGTTATACTAACCCGATGGTACTGCCACAAAGTCGATCATTCGGTGTGTCGGGCGGGGCTCATAATTCGACATCACAGTCCATTGTGGGGACAAACTAATGTTGCGCCATTGCCACCGGTCGCTGTCTCTCTCACTAAGACTTGAAAACGCAAGCACAAAAATCGCAGGCACTCAGCAGCTTAACCGCGGTAAACAAAGAACCCCTGCAACGAATAATAGAACTACTTTTTTTTGTCTATTTTCCTTGACCTTGTTCTTCAATCATTGTGCTACTAATGATAACAGAGTAGTAAATAGTATATAGAATGGTCTTTTTGCCTATGTTCCTTCCCCTTATCTTCGATCAAGTCCAAGAAACATTTGTGGGACGTCTGTGATGCACAAGACAATCAGACCAACAACAGCAACATCTCTGCCCAAACGGAGCGCGCAGGAAACAAAGAACCCCTGCAACAAATCAAAGAACTTGCTCCACTCTAGCGCATGAAATCCACCAAGAATGCTCGACCAAGTCTGGGATCGTGCCATCCTCCAAGAAGAAAGTAAATGGAAGAAAGAGAAGGAGAGACTGAAAACAGTTTGTACTGCCTTCACCAGTTTACAACCAGCACAGAGTTTTGTGTGCTCCGTCCCTCAATGGGCAGAAACCTCCTCGAGGGTCGTTCCCGTGCGGAGGTGAGTACCAAAATTCCAACCACCGCTTCCCGCTGTATGCTCTTCGCCTGCATGCGACCTACTGAGATCCGGATGTCCGTACCGGGATGCAGCTACAGCGTAGGATCCGAGCACGAAGACCAAAACGAGCAGGATGAGCGAAAAGAGCTGGACGTTGGCAAGCAGCTCCCCTCGGACCTGGTTGTCATGTGAGTGGCAGGCGATGTCATTGCCATCGAGGCGACAGCCCTCGGGCATCATGGGACCATAAAGAGTGAAGGCTGTTTGGTAGAACCACAAGCCCTGGAGAGTGATTGAGATTCCGTTGGTGAGGTCCGCCGCGAAGCTGGTGGGGAAGAGGGCACCCGCAATCGCAGAGGCGATGCAGAGAGCGATGAGGAGGACGAGCAGGAGGTGGTAATAACCCTCCAATCCCTTGTGAGTGGTTGAGTGGAAGTAGAACAGCAGATACTCCGAGCTGAATGCAGCAGCACCTATCAGGCACAATGCCCCCTCCGGCAAACGTAAATACCTGTCATCGGAGTATGGTTTATCACTGTTAACAAATACAATATATCAACCAGAAATATGATGCCATGGCATCGAAGAACTCTCAAAACCAGCTTCTAAAGCAAATTGTCTCCGACCACAAGAAAAGGTGTAATTATTATTATTGCTGAAATTTAAACCTTAAGAATTTGCCCTCAACACTGACAAACATTAAAAGAAAAGATAATGTCGTTATCGCATCTCTTTTCAATCTCATAAAGGTATTCCAATCATAAAGAAGGCATAAAGTGACTGGCGGATTCTTATCAATCTCCAGAGAAGTTCTGAATTGGGACCTTACTTACAACTGCATGCAACACAACCATCAGCCCATAATGCTTAGATATGGCAATGAAAGCGTAGAATTTATTCCCCAGTCTGGAATCCTAACCTGTTGTGAACACCTATGTCTCCTAAGTGCACAAAAGAGAAAAAGAAAAATACTTGACGGGCTTGAGCTATTCTCGGACAGCTCTGCTTCTGACAACGCCAATAATGTTGGGGGGGTGTGTGTTAAGACCGGACAAGGACATAAATTTCATTGTCCAATGCAAAGCAATATAAGCCACAAACAGCTCCGGGAAAAGCGAGGCGCACAAAGTGCCACGAGAAAGCAATCGAGTCGGATAAATAAATCAACGAATCCAATGCATTTAGACTTTCATTTCCTTCTCCCGACGATCTCTTTGGTCAAACAAGTGTAGACAAATCAGGCTTCTAATGCTGCGTTGCATCTACAAGAACCAGATTTCCACTGGACCACCGTCCAAACTCACTATCTATGACCCAGTCTATGGTTTCCTCGAGTCAGTTTTAAAGATGTGCACAGAGGAAGACGAAGGAAGATAAATCTGACCTGGTCTTCTCGGAGACGAGGGCGAGGGCGCCGTAGACGAAGAACATGAGTAGCATGCCACCGTGCTCGAAGTCGTTCATGTGAGCGGGGTTGAGGATCCGCTCGGGACCGACGAACCAACGGAGGTGGGTGGAGTAGAGCAGCTCCACGCACATGTCGAGGAAGGCCCCGCCGGCCACCACGTACAGCTCCAGGTGCCGGGCCTTGCCCCGGCCCACCGGGCTCCACGCCCGAACCCGGAAGGCGCCCGGCGGCTCCGACACGTACCGGAACACAGAGCTCCACACGTGCCACACGCCTACCACCAGGAACAGGCTGCCCGGCAGCACGTGACCCTTGAACGATCCCATGTACGATCAATCGATGGCAATTATGACCTAATCGTCGCCTCGCTCGTGTGACCGACCCTCCCCTTCCCTCCCTTCCTCTTCCCTTCCCTTCCCTTCCCTTCCCTTCCGATCCACCCGTGGATCTCCGACGAAATTACAACGGAACCCACCGACGCGTTGACTCCATACGGATGAGATCGCGATCGTCTTCTTCCTTCACAAGCTTCGTCCTGCTCTAGAAATAAAGAACGTAATTATCATAAATAAAAGCGGGAAAGAAAAGGTAAACCAAAATCATCAGAATACCGGAGAGAGATTAAATGAACAAACCAGCAAAACAGTCATACGATTTTGGAAGAGGAAAAAGGGAGGAAAAGGAGATCCAAACTAAACATGAGTAGGGCAACGTGTTTCTTTCCCTACTTTTGCTCTCTCACTTTCTCCGACACCGGCAGAAACAGATCCGATTACTGAACTAGAGTTGGAGAATTAGACTAAGATTAGGTCTCCTCCTCAGCTTTTCATTCTCTTTCGGGTTTGGGATGGGAAGGACGTACCTGGTGAGTAAGGGTGCGTGTGGAGGTCTTAGGGTGGCACCGCCCTGAACCCGAGGAAATGATTGCGATATCAGAAGAGGCAAAAGGCGTATTATTACGGGGGGCGACGAAAAGGAAACATAGGTGGTCACTATCTTTTCTTAATCTCGATCCTTCCTCGCGCTCTCTCTGGATTGAAAGTGGTTCGAAGGGGACGAAGAGACAAGGAGTGAAGGGGGCGGTGCGGCGCTTGCTGCTGCGTTGCTCGGAGCTACGGATCTGGAGACGACGACCAAAGGTTGAGGACGATCTGATGATGCATGAACGAAGGAAAAGGAAAAAGGAAAAGATAAAGGAATGGCTCGTATTACCTTCTACATCTTATATATATTTTATTTAATTACCATATTATTTATTTTATTGGAGACGGATTCTTTGGATTAGGAAGACAGGGGCAACGGCGACGTCAGGTTGAATTGGAATTGGTAGGTTCCGTTCCTGCGTGGCTGGCTGCGTCCCGTGAATGACGCGCCCGTCACATGCTTTTAGTACTAGATGTAGACTTCAACCATGCTGCCTTCCTGTGGGCGTGCCGATTGGTCATGTTCGGACAGCCGAGGCTTTCTCCCCACCAGATAGATATCCTCAATCCCAGATTACAGCTCTCAACCACAAAGCCACCACCAATCGTCGTTACAAGTTGCACATAAATAATAGTATATGCATTAAAAGAATCTGGCAATGTTCACTGCAATTGCCTTGTATTCTGTCTTTAATGATCAAAGCGTCCCGATATAAAAGCTGATATTTCAATCGTAAAATCACCCAAATTAATATGTAATACCATTCTGCACAGAAGCTATCCAGCTTGTCGCATATTTATTTAATTGTTCTTGTAATACAGTCCTTATAAAACATCACAAAACATAGTGATACTGATCCTGCTTGAACACACCAGGGAAGTTGTTTAAACTTGGATACTTTCTCCTACTCAACACGGATATCTGGGAGGAACACAAGCAACGCAGAGTAAGCTGAGAATAACACAGGAGCTGGAATCTTCTCCACGACATGTCCGATCCTTGGCACTCGCTTGCCCGCGTTCTTTGTCACGATGGTCAGCGCGGGCGATGCCAGACAAGCAAGAATGATTTTATTCACCGTATATATGCGCAAATCTTTACTTGTCCATTCCAAAATTGTTTCATAGAACTCATTCTCGTTTATTTCAGTTTTGGTCTTCCTGTACTCCTGCATTTGTAAACAACCACAGGTAAGTTTAAGCAAGAAATGTTGTAACGCTATTCAAATGATCTGATTCCCAATATGCAATGTGCTACTGTCATATATCTGTTTTGTTATAGACCTCAACTATTGCTAGGCCTTCCCTCACTGAGATATGATATTAACATGTTTCATTTCAGTACATGTGAGCGGTAAGTTCATAAGTAATTATAGGAACACTAAGGTTGCAAATGTAGATGCATGAGCATTTTACCCTATGTTGAGGAACTCATTTTGTTCTTTCCTGGTAATTAATTGACTCTCAGGAATTTATAAAGAATGTCACGTTTCTGGCTCTAGTGTCCTTACAAGTTTGCAGAACTACATAAAACATTCAGAAGATGGATATTATGATTGAAAAACACTATCACCAGGTCTATACGTTTCTAACTCCATATGTACCTCAACATGCTATATGATCCTTTTGTACCAATCGACAAATTTTGACTTTTCAGATACTAACAACAGAAACTTTGCAAGTGCTCCATTATTCACAAGATTCATCGATCATGAAGATATGAAATTACACCGTACTTTTTCTTTGTTGGCAATAGCCGATGCAGATGGAGGTTGCTTATGAGGACCGAGGAGATTCTTGTTCAGAGAGCTGCAATTTAAATCAACATAATAACATACTAAAACCATATTCTGAAAATACTTTAAAAAAAATTAGGCAGAAAGGATACAAAAAGCTTACTCAAAAACCCGTAATGTTGCAACGTGGAGCTTTTCCAACGCCATGAGTGGCTTATTACCAGCATATTGGTTAAAAACATGGCTACATATTATCTTCAGATGCCACTTGCCTGCATCATATTATAGAAAGACATGAATGTCAACACAATCAAATACAAGAATAATGATTACAGGCTACCTCAATGCAGAGTAGAACTGCTCACCTATCTATGTATTATAACTCGTTATTTTGCACATGTATTTACTCTGAACTTGACATTGTGCCTTCACAAACTGGTCTATAAACAGAGAAATTATAGTGCCAAGAGGCGTTCATCAACAGAAAGAGAAAAATACAGTTAAAATGCAAATCTTGTTAGGACTTCATTGTTTGAAGATCTTTCGAGAATTGAAAAGGTCTGGGAAAGAAAAGTCAACCAAGTTTGAGTTATGATTTAGCAACATGCAAATAAGTATGCATGCCATGGTCATACCAATTCATTCCATCCCAATTCCTTGCTTGTAGAGCAAAGTGAGGAGGAAAAAAAAGGGAATAAACTGGCTTGAAGTTCATACAATGTCAGGGGGGTCCTGACTGAAGTCTGATGCAAACAAATTTGTCAAAGAAGACCTAGCAAAAAGAAAATTAAACTGGTGTTGAAAATTGGGATAGTTAATGTAAGGTTAATCAAGAAAAAGAACACATTTATGATTTCTTTTTTTCGATGAAACAACCAAAAGCGATAATGCCCAATATCTCATTTCACATGCTGGGACAACCCATTTTGGTCACTTATAATAGATTGACATGTTATGCAAAGAATGGCTGAGAGTAGAACTATTCACCAGAATTCTTTATCATTCTACCACCCATTGTAAGGCAGTTGGCACCTCACGGAGCTAGTCTATCATCATCCAACCTTCCTTTAGTAAGAACACCACCATACAAAAGTTCCCCGGCCAATATTCTGACATATCCATAGCCTTATCACAGTCTCCACCAAACGCATTAATGCCATACATATGACTTTGCTATGATTTATATTGAGGTCAGCTGATACCTCGAATTAGTATAAGATGATTTTGAGGTTTCTAATATAATAATCATTTGCATTGACAGGGAGGTGTGAGAGAAGGTTTCGAACAACTTGGCAGCTATTCATTATATTTTTCAGATTCAATTGAAGGATGATAGGTTAGAAACTGGATGCATTCGTCCTGTTTCTAAGGCAAAGGAAGGGATGTAGCTGCAATATGCCCGACTTTGAACACGAGTTCAAAATGACCAGCAATAAGATTGATAAGTCACAGAAATAATATGCTATTGCAACATAGAAGGTGCAAGGTCTTAAAGTAGAATAATCCAATAACTCACAAAGTCCTAGTTTGTTGGTCTTCCATATTATAACAAAGAACTAGCAGATTATATTATAAGCGTAGGCATTTTGGTGATTGTTAGGGGCTATGATGAACTGGAACATGCATGCTTTTTCACTTTGATAAGTTTTTCAGCATACTGCAATGTCTTATTTAGAACAATTTCATGTGAACGCCAACAGGTGTATCATCCGTTACAGAATCACTGAGCCCACACAGAAAAGACCAACAATTGATGAGAAAAAAATTTCACAAATTGGTGTTATTTATTACCAGTTAGTCGTTGTTGATGCAACATTTTCATGATATCTTCGTGTTATAATACGATTATTGTAGACGTAATGATGTTATGGAAATGTCTGAACGAATTAAGATCTCTCCCTTCAGCCAATATCCGTCGGCTCTAATAATATCACCCTAAAGAAGTCCCAACTAAAACAACCAAAACGCCCGGAAATCGACGCTGGAAACCACACGCACATTTCATCAAACAACAAGAAGGAAAGAAGGGAAGCATCACTTGCCTTGGACCCTCTCCCATAGTCGTTTGAGTATTTGAGCCATGGAGCGGTTCCTGAATTCACCCTGCACAGATCCTTTGTTCCATGAGTCGGGCGACGAGACGAGGCGCATATAAATAGTTGGACGGGGCGTCAGAGAGAAGCGGTCAGCATCGTCTTTCCTTCTGCGTTGGGCAAAAGCTTTTCCTTGGCCCGGACAAGGGAGAATCGGATGCTATTGAACTCTCGCGTTCGTTCTGCAAAACAAAACGCTTGATCGAGCCCTCTCCGTTTATTCCTTGCTCTTGTTCTCAGTAATCAAATCGGAATCTACGTTTGCTCGGCTGGTTGTCTTCGAAATACCATTCTCAAGCTGCTATCGCCACACAGATACATGGAAGCGTCGAAGACGTCGCCCGAGTACTTCCGTCGGGGTGACCCACCTCACAGGGCTCTGCCTTCTTTCCTACCGCCTTCACCAAACCCCGTCCCGGCCCTCGCGGCCAAGGCCCAGCCTCTCGCTCCTCGTGTCGTGTTCCGACTTTTCCTTACAGCGGCGGCGGCGGCAGCGGCGGCAGCGCCGTCTCGTTCAAGTTGCTGTTATAAATTGTTCAAATTAAAAAAAAAAATTTAAAATATTTATTTGAAAAGATGATCTCTTTCAAGAAAATATCTATAAATAGATATTTGAGGATAAATTATAAATATATTTTTTTATATTTTTCAAGTGATTGAATTAGATATTCTTTAATTTTTCTTTGAAGATTTTTTATTGTTTGCCCTTAAAGACTTGTCATATCTATTAAAATTATTTACATCAAACGTATAATAATTTTATTGAGAAGTGGGTATAAATATTATTTTTAGAAAAATATTTATACATATTTCAAGCCTAAATATTTTTTATAGTATTCACGATTTATGTTTATTATTTATTTGTATAGTATTTTTATCATCTTCTTTATCATATTTTTTTCAACAGTTGCCCCTGATCGACTGATTCCGATGCTGTCAACGCCGGTCCCGTTCGAAAATATTCATCGGAGTAGAACAGAATTGAATCTGATTAGAAAGTAAATGCACCTATGTAGGTAATAATTTTTTAAAAGCCGACGTCTTATAATATGATAAAGTGTTTACGAACTTTATAGAAGTTTGAAAAACTGTAGTACTTAGTTTTAATTGCTAAAAATTACTACTAAAGAACTATGCTTGTTAACAGTCGGTGACAAGATATTAGCATTAAGTTGACTTATCAAGAAACAGGACGACATGGCAATAGTCCCAAAAATATTTTCCGAAAAGAATAATTCTTACCGTACGAACGATATAAACCATGAAAAAGGAATAAAAGGAAACAATATCCCAAGGGAAGTGCAAAAGAGTCCTGACGTGGAGCGGTTTCGAGGTCCGACGCGCTCGAAGCTTCTATTACACTCCCCTCCGACCGAGCCCGCCCGGTTGACGATCCAAGAAGAAGACTCGTACCCGTTTCGTGTGCCTCTAGACGAGACGGCGAATCCGGGATCAGGTAAACGATGATTCGAATCTGGCTGACGTGTAAGTGGTAGGTCTGCCGTCGCTGATATTGCCATCAAACAGCTTGGCTGATGCCCACATGTCGTCGATATTGTCCCTATTTCTCTTTTCTCGAAATTAAAATTCTATTTTCTGTTCCCGGTTCTTTTTAAGAATTTTGTGCCTCCTATTTATTCGTTCTTCCATACACCGGAAATAGAAGGCCGTTTTCGTGTTCGCTTGTAGGCGCTGTGTCTACCTCCTTATGCTTTGTTCTGCGCCGCGCCCTCCTTTGTCTACATCTAAAGCCAACCAAGTCCCTCCTCCTCCGTTCCTTTCAGTCTCTCATCGCTTTCCTTCTTCCTGAAAAGGATCTCGCGATCTCATCGTCGGAGTCTGCCTCGGCCGAGCCGATCGATCCCTTCGATCCACGTAGCCGTTGCGTGGGTATTCTCTTTTCCTGGAGATCCGGTCGTGTTGTTGTACTCGGGGTTGGAGAACGAGTTAAGATCTGTGTTAATCGCGGGGTTTTTGGCTTCAGCTTGAGGAACCTTGGGTTGTCGGTGGGCTAGGGCCAACTCTGCTTGCCGTACTCGCTCCCTTTGATATTTGATTGATCGTTCCGATTATGACGCCGTAGAGTGTGGGATTTGTCGGAATAGTATCGAGGTTAGGCGCGTCTGGGAAGGAGTGAGAATATGTCGAAGGTGGTTTATGAGGGATGGATGGTCCGTTTCGGGAGGAGGAAGATCGGACGCTCGTTCATCCATATGCGGTACTTCGTTCTCGAGACCAGAATGCTCGCGTACTACAAGAGGAAACCTCAGGATATCATGGTACCGCATCACTCCTTTGGTTTCTTTTTCCTAATTCTTGTATTGATGTTTTCTCTTATTTCGTCTGGACTCAGTTGGATTAGGAGTTCTTTTTGTTTATCCGTTGTGCCTTAATATTTTCTTAATTGAAATACTGAACTGTCTCAGCGTGTTTACCATTATCCAGCTTCCGATCAAGACACTTCTTATAGATGGAAACTGCAGAGTGGAGGATAGGGGGCTTAAAATGCACCACGGACATGTAAGCCTTCTTCTTCTTTAAGTGGAGAAAGCCTGATTTCTGAAGGAACACTAAACATACCTCTCATTCAATTTAGAGTTCTGGCTTAATGCCAGTTAATTTCATGAATGCTATGATTTTAACAGCTTCGTGTATGCACTGTTCTATGACCACGTTTTGCGGACAGAACATTGTCCTGATAATACCAAAGATTATGTTTATGAATTTGACATTCTTTTTTTCAATATCTTAGATATAGCATATACTCATGTACTTGAAGTCTTAGATCTCCAAAACCTTGTCTGAATAACATCCTTATACATGCTAACTTAAGGCAGTTTTGGTGTACCAGCAGTATAAACTTTTAACCATAATAATTCAATATATAATATCATTATTTTTTGTTGGGTTTCAATAATTTTCCACCGTTTATTAACAGTTCAGAGTTGCTTCTTATGTTCTAATATTTTTTATGCAAGTAAGTGACATGTATGGCACCAATAAATATGTCTTAGTCTCACTAAAGACGATTCTTTATTGTAGAAAATTCAAATTTGTCTTGCTTCTGCACATACCTTTGATTCTTATACTTTTTTCATTTATGTTTTGTATCAATAAAATGTGTTGATTAATTTGTTATTTAATTTCTCTTCGATTTTTAGATCTGATAGAATTTGTTGTTCCTCTCCTTTATAATGACATGTGTTGATTTTCTTATTTTAATGTGCAGATGGTGTATGTTTTATGTGTTTACAACAAGAAAGAGAAGTATCATCAGATTATGGTTTGTGCTGACTTAAGTTGCTTAACTTCACAAAGTAGAGCCCCTTTTATCCACTTTGGACCTTCTATTTGTGTGATTATCAACAAGGCTGAAATATATTTCCATTTTGTTTAAGAATTGTATTGCTTTAATAGAAATTGTTATTTAGCTATAGAAAACTAACATGACTGCAAGCAGTGCCACAGTTTTCATAAATTCAAAAGTTGTTATTAGAGTCATGGGATTTGTCTAGGGAGGGTATTGTTCTGATTAAAAGGGCAGTCAACCGTATAAGACTCTACCAATACAAGGTCTGGGAGCATCAATGTACAATAAAGAAGTAGTTTCCCTGACTCGAGACTTGGTCACTTTGATTGCAAGGAGCAATCATACTCTGATACCAAGCAAAGAGACTTGTTAGTAGTGCTGATCCATAAGATAAATTGTATAATAATGCTTCAAATAGTCCTCCTTTTGATTTATCTGAATGTCAAAAATGAAATACACTTTCCTGATAAATACTAATAATTTATGCATACGCTTAATTAGTAAATTAAATAGAACATATAAATTAATTTTATATATTTCATTTTAAATAGTTTATTTATTTAAATTAGCTCAATCCAATAGATAGCTTTTGGATCCTTTTATTTCCTTTGCAAACCACAATAAACATTCTTGGCCCTCCTTGATGTAAAGATCTTGCTTTGACACTTCATCCCTGCTAGTTACTGGAAGTCATATATATATATATATATATATATATATATATATATATATATATATGTATGTATATATATATGTATGTATATATATATGTATGTATATATATATGTATGTATATATATATGTATGTATGTATATATATATATGTATGTATGTATATATATATATGTATGTATGTATATATATATATGTATGTATGTATATATATATATGTATGTATGTATATATATATATATGTATGTATATATATATATATGTATGTATATATATATATATGTATGTATATATTTATATGTATATATGTATATATATTCCTTCAAACTGAAGTGTTGTAGACAGTTGCTTTGTAAAATTGTCACCAATCGCAACTTAAAGATCTTTTTATTTTCGTTTGCAAGCCACTATAAATGTTCTTGGCCCTCCTTGTTGTATTTTTGCTTCACCCCTGCTGGTTGCTGGAAGAGTCGTGTATTCATTTATTCTGTTGTCAACTGGGGTGTTCTAAACAGATCCTTTGTAAAATTTCCCATTAATAGGTGTTCAATCTGTCACCTATGTTATATAATTTTCTTCATTATAGGCAAGTGACCCATATTTTACATCTTTTTGTGTGTTCTTGTGCTGCATATTATTATTCTTAATACTGGTTTTCTTTTTGAACCAGATGGCAGCATTTAACATTCAGGAGGCTCTGATCTGGAAGGAGAAAATTGAGCTTGTTATTGATCAGGTATTAAGTAACAATTTCATTAGCTATATCATCTTCTTGCTATCCAGTGAACATATAATGTTCTATATTTAAGACTACTTTCCTAGTGCAGGTTGTTACAATAAAAAATTAAAAGTATTAATAATAGCATAGTTGTAAGTTAGAACCATTTTGTTCCAATAAAAGGAAACACTTAGAAGATTTTGAGATCTTGAAGCCTCTTTAAAGCATTTATTTTCTACAAACAAAACTCTCAGGTATATCTTTTGATTATAATATAACAAACATGTGGTTCCTTTTTTGGCATTTAGAGGATCTTACGTACAAAACTACCCTAGAATTATTGGATAGTTTTTAAACATTAGTTTTACCTCATTATCAATGTAGATGAACACTGCTGATAAAGAAACATAAAGAAATAGAACACAAGGAATGCTTCTTCTTTCTTTAAACCTTAGATTAAGGTGTAACAGGAACTTTTTTACATGAAAAAAATCAGCATGAAAAGTTATTGAAACACAAGCAATTAACTATACAAACTTTCAAAGTATTATAAATAAATCAAATTAGTGACTGCATTATGCACCCTATTAAATCATGATTAATCAACATGGATTGGAAGCATGTGTATTCTAGGCAACTTTGATTTTTGCAATGGAATAAGGGGTCTGGGTACTGATAAATTAGAATAATGTGTTTGTTCCCCACCTGGCATGCAAAATTAACTAGATATGGAACCTTTGTTTTTGTTTAGACCATTGGAATGCCATTCAAATTGGAACCTCATTTGGATCATTTGGTTGATGAATAATTTTTTGTATAGAGTTATATAAAGAGGTTGTTGAACTGGTATTTAAGGTAAATGACACTTTATATTGATTCATTTGCACATATATAATTATTTTGGATTACTCAATTGTTCATCTCTTCCTACAAGCAGCAAGATTTCATAACAGCTAATGGAAACAAGGTATATGCTTCAATTCCATATGGACCTATGGCGGATGATGGAAGAAATGCTTCCTCCTCTGATCGGGAAAGTCAGTAAGTAATGATGTAATATGTTTTTACAATTATTTACTGATGTTGTTTTAAGAATACATGACATAGTGGAAGCATTATCACTTGATCTACCATTAATTTATGCTTTTTTCTTTTGTCTTTGGTAAAATGATACTTTAGATGTCATTTGCCTTGATGCAGATTTGCCTTGATGTTTCTTTCTTTTATCATATATTCTCATGTGTTTTCTGGGATATTTGATGAGAGTTTAGTGGAAAACATGCTTTTGTCTATTTATCTTAGATACTGAATCTGGTGTGATTTAGAATTTAAGCCTACCATTCTACTGACAATATAATATATACCTTCTATACTAAGTTTATTAGAGTATTGATATTTGACAACAAAAAATGCAAATTTTACTTATAGTCTCTTACATAAATTGGACTGTTAGGATAACATTCTGCATGTGTGCTTGTATATGTATCCCTAATCTGATCTCATACAGAAGTTGAAAGGATACTTGCTTTGAGATGAACATTGATAGGTGTGACATATGACATATCTATTAATATTTGCAAACATGAAAATCTATCAGATGTTATTATTAGTATGTGCTAGATACCAATTTGCCAAGATTTCTGTGCAAAGATACATATTATCCATTTGTTATGCATCCATGCCTCTTAATTGTTGGCCACAAAAAGAATTTTAAGACATAAATGGATGTAAAAAAAAATGTAGTAATTTAATTTTGCTGAATTGTTGCTGAAAATTCTACTGTTTGTTCGTAAGCAGATACGGAATGAAGTTTCAATGAGAACTGAACTATAAGGATGCTTGATAATTATAAGGAACCTATTCCTGTTCTTAACTTTTGGATATTGTGAGTGCATATCTTAACCTTTTTCTACATGTCTTGGTACTCATACAGATTGTTGTTATTTTATATATAGTATGGTGGAATGTCTTCTTTCTTGCTAGTCACAATCTCATCTCAGTGTTGATTACCTTGCATTGATTTTATGAAAAAGATGTAATGAAATTTATATATGCCATGTCAAAATCTTTTAGTTTCCTAATATTTCTTGTAGGTGTAGTCCTGAAGAAGAAGAAGAGAGCCGTCCTACTTTATCACGGAGAATAACCATAGGAAATGGTAAGGGCTAACATCGATTAGATTTATGAATTTGCAACATATGTTCTGTTTTTTGGTGGCATATAGAGTACAGTGTGGCCATCACTTTCTGGTTTGTAGGTTTTCCTGATTCTGTACCTGATTGGACCTGTGATGTTGATTCAGGCTTGTTAAGTGAGAACAACTCTGATCAAGTCTTTTCTAGGAAACATTGGCGTCTTGTAAGATGCCAAAATGGTGAAATATTTCTCTGATTCTTTTTCTATCTTTCCATGTTCCTAATATCTTATTTGTTTTCTGCATTTTACAGCAAATTGTAGCCTGAAGAATTATAAGAACTACTGTCTGCTTTTGTTTTAATGATTTGTGTTGATTTCAGGGCTTCGCATCTTTGAGGAGCTTGTAGAAGTAGATTATCTTGTACGTGAGTAATACATGTTTACACTAAATGTTCATGATATAATTAATTCATTAGCCTTTTCATTGATGTAAATCATTTTCCAACACAGCCAAGGAGTTGTAGTAAAGCAATGAAAGCTGTTGGCATCATGGAAGCAACATGCGAATCTATATTCCAGCTTGTGATGAGGATGGATGGAACGCGATTTGAGTGAGCTTATACTTAAAGATAGTCATTTGTATGATATCTGATTTAATCTGTTTCCCTCTGTTGCTTTTGCAGGTGGGATTGCAGCTTTCAGTATGGTAGTTTAGTTGAGGAGGTGGATGGACATACTGCAATACTCTACCATAGGCTGCAGCTGGACTGGTTTCCAGTGTAATTCTTTTTTTAAGCGCATCGAAGAGGACTTAAATTGCTATAGCTGCTGCATACCTTGTTCTTTTGCCAGCTCCAGAAACATGCGTGATCACTGGGGTTGTGCAATTAAATTGTCTTCTTGTTTAATCTTGAAGTGAAAGTACTAATACCTTAACTTCTTCTTTCAGAGAGACAATATGCAGATGTAGTGCCTAGCTACGTCATTTGTGAATTTTGATAGCATAGCTTTTGTAAACATGTACTTTTTTCTTTACCATATTAAATATGCCCATATATGTGTAGCTCACATAAGATTATGTTTCTAGATTAGATTATAGTTATAGGTACTTACTTATCTTCTGTTCTATTAGACTAGTTAACCGAAGCACACTTCTTAGCGTAAGAGAGGAAAAAATAGATTGAAAGATCTTATGACAGAAATTTTTTATTAGAATTTATATTATGAGAAGACCCAAGTAATGGTATACTTAATGTTTTTATGCTCCTTATATAAGAATAGATGATTTCATTAAGTGAGAATTATAGGAAAATTCAAATAAAGATATTCTTCAGATTGACCCAAAATAGCTTGAAAATGGATAAAGCAGCTCTAACAGAACTCCTAGCTGGAGTAGGAAAAGGAAAGACAAGCTGTCCAATTCAAAGATATTTTTAGTTCAATTCTAGTTGGAATAATATAGGAGAAAGAAGCTTCCAACCTGCTCGTAACAAAGTTGGTAGGACAGGATTGACCCAGTCTCTTCATGCACTAGTAGGATTAGACTTCTTGTTTTCAGTAATTTTTGGGCTGGTTTTCATCCATCTCAGCTGATGTATTAGGAAGCAAAATTATCTTATACTCTACTTCTTGTCCATGACTCCTTTCACAAATATGGTATAGTTAAGGTAGGTTGTCTGACATCAGAATCTGAATTTAAATAATTCCATTTTTTTCTTTTTGGAATTGGATGAATTGCGAGGCGATGAAATTATAAAATAGGAAACCTTTTTTCTAATGATTTAGTATATAACAACGCTTGAAATTCCCAGAACAAAAATTAAACTGTTTGTCATTTAAGTCCATTGGAAGTACTTTTGCTCCAAGGAATGAAGCCTTATTATGAGAGGCATATCCTAACATAGTTTACATGGAAGTTATTGTCAAGGGGAATTTTTTTTTGAGTTATGAGTGGATTGCAAGAAGCAGCTCATGAGGCCTAATTTAGATACCTCAAGTTGAAACAAACATAATTTTTCAGATCAAGTGGATTCATGAGACATGCTAACAATCTCTAGAAGGCTATCGTCAATCTCCATGTGAGTGAAGGGAAGCAACCTTTAGGCTTCTTGATCACCATTTTCGGCCCCAAATTCCATCACCTGTTGCTATAGTATGTCAAAAAGTAAGATTGTGTCCTATTTGATAGGGCTGAATCTGATGCACGCATGAGGCTACCATCAGTGCAGGATATTGGATACGATTGTTGGTAAGTTTTCGATCTCTGACAAGTCACCATTTTGAGCTAGTCCTATCAAAAGATTTGGTATGGCATGTAGACAAAAAAAAAAAAAAGTTGCTAGTACTGCTATAGTGTACCATCATGGTTCCAAATACCAGTCAGGCAGTCAGTACATAAGAAATTACTTGCTAGTACTGCTATAATCTAGGATTTATCAACAAATGTAATCTGTACACTATATCATAGTTTCAAATAATGGTTGGTACTTGGTACATAAGTAATTAGTTGCTGGTACTGCTGTAATCTAGGTTATGTTGTATAACGATTGGTACTAACTGGTATGACAAAGGACTGATATCGGATTATAAGATCCCATACCGGTCAGTATTTTATAATATTTTATTAAATTTTTTGAGTGATAGTGTGCAATATGGATCAGTATACCACCCGGGGTGCCAATATCATATATGTCCAGTAAATTACTAAAATTGGTACCAGATCGAGATTTAAATTTTTGCACTACATAATTATATATCTATTAGTCTTGTGTTGCAACCTTATATCAATGACTTAAAATGGCGCTCGGGCGCTCGCCTAGGTGCTCGGGCGAGGCGAGACGAGGCCTGAGCGCCTCGCTTCACTTCCAGGCGGCGCGCTTTAAAGAGGCGTCGAGCGCCTAGGGCGAGCGCCTGGGTTAAACCAGGCGACCGAACCAGGATTTTAGGTCTGGTTCGGTCTCCGGTGTTTAGTTGGTTCAATTGAACCAACTAAAACCGATATCAGCTATCGCTGCCCAACCCTAACCCTGCTCGTTGCTGCTGCCGTTATCGCTGCTCGCTACCGCTGCCGTTGTCGCTGCTCGTCATTGCTCGCTGTTGTCGTCGCTCCCGCTCCCACTCCCGTTGCCTCCTTACACTCCCGTTGTCGCTGCCGCTGCCTCCTTACACTCCCGCTGCCGCTTCCTCTTTTTTCAGTCAGCCCTCCCTTACACTCCTCTTCCTTTTACTCCTTCTGTATACTGTTAACAGTATACAGTATACTGTTATTAGTATACTAATAATAGTGTATTTGTATTTATTAGATTAATAATATATTATTTTGATTTTAATACTGTTAATTTTCTTAATTTAATAGCATATTTTTATTTAAAATTTTAAATAATTATATTTATTAATTATATTATATATTTTTATATTTTAGTGTCTCGCTTCGCTCAGGCGAGCGCCTAGCGCCTCGGGCGTTTTTGGACTTTAGCGCCTTTTGGCGCCTAGCGCTTTTTAAATCACTGCCTTATATATTTTTGCTAACTTGTGAACTCATAATCATTCAACATGCCACTTTCATAAGATATTGTGTATTTAGCTTTGCAAGGAATCTTGAACTGTTCACAAAGATACTTGTTACTTGTTAGAAGGATTTATGCCTATGATTCTGCGATGAATAAGAATGGAGATTATTTGGCAGGTTTGTGTGGCCTCGTGATCTATGTTATGTGCGTTATTGGAGACGTAATGATGATGGAAGTTATGGTGAGAATGTTAGTCTCATTTGTTTTCTTGTTTGTAACATGCCTTGATGTTTGCCATTGTTAGGAATCCCAAAAACTGATTGTAGGTTCTTGCAGTTGTTTTATTCCGATCAAGGGAGCATGTAAATTGTAGTCCACAGCCAGGATTCGTTAGAGCCCATGTTGAGAGTATATTTCCACGTGCTTTGTTACTTTAAAAACATTTGTTATTTATTTGTATATGCACTTGTCTATTGTATTGTAAATATTTTCAGTTATCTGAAAATGTATTTAATTATTTTCTTTCTCAAGGTGGGGGTTTCAAAATTTCCCCCCTAAAAACTTGCAATGGAAGACTGCGGACACAAGTACAATATCTTATGCAAATTGATCTGAAAGGATGGGGCGTTGGTTATTTCCCATCATTTCAGCAACATTGTTTGATTCAGATGTTGAACAGTGTTGCTGGTACTGATCCTCTCTAACTATAATAATTTAATTGTTTCTCTATTTCATAGCAGATGTCTTTATTGAGACATGTTTAGACTTGATTTATCTTTTTCTTTTCGCTTTTCTTTTAAAACAACTTTACTTTTGATTATTAATGCTGTTTAGTTGCTTAGCATGCATTGTGGTTCATAATTACTTTGCCCGAGAATTTTTTCCTGTTCCATTGGGGGATAAGTAGAAGAAAATTTTTTATTCTAATGGAATGTATTGTTCAACAAGTTATGCTCATTCTAGTTTGATACAACTGATTCCTAGTTTTGGTATAGTTGGATTATTTCTGCAAACTCTGTGTTTATAAATATTGGAATAAAAAGTTATCCTAAGCCTGAAATAGTCAGGTACCTGATTTTTTTTTCTAAATTATCTCATCTAGGGATGGTGAAACAAGAATAGTCAATATGTTTATAACAGATAATTGCATTGTCATGACAGTATGGCTTGTTATTGTGTTGTTCAGTATAAAATAGACTATAGAAAGTTAGAAACCATGAGCATATATTTACTAATTAAGTTCCGATCATAAAATATGCTGCTGGTTACATGAAAAAGTATTTCCCTGAAATGACCAACTGAAATCTTAAATAAGTAAAAGCAATCTAAGCATGCATTATGTGATGAATGTAGGTTCGAGAAGGTAGAGTTATGGTTTTATTTGATGTATGTTGTTCATAAAAATCAATTTGATAGGAAAGGGAGAGAATATGATATTATCATTTTTTAGTGGGTGTTCGCCAACTGATAAAACTGAGACTGGTGGATCGGTGGCAAGAGGGAAGTGTAAGCCTACTATAAGAAACAGAAAAGTAGAATGATAAATTTGGAAAATGAGTAACTTTAGGTTTCATAACTTTTGAACTAAATTTTGGAGTACTCTTGTTCCACCCTCTCCTTGAAATAGTTATATTCATATGGCGTAAAATGTAAATACTTTAAATGGTGAATGTGAAAATTTTAATGTAAGGTAACATTTGGTTTCTGAAAGCATGACCTTCTTGTTCATGGATACCCCTTTACTGGGCTGTACTAGTGAATATTTGGGTGAATGAGAACATTTAATTAGTTCATGGTCTGATTTAAACTAAAACCGTGATTTAAGAGATAATCATATATGTGCCACTGGGTATTTTCATTTAGCATAATTAGGATCTCACAATTTTTTTGCTGATTTCAAAATCTTATTTCATATACTTAATATAACATGGTGTTCAATCGATTAAGTTTATATTCGAAGTTTAAATGTGAACGAAACTATTTAGATGGTTATCCTTACCAACAAAAGATTTCAAATCTGAAGAGTCACTTAGGTACATGAGAGGATGACTCAGAAGGACAGATATCTCACTAAGAACAAGTCAAAATCCTAATGCAAAAAAGATTTATGCAAGGCATGTACTTATGCCAGTAGAATGTCCTTGTAATTGTACTAATATTCTTGTTACTGCAGAACAATTTCCTAGTCGAACACTACCATTGTCCATCACTTTTGGCTAGTTGAATTGTTACACCTTGGTTTAGTCCGCATTGAAAGTTGGTTAAAAGTTAGATTGACGTGTAGATGTTTGATGGGCTATACCACTATTAATTTGGACTTAAGCATTTTGGATCACTGGTTCAGACTCAACAACCCTTATCCTATGACATTAATATTCTAGTCTTTTCCTAATTCTTTTCCAAGTAATGCATTTAAGAGTATTGTCCTTGTGTAGTTTCCTTGAATTTTTAACTTTATATCTGAAGTTTACATTGTATTTTCTTCGTAGTCACCGTCTAAAAGAGCCCATAAGACTTGACCTTCAATTAATAGAAATGTTACCAAATAAATGATGCTGATATGGGTGTTACTTTCTCTCCTGAAATATTGTAACAATGATTAGATGAATATCATCAGGTCTTAATTGTCCACTAGACATTGTAACTCCCAGGGTAGCAGCCAATTCTAGTTTGTTTCAGTTTCTTCAGCAGTGCCTAGGATGTCATAATTCAAGTAAATTTCTTGCTTCAACATATGATCACATTGCCCATGGTATCATATATTTCTTCTGCAGCATATGCTGCCTTGATAATTAGCGAACAAAGAAGACCTTTTTGTGATATACTTTTGCTGGCTAGAAAAAGATATCTTTGCTGCATATGTGCATTGTCCTCTTTATCTTCTAGTGTTTAAATTTTTAATAGATAACCACCTGAGTTAGTTCATCAAAGTTACTGCTTACTCACTATTATAGCTATCGGTGTCTTCTAATGTTCTGATGAGTGCTTACACCTTTTCTTATGGCAGGGCTCCGTGAATGGTTCTCCCAAACAGATGAAAATTATGATGTCTCAAAGATGCCATTGATGGTCAATATGACTGCAGAAACAGCTCCTATTAAGAAGGATAGGAAAACACAGGAAAATTCTGTTCAGCCGAATTCTTCACAGTATCAAATGCATGGTGCTAGCAGACATCATGTAATGTTGGATGAAGACTCTGATGATGATGAAGATTATCAAATTCCAGAGCCTGAACAAGAGGTTGGAAGGCTGCTACTATTAGTGACTTTGTGTTAATATTTTTGCCTTATTTGTATTGATGACAGTGTTGCAATGTCTGCAGGTTTATCCAATCAAACTTGAAAATGAGTTTAATAAGGCTGGTTTGTATATTATGTTTACCCATTTCATAATTTTGTAATTGAGATTAAAGTTGGGCTGGTTCCTAATAGTTGTATTCTGAATTCCTCTAGTTTTGGATGAGGAACCTTCAGCTTCAATTGATTTATCAGAATTTTCTGGCAACTTACGGCGTGATGACCTTGACAAAAGCCGTAATTGTTGGAGAATATCGGACGGGAACAATTTCAGAGTTCGAAGTAAACAATTCATATATGACAAGACTAAGGTCTCATTATGCTTTTCTATATTGTGTATAGTTGGTTTTGGATGTCATTAAATGATACTTTAGATCTTGCTATTAAAATTTCTACTCTGTGGATTGCAGATTCCTGCAGGAAAGCATCTAATGGAGCTTGTAGCTGTTGATTGGTTCAAGGATGTCAAGCGAATCGACCATGTTGCTAGGCGAAAAGGCTGTGCAGTCCAAGTAAGCGTCTCTTCTGCAGCATTATAAGCTTAATATTTCATTCTTTTTTTGCTCTTGTTGGGAGACTGAAGATTACTAAATTGTTACTAAATCTGCATTTTAGTTTTGTTTGTTATAAAAGTTTTATGAATGGCATTGAGGTTCAGTAGCTCGATACTGACTATTTGTCTAAGTTTCTCTTTAAAGATTATTTGTTCAATTACTAAAAAATTCTTATTGAAATTTCTGAACTTAACCAATACAACGGTGATCATCCAGTCATTCTGAAATCTTGAAATGTGCAGTTAGAGTGTTCTTGAGGAAATATTATAACTCTAATGGCTGATAAGGGCCTGCAATTTGTTTGGAACAATTGCATTTTTCATATTATGACAAAAGAGGAAGTATTATTTAAGAACAATCTCATAGATTCAAATTTTAACTAACGATGATTACTTATCCTCAAAGGCGACTGCCTCAAAGCAACTATCTGATTTTTTTTAGAAAGCTACCCATGTTCTGTATAATTTTATCCATGATCTCTCTGCAGTGGATCCGACTATCTGGTTGATATTACACGTACTTGGAGAATAATGATATCAAAACTTCTTTAGAGTTTCTGGATTTTGCTTTAGCTCAATATCAGTTCTTGCAGCTAAAAGAGAGCAGCATGTAATGAAGCTAATATGGAAGTCCTTAATGTTTAATGTATCTAATTATGGACTTGTGGAATCTCATCTTCTATCAAGTAGATAGAAGAATTTTCTAGTTCTAAGAATTCAGTAGCTAGAACTCCAGTACACACTATCTATTTTTGAGCCATATTGAACTGTATTTAGAAAAACAACTTGTAGATTTTCCAGGAATGTACATTTCCAGGGGGGGGGCTGGGGGGTAGGGGTGGTGTCGTGTGTGGAGGTGGGGAGGGGGAAGAGGGAAGAGGGAGGAAAGGGAGAAGAGGAGGAGAGGATGAGAAGTACCAAATATGAGGTGTGTGGTAAGCAACAGGTGATGGCAGATGGGTGACGACATAGAGAGGGAGACAGACCTGCAAGTTATGAGCCATTATAGTCATGAGGGCCTAAAAGAAATATTCCGATAAAAAACATATGTTGTTTGAAGAAAAAGGGACCAGACTCTGAAATGGGATGGTCAGTGTCTTGGTGCCCAATAGGACTGGTAAATACCGGTCAGTACAGACTGGTTCCAATGAGATTGAATCCCCTGGATTGTAACATTTAGTTTTTTTTTATATGACACATCAATGTGGATAATATATAAGGTTGAATCTCCAATTTTCTTATTTCATGATGGGTGTAACATTTCTTATTTGATCCTAAAAGCATAAAATATGAATTTATTCTTCTTTTTTCATGGTGTAAGATCAGAGCCCAAAGGAGTGATTTGTGGTAAACGTTTTGTGATCAAAATTTATTATTTCTTATGTTTCTTATTTTGCAGGGAAGCAAGGCTTACCAGTCTTCCAAGCTATTATTTCTCTGAAAACTAACAATTTCGCATTGAAACCCTTTTAAACATATTTCCAATATGCTGTAAGGAAGTCTGAATATTAACTAGTTTATTCTATATGAATTTCTAGGAATTTGTCTGTTGGCTGCTTCTATAAGCTAAAAACAAGATCAATCCTCATCTAACTGTTTTTATCTTTTTCATTCTTTTAAATTTTACTTGTCCAACTCAGTTTGAAAAAAGTTTTTGCATATATGAACTGCAATTCAGCATTCACTGATTCACTTTTAATATTCTAGTAAGTTCTGATCCCAACTACAAATCCTTCCATTTTTCTTGCTTGGCATCGTATAATGACTGACACTTCACTATATAGTTGAGGCCAAGGTTACTGCCTGATGTAGAGGCTAATGTTGCCCACAGTAATGAGGATAAACTTGTCATGATTCGTATTGTGTTAATGTATATGAGGGCCAATTTCTACAAATGATCAATGCCTCTAATCTGTTATGCCTGAGTTGGCTGAAAGCAATAGCAAAATGCCAGTTGGCTTTATTTGCTGGATCATCAGTTAACTATCTCTAACTGTGGTTTGGCATTTAGTGAAGACCCTGATTAACTGATAAATAGCTGGGTTACCAGTAATCCCAAAAGCTTTAAGTTTTAGGAAGGGACCCGATATATATTAAACTCTAACATCCCATCTTATCTACAAATGGGATTAGGTGTGACATAAAACTGAGCCCAAGAGCATGGTACAAGCCAATTAAAGAGAAGTGTATTGTACAAATTATAGTTAAACATCGTGAAATATAAAGGAGCAAATACAAGAGTCAAACTCAATCTGTTTTGATACCTGATAAATATTTTGAATGTGTTATCAATACTCCCAAAAGCTTAAGTTATTAGGAAACGACCCAATATATATTAAATTTTAACGCATGCATTAAGTTCTTTCTTCATGATTTTTACATGAAATATTATACTTGTAAAATTAAGGTTTTTTTGTTAGAATATCTTTAATAACTGACTGGTTATTATTGAAATGCAGTTTAATAGTTTAAACGTTTTGTATATATTTGCTTTGAAATACAATTTACATATGTTCTCATATCATGCGCCACAAAAAATAAAATTGAGGTTTCACTGTTAGGTTCTTAGTTTTACATTGGAAATGTAGGTTGCCTCCGAGAAGGGACTATTCTCATTGGTGATAAATGTGCAAGTAAGCTTCCATTCATTTCAAAATATATTATTGTTTAACATATTTCCTCTGTTGATACTAATTGACTCTTGTTTACTACTTGAGTAGTGGTATAAAGCAAATGTGATCTCAGATATAATCTTGTATGGTATTTGCGTAATTCATAAGATCTCAAATATATCAATTACAGAATTATAGTTCAATAATTCATATGTGAATGCATTGGTCATTCTCGTGTAGGATAAAGTATGCTCTCAAGAACTTTTAAAAGATCTACAGACTGTGAAAGATCTGCATCTTAGAATTTGTTTGGTTTCTGGGTCTCTATAATGTGGTATGAAAGTTGATACACAGTTACACACATATATTCCTGAGTTAATTCTTAAATATGTGACGTATGCATTTCTAAAAATTGTTCCTTTAGTTGTAAATCAACTTGACAGGAGAATAGGACAGTCCTAGACTTGTCTGCTTGTTATCTGCATCCTTGAACATTATATATATATACATATACATATATATGTATATATATATATATATATATATATTTATTTATATGCTAAGGTTATAGTTTCTCAGAGATTGTGTAGCATCTCCAAGCAAATTCAAGATTTCAGACAACAGATGGTTATTTTGTTAATGCAAATTTTTTTTTCTGGGTGTCTAAAGACTCTGAAGTAGTGTGAGAAATGAATTTCATGTTATTTGCAGGTTCCAGCTTCGACTCATTATAGTATGGTCTTCTACTTTGTGTCAAAACCACTGGTTCCTGGATCACTGCTGCAGCTTTTTGTTGATGGTGATGATGAGTACCGAAATAGTAGGTTCAAGCTTATTCCAGCCGTTCCCAAGGTTGTCATCTTCTTCAAGAAGCTTTTAATCTCTGTCCTACTTAAGCCGATCAAATCTGAATCATGAAGTCAAATTACACAAGTACACAACAATGTCTCTATTATTAGTTTTTTTACGATATGTTTCCTCCTCACGCTAAGTGGGATTTCATCAAATGACATGAGATAGCCTGTAAGGCTTCCCTGCAACATGTAGGCGATGCATTTTAGTTCGAGTACATTTCTGTGCAGGGCTCCTGGATTGTGCGCCAGAGTGTTGGAAGCACTCCCTGTTTATTAGGTAAAGCAGTTGACTGTACGTACATTCGTGGACCAGATTACCTGGAAGTAAGTTACCACAGGAAACTATTCTCTAATGTCCATAGCAGTGTTGGAAAAAATTGAATTCTAAATCAGAGCTAATATGTGCATGATGACTAACAGTCATTATCTGGTGCAGATTGATGTCGATATTGGTTCTTCTACAGTGGCTAATGGCGTTCTGGGGCTTGTTTTTGGTGTGATTACAACATTAGTAGTTGACATGGCTTTTCTTGTGCAGGTACTCCTATATCCTAAATAGATACACCACATCATATGATGGCATGCATACTTCTATGTTGTTGATATTATTAGAAAAGTTGAAGTTGAATTCTCCTATTAACAGTGATTTAAAAAGCGCTAGGCGTCAAAAGACGTCAAGGTCCAAAAATGTCCGAGGCGCGCCTCTAGATGCTAAAATATAAAATATATAATATAATTAATAAATATAATTATTTAAATAAAAAATATGATATTAAATTAAAAAATCTTGTAAAATCACAATATCACATTAACAAAAAGTCTCAAAATTCAAAACAATAACAATAATTTCAAATAAATAAAAATTAATAGTATTAAAATTAAAATATTATATTATTAATCTAATAAATAAAAATACTATTACTAATATGCAATTAGTAAAATACTATTAATATATTGTTAATAGTATACTATCAAAGTGAGAAGAGTGTGAGTAAGAGGAAGATCGAGGCTGCTGACTAAAAGTAACGACAACGGGAGCGGGGGCAGCGAGCGACGACAGTGGTTGCGATAGTGATAGCAGTGAGCAGCAGGAGCAGGAGTGGCGAGCGACTATAGTGGCAGTGGTAGTGGGAGTAGCGAGCAATGACAGCGGGAGTAGGAATGACGAGTGGCGACAGTGGCAGTGGTAGAAGCGAGCACGAGAGCGGCGACCAGGGTTAGGGTTGGGAAGTTGCAAGAGGAAGGGTGATATCGGTGCTTTAGTTGGTTCGATTGAACCAACTAAAGCACTAAAGACCGAACCAGACCTAAAACGTTAGTTTGGTTGCCTAGTTTAACCCGAGCGCTCGCCCGAAGCATCGACGCTTGGGCTCGGGCGAGCACCCAGGCGACGCCTCTTTGAAGCATACCACCTAGAAATGAAGCGAGACGCTCGGGCCTCACCTCGCTCGAGCACCTATTGAAATCATTGCTTATTAGTTTGCTTGAACTGAGAGATGTTATTGCACAAATATGTTCTAGCAATGGATGATTTGGTCCTATTAACAGACGTCATTAAGCAGAACCAAAGTATTTGGTCTCTCTTATAAGGGTTATTTGGTGTAATTTCTATTCAATTTTCATGTATCTATTTGCATGCCATCAAAGTCGATGGTTGTACAATCCTATAAAAAAGTGAAAACTTTTACTGATCTCTACCAATGTATCAACCAACTATTTGTATGTTATGTACTAAGTTATAACAAGTCGTATCAAGCATAATGACACATGGTACACAGGAGCGTATTGATATATCGCTCGTACCAGTCTCCTATTGGATCGATATATACCCTCATACCGAGTGGTATAATGCAGTGAACTTTTCTTATATCTAAATCAAAATTCAATATTGTCCTCTAGTTGAAATTTTAATTTTCTATTTGTCACATCACAAGTTTTTCTGTTGAAAACTTTTTTTTTTTTTGACGGAAGGACATCTAACAAATGTTTTCATTTCTCCATCTTGCATTGAGTTGTCATTCACCATGAAAATTTAGGCTTAGAAATTATGAAAATTCCTGCTTGTTGATTAAATAAGCACAATAAGGCAGTTATAAGCTTATAATTATCCTGGCCTAGCAAGATGGCTCGCTTGCTTGCCTTATCATAAATGACTAATTGTCAGTATCCACCAACTAGTTGGAGCTGGTCCTTCTGAGCTTGAGACCACATGTTGAACTTGTGTTAGCAATGACTACCTTGGCAAGGAATTCAGCACCGAGTTCATAGGTCTGATATCAGAACATAATGAAGCGTGAACTAATTCCTTTTCCTCTTGAAAGATACAAATTGATGCTGTAAATTTTTTATGATTTTCTACATATGTCATCTTTGATTAGTGATGCTTTGTTCACAGGCAAACACTTATGAGGAGCTTCCGGAACGGCTTATCGGTGCTGTCCGTGTATCCCATGTGGAGCTGTCATCTGCTCTAGTACCAGTTCTCGAAGCGAGTGCTCCCAATGTATAAGCTGTTGGCTGACAGTATTGGATTCATTGTTCCCACGCGTAGCGGTGTTTCTTCACCACCTTATACAAGTGAATCATTCTGGTTTTACTTCCAACTCTCCGATCTTTCAAGTCTTGCCTATTTGTATTATTGGATGACGAAAGGGACTCCGTTATTTTGTGACCGACTTACTGCGCTACTTTGATTCGAATTGTAGCGTTTGCGTTTTCTAATGTTGCGATAGAATAAACTTGTTCGCATAGAAGTCGCAAAGCCAAGAACCGTTGGAGGGCTACGGATAATAAACCATAGATGGTTTGCATATGGAAGTGTAGATTGACTACCTATTAACAGTTCATATCACCCCAGTGATCAGGTTCGTGTACTGTCAACTCCAAGTATATATTCATAGTCCCAATGATGTTGCCTAGAGAGAGCATCAGGACCACTAAGCTTGACGAGTTCAAAGCATCCGTATGCGCTTTCTAAGAGGGGTTTACCCGTAACTTGTCCTCGTTTTCTTTTACATATTCTCTGATATCAGGTCGATGGTACTTCGAAGGTTCCAAGTCAAGTCATCAGATCGATGTTACGCTACGGCCGTCGCCTACCAATCCATGAAGATAAGCATCCAACTATATTAATTATGGAAGAATCAGAATCATCATCTTCATCTTCATCTCCGATGTCTGGGCAGACGCAGATTCCCATCAACGTTGAGATGGGTCAGATGGGCAACGCCGCGCCACACCAGCAAAGGAACCAAGAAGAGACAGCGCCACAGCCACAGCCGCAGCCGCAGCAGGACCATGGCTGGGATCACAACGACAGCAACACTCTGTTGGTGGTGGCGACGCTCATAACCGCGCTCACCTATCAGTTGGGAACCAATCTCCCGGGCGGGTACTACCAAGATGACAGCAACGGGCACGAGGCCGGCGACTCCATCCTGCGCGACAAGCACCGCAAGAGGTACTGGATTTTCATGACGGCAAGCTGGGTGGGGTTCGGCAACTCCATGCTCATGACGCTCGCCCTGCTCATTGGTGTGCCCGTCGCCTCCCGCCTCGTTCGCTTGCCCTTCGCCGTGGCCTACTCCAGCCTTGTGCTCGCCTTCATGTCGTCGCAAGCCAATACCTGGTTGGTCATGGACCTCCTGATCTGGGTCTTCGTCCTCGTCCTCCTGTGCGCGGCCATTAGTTTTAGGAACAGGGAACCGCTCTGGCCAGCTGCCGTCGACAAGATGAGAGCCTGTTTCTTTCACCTGTGACCGATTACTTGAGTGTGTTGCTATTGTAATTGCTCTGAATCGATTAACCCATCCGCCATATTATCGTCTGTTGTTTTCTCCATAATATGGATGGCACTCTTCTGTATTGGTTGCGTCCCTCCCTGACAACGTCAATACATGTACCAAAATATAGCCTAATGCAGTTCGGCCTCACCAATTTCTACACTACAAAATCCAGATGAACCATCCGTTTTGCACTGAACTGTGAGAAGAAAGTGACTTGCATTCAATCGATAGGCACAACGATATTTTGACATCTCTACGCGACACACTTCCCACTTCCCCTCCTCTCGCCCTCTGAAGGTATGATGAGATGGGGAAAGGATACCGAGGGATTTGCTCTAAGCTGAATTAGTACAGCTACTCTAACGAGAGTGACGCCAAAAAGTCATCCAAGGAAGAGGTGGAACTCTCAGGAAACCCGCCGGCGAAGACGGCCCGCACCGAAGCCGCGCGCTTCCTGATGCCATCGTCGACCATCACCCTCTCGATCCCCGCCACCACGTCTTCCTTCGTCAAAGCCGCCGCTGAGCTGCAGTTCTCGGAGTTGCGGATCGCGCATCCGGTCCCCAGGCGGCGCACCACCAGCTTAGCGTTGTGGTGCTGATCCCCTCGCACCGGCCACGTTAACATCGGCACCCCACACACCAGCGCCTCCACCGTAGAGTTCCACCCGCAATGGCTCACGAAACCCCCTACCGACGGGTGGCCCAGGATCAGCAGCTGCGGCGCCCACCCCCGGATCACCATCCCCCGCCCCCTCCCCTCGGTTCGCCTCGCCACCGCCTCTGCGGAAAAGAAGCCGTTACCACTGTCGCCGGTGGCCTCTATCGGTTGCCCCGCCGGGTCAAACTTCCTCGACTTGGTCTGCATGACCCAGAGGAAGGGTCGGTTCGACTCGTCCAGAGCGGCCGCGAGCTGGGAAAGCTCGTCGTCCGCGGGGCTCACCAGTGACCCGAACGAGACGTAGATCACCGACCTCGGCGGCTTCGCGTCCAACCACTCCACCAGCTCCTTCTCGTCGACGCCGAACTCGTGTCCCGATCGGACCTCGCCATCTCGCACCGGTCCGGCCGCCGCCCAGAACTGGTCCGGCAGCAGCGGGCCCACGCCCCACGTTGGCTTCCCCGCCTTCTTGGCGACGTAATCCAGGAACGGACGCTCCAGCTCGTCGCACGTGTTGACAAGCAGCGCGACCGCACCGTCCGCCCCAGCTATCCCCCTCCGTCGTCGGGGCCCACCGACGCTGCCGGGCCCGCCGAAGGGCTGGTGCCGGCTGCTGATGTCGGAGGTAGTAAGGGCCATCTCGGCGGGCAGATCCGGGATGGTGACGGCGGTGGAGAGGGGAGCAGAGGCGAAGTCCTCCGGTGAGAGTTCCCAGGTTGCGTGGTCGAGAGCGGCCGCGCAGGCGCCGGAAGTGAAGAAGCTGACGACCGGGACCCGGTGCTGGACGCAGGTGTCGATGAGGCCGCTGATCATGTCGTCGACGATGACGCAGAGGGGAGGTTTACGAGGCAGAGAGGAAGGAAAGGAGGCGTCGTGGTGGCGTTCTAAGCCGAAATGCTGGAAGAATCCGGCGAGGAGGTCGTGGAGGGTGTCCTCCAGGAGCTGGGGCTGGATGCGGTTAGTGGGGGGAAGGGAGAAGTCAACGATTCGGACGAGAGGGTGGGGAGGAGAGGAGGCGGAGGAGGAGGAGGGGAGGAGGAGGGTGACCTTGTAATTGCGGCGGGCCAGGTGAGCGCTGAGTTGGGTGGCCGGGAAGATGTGCCCCGCGTGCGGGAACGGCACCACCAAGATCTCGTCCATGGATGACCGTCTTACTTTAGCTATATGTAGCTGGTCAGGGTTGACGATTGAAGCTGAAGCAGAGGATTTGAGATACGTATATATAGAGAGAGATCTAATAGCAAGCGAAGTGCTGCCACGATCTTTACAGGAGGAGGAAGAAGCTGAATTGGATTGCGCTCGCAGAAGCGTTTCGTCTTACAAGCCGGCGGTGATGCTTGGGGCATTTGGACCACCGAGATTCCATTCTCAGATGCCATTCTTCTTCCCTAGCGAAGACGACTTCGTAGTCAACTCCTTCATGTTCAAGTTTTGTGGTCTCTACCTCCACCGACCGACTTGGCAGCAACAGCGACTGGCGAGGATATCGAGCTCGATCGGGCATGTCTACGTAGGGGGTGGCGTGCGTAGGAAAAGCTGCAACGCGCTAATGCATTCTACCTACTGCAAGAAAAGCTTAGTAGAACTGCTTGCCCCACACGCTTCCGGCGACACTCCGGTGCACACGTCAACGCTTCTTCTCTGCCCAGAGTTCTGGCTCCTGCGAAGTGGGCCACACAGGGCACTACTGACGTGACGTGTGGGCTCCATGTCTGGGAGGACACGGAGCGAACTTTCCATTAGTGACGTGTCAAATTAGGCAGCTCTGTTGACCCCACGCGACATTTTCTTAGGATACGAGAAGTCCACAGAGTGGGGCCCAAAGGGCATGAAGAACAAAAAATGAATTAAAGCTCGGAGATGCGACGTTATTTACTGCACATTAGATCAACATAATATAAATTATGCGGCGCTCTACCAACTAATCATTAGGTTTGAGTCAAAAAGGATACCCAACCAACATTGGGCCAGCCCGGCCCATCATGTCAATGAAGATTCCATCAAGCTGGATCCATGGAATAGCTGGTGATCTACCATAATCATGTTGATGTAAGGGAAACGGGGATTACGAACTTGTAGATGAAGTTGATGTTGCAACAAAATAACACGGCCAATTAAATGTGGTTAAAATAGAATTTACGAAAGCGATGACACGCTTTGACGTACGTTTAAACGGACAACAACAACATAGGATGTTGCTTAGCTGACTAAGGTTGCTCTTACTTTGGACTTTTCCTTCTCATCGTGTCCCATTCGTTGTTGTTTGCACAATCTCATGTGGTTGGAAGCTGCTACCATATTGCGTGTGCTTGTTGCCGGTGATGTTTACCAAGTAATCTTTGTCCTCGTTATCCTACGATGGATTGTCGTTCTTAGTGAATTGTATTGATATGGATAGCATGATGATACATGGATTAATAGGAGCAAAGCAAATATGAAGGCTTAGAGTTGTCCACATTTCGATCATATTATCCTCGAATCTCTAACGAATGGAGCCCCACTCCTCACCTCGCGTCAACCAGGCGTGAAGAGAAACAAGAGAACATTAAATGGGTGGCTCCTTGCACTCAATATCTATCATTGATGCAACACCATCATTAATCTTCCAATAATTAGGTGGGTTGCCTTGCCATGGTTGTACGTTTGTAGAGAAACGAACAACGTCAGGGAAGGAGCGAGAGGAGGAGGAGGAGGAGGAGGAGGAGGAGGAGGAGGAGGAGGATTCTGTGCTTTGGCATTGCAGGCCCAACACTGAGACTGGCGGAGGGGCCTCCCCATTCCATGCTCCATACGTTTCTCCCATTGCCAGATCCATTCCTATACTCCATTCCCTCCTCCTCTCCCCCTGTGTAGTGCTACTGTATAAGAGGAGGTGCCGCCCTTGCGACTGATGCTTCGAAGGCGTCCGTGGACGGTCTTGTTTAGGTGAGGAGACCCTTGTTGGAGAAGCAGGTCACGTGCAGAGGCCCGGCTTCGACCCTCATTACCTCTGCACGTGATCCTCTTCTCCAACATGGATTCCTCACTTTCGTCGCTCCTTCTCCTTTCTCCGATGCGCATTTGATCTCCGTCTCTTTCAGGTTGATGATGTTTTTGCAGGTTTCGAACCACCCTTTATTCTGTTTCCTTCAAAGATCTAATCTTTCGTTCAGGCATAAAGGAGTGTTCGATAGCACAACCTTGAATAAGGGAACAAAACGAGAGAGAGAGAGAGAGAGAGAGAGAGAGAGAGAGAGCGGCGGAGCCGTAAACTTTACTTAATTAATTATATAAATAATTAATTTTGATTGAAGTTTTATTTTTTATGCTGAAATTTAATTTACTTTTTTTTATAGTCATATACTTTCATTGCACAATTTTCTAAAATTTTAAATTCTGGAAGATAAATATAATATTAAATGTAATTTAGAAAAGATAAAATAAAAAAATTATTAGTTTAAGACATATTAATTTTGAATTGATTGGGTATTATTGATCTCATATTCGAATTCGTCATTTATATTATTTGATATAATAAATCAAGTGTCCGTCATCACACATTTGGTGGGCACCGTTGGATCGTCCATCTCCTCTGCAGCGGCCATCCCCCCGAAAGGAAGAAATAAGCCAGAGGAGATAACCCAAAGCATCTCCGGCGGAGGGGGAAAGCTGAAAGAAGCATGCAGCATCACACTCTTTCTTGTTGTGGAGGAGTGAGGGCGAGCTTGCCGCCGCCGCCACTGTCATTCCGGTGGTCGAAGATTAAGGTTTGCGACTCCTTCCTTCTCACACTCCTTCCTTTCTTCTTCTTGTTCTGACCTTACCAGTTCTCGTGGCAGAGGGAAGGCGGCCGACGCCTTCCTCGGTGTGCACGAATCGCCGCCCAATTGGAACTGAAGCCTCCTCCCTACTCCTTGGTAAATCTGACTAGTTACCACGCAATAGCAAAATATGATTTTGCCGTAGCGCATTTGAATTCTACCTCCTCCTCTGTCTGTCCGGCATGATGGCTCATTCTTTTCTCATCTGGTGGTGGTGGGCACAGAGCTCTTTGGAGCCACACATGAGCCGCGAGACGTTGGAATACCACTGGGGAAGGCATCACCGTGCCCATGTTGCCTCCCTCAACAATCTTATCGCGGGGACGGACCTGGACGGAATGGGACTGGACGAGATCGTCGTCGTCTCCTACAACAAGGGCAACCCCCTCCCTCTCTTCGTCCATGCCGCCCAGGTAACAGTAACCAATCATCCTGACACCCTGGAGACTCCTACTTCTTGTCTTTATCTTCTTTCCAGCCGTCTCGGCGTCTTTTTGCTTGCCATTCCAAGAAAACAAAATTAAATGCATCACGCTTACACTTGTGTCCGTGTTGCGTGTGAATTAGTCAATCTGATTCAATTACTGGCTGTGGTACCCTGCTGTTGTGCATTTCTAGTAGAACATTCTTTGGTGCGCGCAATGTGCTTGTGAGTTTGCCTCTTCTAGCTTGCACTGTTGAATAATTTAGAATGGCTTAGGTAGGACGTCCAGGTCTTGTGTCAAATAACTGTAAGGACTCAAATTGAGTGATGTTTGGCACTATCTTTCTTTTACATTCTTGCTGTTTGTGATTCATTTGCTTTCTGGATGTGCTACTGCTAGGTTTGGAATCATGATTTTTTCTGGCAATCCATCAAGCCAGGCGGTGGAGGACGACCATCTGGAAGGCTTATGGAACTCATCGAGAGGGACTTTGGTTCATTTGATAGAATGTTGGAAGAATTTAAAAGAGCTGCACTGACACAATTTGGTTCTGGGTGGGCTTGGCTTGTCTGTAAGTCATGACCTGCTCTATCTCTGAGGGCACTGCTGCTAAAAATTAATTTAAGAAAAATGTGGTTTTAATTGGATTTTATCTTCCTGCTTTTTTCTATATCAGACAAGGCAAACAGATTAGATGTTGGGAATGCTGTTAATCCATGTCCTTCAGAAAAGGACAACAAGCTTGTTGTGCTAAAGTCTCCAAATGCAGTGAATCCTATCGTTTGGGATTACTCTGTAAGTGTTATCTCCAATTAAAATTTTCATTTTGGTTTTATGTGACTTAACAATTTTACAATTGTTCTTGTGAATTACCCACTGTATACAATATTATTTCTATAAAATGTTATTTGTTGAGATAATCATGATCAAGATTTGGAATTTCGTACCATTTTGGAATTATGGTACAGTGTATCGAGCGGTACGCCTAATTTAGACGTAAAATCTTCTGAAAGTACTTAAAAAAAGAAAAAAAAAGTTAGGATAGAGTTTTTAAGTTAGAAATAAATATACATTTAGTATATGTTTAGCAAAATCAATGTAAATTAGGTAAGAATAGTGTCACATATTTTTTTCAGGCTTTAAGGAATAGCCTTGTGCAAGGTTCACAATTTCGATCAATTACGAATTGTCCTTCTGTTAATATTCAATTATCTATAGAAAATTATTTGAATTATTAGATTATTTTGTTACAATATAGACTTGAAAATTCAAATGAATTAAATAATCATATATGTAGATATACCCAATTGCTGATTCTACCACCAAAACGAACGATAAGCCTCCACGGATGGTGGATCGAGGTCCTCGATATGTTTGTTAAACCCAATCCTGAAATTGATCCCACGACATAATCTATTGATACACCATATGCTATTGGTGCATCAATGTGATGATAATCGTAGGTTGATCATCATGAATCACATGTGTTTGAGGCGACTCTTGAGGTATGTATCGGTGAATGTCTGAGCTTCTACTTTTGCTACTGATCTCCTGCTCCGTATCATAGTGTTGCTCGGAGAAGTATTACCAACTATCATCTTACTGTTGCTAGTCGTAAGATTCTCCATAATACAACGGTTGTAAATACGATGAGTTTTGTTCTGTGTCTACATTGTGTAGGCTCTATCGCATCTACTCGAATTTATCCACTGCCTTGCTCTTCCCCTTCCGTACATAAATTTGACTTATACCTTGTCGATGTGTATCGTGCGGTAACGGTCGAAATTTGTACCGGGTGGTAACGATCGAAATTTCGATCGTTACCGCCCAATACAACCCCGTATCGTCTGATACGGGGCTTTATCGAGCGTATTGCCTGGTAGTGGGCAGACTGGTATGTACCGCCCGGTACGGGTGGTACGATTCAAAATTTGAATCCTTGATCATGATATAAGTTTACGTATGTAGCAGGGTTGGGATCACTGGAACCATGAATCTAGGGTTTAACAAAACATCATTTTTTCCCCATTTAGATCTGCCACCAGTTTCTTGTTTGACTGTGTTTATTTCGAGAATGATAATACACATTGGATATCCGACGCACATTGTCATTTCTCCTCTGTTAACTTAAGTTTGTGTTTTTCTAGCGTTTGGCTTGTTGTACGGAAGTATAAATAAAATTACACCAAATCTGTTTTCTTTTTTCTCTTTTCTTATAGATTGGCAACTAGGATTTTGATATTTGGACTTATCAAAAGGCAAAGATAGCGTGATAGATCTCGTACAAAATCAAATTGACAAAAAAAAAAAAATTGAAAGGAAAACTATAAATGATTGCATGTATATTCATATCTATATTGCTATGCCCTATTAATTGTATGTATCTCTTTAAAGAACTCTGTGTTAGAATTAAATATAATCTTTTTGAATCTTTTTAGGAAGTACAAGATTTGCTTGAAATATTTGACTGTTAGTGGATACAATAATAATAACTAGGAGGAATTTAGATTCTTGATATCCTGATCCAACTTTCTTGTGCTGCAGAAATGATTCCTTTAGTTGCAAACCAAACTTGTTCATCGAATCTAGCATTAAGAAGAAAGAATGGGTTCTTCAGTATGGGTGAACTTGCCTTCGTTTAATAACTTGGTCTTTAAGCATTACAGACAAGCTTCATGTTTTACAAATTGTTGAGCTGGTAGTTTAATTAGATCACTCTAATTGAATACAAACTATTGAACCGGTAGGTTAACCATACATCATTATGATTGGTATCACAGCCCCTGTGATTATTAACACCACATCTTGATCGTTTTTAAATTTTTAGGCATTTGGCTAGATCTGCATCATTAAGTCACTGTGTCAGTAAGATGATATTTCTATCCATATTCAAATTATATTTGTGACAACTTTGGTTCTCTGTTTACCTTATTGTAATTCATATTATGTAATCTCTACTGATTAGTTCAGTTCTAACCAGAAATTGTTGTCTTGTTGCAGCCACTCCTTGCCATCGATGTCTGGGAGGTAAATTCTTCTATGAATTATTTTACTTTAACCTTTCCAGATTGCTTTGTAACTTGACCCTGATGCAAATTTTGTTTGGCCACACAGCACGCTTACTATCTTGATTACGAGGTCAGTTCCCATAAACTCTGGTTTATGCATGCGCACTTGGAATAAACGTGAACAGCATCACATTTGAGAGCATTTGTTCTGCAGAATCGAAGAGCTGATTATGTTTCCATCTTTTTGGAAAAACTCGTTTCATGGGAGGTGGTCAGCGATAGGCTTGATGTTGCAATAGAGCGAGAAGCTGAGAGAGCCCGAGAAGATGAAACAAGAAGACAAGAAGACGATGCAGCGGTTACCCACAGTGAAGCGGTGGAGATGTACCTGGATAGTGATACCGATGATTCGGAGGCTGAATGAAAACATAATTTTGCAGATAATGTGATGTGAAACTGTAGGAAATTTACCTTGAGTGTGGTGCTGCACGTACCATTTTTTGTTGGGATTGAACTTCTAGCTGGTTTAGCAAGTATATTAATGAGCTAGTCTCAGGAGTGCACGCGACTATGTAATTGAAGAAAGCATACATGTATCCATATGATATTGGCAGCTCTGGTTGTGGTTCTATTTGCCATTTGGTTAATGGAAGTTTTAGTTTGTGTTGGAAATTTAAGATGATTAGTTTCAGTCAAATTGGTCAAGGTTAGCAGGTCAAATACCAATTTAACCAAGTATACATAATCGGATTCTTTCAATTCTTAGCGATATGAAATTATTCTCTAAATCTTTTATATATATATATATATATATAATTTCATACATGAATATTTTCAATCGTCGTTATCACCTTCTCTTTGGAGGCCAAATTAACGGCCAAAATAATGTCTATTTAATTTGACAAGTGAGGTGATCTTTCTAGATGATTAGAAGTGAGTGGTCCATTGATGTGAGATCATTTGATTGGGTTTGTAGTTCTTTGCTTGATGGAGTCGATGATCACGGGATTGGTTTCTTCGACCGAGAGGTTTCTTGTAAGATAGAATAAGACAGTAAGGTATCTCCGACAACTTCTCTATCATACTTTAGTTAGTAGGAATGTTTAAAGGTTTCTAAGTTGCAAAAGAGTTTGAAAACAAAACGATAAAATAAATCTAAGATATCAACAAGGTCTTAAGGAATGAGACAAATCAAATTGGCTCTGTGATGCCCCTATCCAGACAAAGCACTTTAAAGGTCATAAGAAAGACGACGTAAATCTAAGATATCAAGTTAGGTAGCATGATAGATTGTTCAGAGAGTATGAGAAATAAAATAGACTAATAAAATGAGAAAACAAGATTACAATGTAGAATGATCGATCAAACCCTATGAACAGCACTCGATTTCAAATTGTTCGACGATCCAAAATAAATGTACAAAAGAATTCTCATCCCCAACCGCCATCCCTAGGTAAAATATAATTATCTTTTTGATATGTAGTTTTCGATTTTTACATATTTTGTGCATCAATACGACGATGAACATCTTTTTGATAAATTTGAGTTTTTATTTTTTCTATTCTTTCGCTATACATATTTTTCTACAACAGATATTGAGTAGCGAAAGAGTCATCGATGTAAATGCTAAGTGGTACAACTCAAAGCGATGCTGCTTGACAGTCGCATTGATAGTCCCTTCATTACTCGACAACCACATTGATGCTAATACAGATGTAGTGTGGCAAAAGGATTGCTTGATAATTGCGTCAATGTCAACGTAGCTGCAAAGCAACTCTCACCTCTTATTGTTGCTCGTCTCATCCATAATAGTCATCCACAGCTCCTAGTGATGTCATCGTCCGCCACCACTAGCTAAAACATTAAAATTATCTTTTTACTCTTTTTTTTAATATTTTCGTTGATAAAAACAACAATGTTAGGTTAAATAGACATATATATTTTACTTTTATAATTATATAGATAGATGCCAATAAAACTTTTTTAAGTGTAGGGATCAAGATATTAAAGGTAATTAATCAGAGGAGGTAGTATGTAATTAGCCCTTAAGTTGGTGATTCTTTCAACTAATTTAATCAAGATCTAATTCACCCAATGTAAATTATTTATTTTCAAGTCATTTATAATAATTTAATCTAAAAAATATAAGGATATTTACCAAAAAATAATGAAGGAAGTACTATTGCAATAATATAATATTAATATTTTGAGTTTTTTCAAATAATATTGAACTATTAATATTAATTTATATTTTATTTTTAGGTGAAATATTAGCATATCCATGTTCACACAAAAAATATTCATGTAGAACTGATGTTATCATCGTAAAATAATTTATTACTTTTGGGTACACGATTCTGAACTATAAGAATATGCAAATCAATATCATCCTACCCTATCACATAATTAGAAAGTAGATTTTTCTTTAAAATTATCTAAATCTTCTAATCAAGTGTATCATTATGAATATTTTTTAATATTATTTAAGATTAATTTTTTAATATAATTTTATAAATTATTGATCCAAGTTACTTTGATTACTACAAGACTAATACAATAATAATTAGATTTTTATTTATAATATATAAAATTTAATTAATAAATCATATAAAAACTATAAAAAAATTATAATTTATATTTTTTTAATATTTATTAAACCTTTATACTAATTAATCATGTTTAATTGAGCAGGCTCAAAAATGATTAAACATCAATCCAATTAAATCAATCAAAATTAAAATTAATCAAAATTTGACTTTCTTCGAATTTAATTAAAACTTTAAATTAAATCAAAATTAAATCAATTGATCGAATTTAAATTCAATTAAATATTTAAAATATAATTATGATGAAATCCGATCAAAATATTTGATTAAAATAAATTTAATTAATAAATTTTATAATTAAAAAAAATAATTTCTAAAGAATATGCGCAGGTCGTCGCCACGCCTCAATCATCATCCGTTGCCACTTGCATGAGGTGCAATCATCACCACCGTTGCGTAGGTATCGCCTACACGACCTCTGGAATCCAGCTGACGTCGGCCACGACGGCAATGCTTCTGCAAGCTCGTGGTTGGCTACAACACTTGTCGATTCAGAATATTCAAACCTGTGCACAGCACTAACTGTAGATTTAGCTACGGTGCTTAATCGCGTGGCACAGCGATGAACCAGGCGTTTGCATGTACGTTATGGTGTCCACTTAAGCTTTATGTCGTCGGTCGACGTCTGGCTACGCCGTGCCCACCCAACAGAGTCTGGAATAGTCAGAGATGTGATTCGGATACCGTGTGGCAGCAACTGGCTGGCGCAATTAACACTTCCTCTTTCTACAATCCAATCAAATCATGAGATGTTTCGGTAGATTTGTTATCTTGAAATCAGAAATGAATGACTTTAAGTCTTCGTACGATCGAATGGAATCGAAGAGTATCTGCAACGCCGTGGAATTGCTACATCTCAACAGATGTTATCACAGCCTACCGACGAACTGCTCCGTTGAATCTCCGAAGCTCGCCACCATCGACCGATGAACCAATCACTCTCGAGGTGGGTCCATCTGTCCTGGCCACCCGAGCTAGCAACTTTAAGAGTCGAACTGTTCGCTGTCAGCTTTCTTATGGTGCGGCAGCCGTGGTGGCAATCTCTCACACCTTGGCACAAAAGTCGATGTTCTTTTATTGCATGATGACGAGACGTCCGCCGGAGACTGCAGGCTAAATGCTGTCTCCCTCACCTGGACCTCTAGGCCAAAGTTTTTGTCTCCACTGTTGACTGTGGGACTTCCGCCATCGACCGGACCGGGCGGGCTGCCGTCGTTTGAAGCAGCCAATTTATGGAAGGTGGTGTTTTACGTGGCTCAACTTCCAATCTCAAAAAGAATAAGGTGGTGTTTTTAGTTTCGACGATGAAACACTTGTTAATCTATGTTTGCAGATCCAACGCAAGTTTGGTCAATCATCGTCTGTAATTGGTTCGCAAATCCTACTTTTTCTCGCTGTCTCTGTCTCTCCATTAATCTGCGCTCGGCAGCTGCTGCTCTCTTCCCGGCCTCTTCGAGTTGGTGAAGGACGGTGGTTGAGTTTTCTGGATGGAAAGAAGGGGGCAAAAGGATTGACAAGAAAGGGTTTAGATGACTGATTGGCTCGGAGAAACAAGCAATTCACTCTCGAGAGCAACTTTCGCAAAGCTTCGTCGGTGGTAGGCCCTTCGACGATCACATCCCATCTCGACCTCCGAGCATCGATGTAAACGGTTAACGCTCCCCCTTTAATGTTATTTAGATTGCCTAATTGAATCGAGGAGTCAATTAGTAGGTTTTTTTAGAGAATAATAATAAATCCTATAATTTAATTTTAAAAGCAATAAGAACAAAGAATAACATATTTATAATAAAATTTTATTCTTTAAGAATAGATATATTTGATAATATATGGTAGAAGGTATTTAGATCATTTTTAAGATTCAAATTATTCGATCAAGTCTCCAATTCTGGCTTTTTTTGTCCACTTTTTTTTCCCTCCCCCAAAGAAAAAAAAAGATTTTATTCAAGTTAATCTTATATTGTTTCTATTGAAATATTCTGGTAATTAGGATACTATTCCAAAGTTGATGGATCTCATATTCAACTGTATATAAGAGCATATTGCATAGTTTTTGATAGATCTCATCATATTCAAATCTACATAGAGCAATTAATATAATAAATAAATAAGAAAAAATCTACATTGGTTAGAGAGTTGAAAAAGTCAATGTTGTCCATTAGCACTTGGCAAAATTTCTTAGAGTGAGAAAATAAATAGTCGATTAAATATTAAATGGATTTTAATGCTAGAAGCTTTTTTTTGTGTATGTTGAATCTCTCACGTGTATACAACTTATCGGCAGGACCAGCGAGCTTATGCCCACCTCACTATCTGCACCTCTTAAGCATTTCCATTGTGTCGTTTGTGAAGAGTCTGACTTTGGTAGAGGGAGTGGGCAAGCCAAATTAATGTTCACCGGTGAGGCGATCGACGAGGCTTTTATACATCCATCTTGTTGCACTTCTCATGCATCTATCGTCAACTTCTTCTTCTTCTTCTTCTTCTTCTTCTTCTTCTTCTTCTTCATAGGGCCTGTGTGTGCAACCTTGGGAACCAAAAAGAAGAGGAGGCGAAGAAGCAATGGGTCGAGAGCACGAAGTTCGAGTGAATCGAACCACGGTCGCCGACGAAGCCTCCCTTACGGGAGCCGTGAAGGACTTGGAGGCCGGGGAGTCCTGGCCGTCGCGGGGCGGACCGGATGCGGCGCCAGTAAACCGCCTCAGCAGCCGAGAAAAGGACTCCCTCGCGGCCGTATGCGACGCCTTCCTCCCCTCCATCCATGTCCCCCACGCTCCCCACCAGTCCCTCCGAACCTACTACGCTAACTCCGCGTCCATGATCGGAACACCGGAAGTTGTACGGCCACCACTGGTTCAACAATTCAGCTTTTGGTAGTTGCTGGTTAGCCACCGACCAATAACGAACGTTCACCGTGTGCAGTTGGGAGGGTACTTATCCGAGAGGCTCCAACATCCTCGGCTGTGGCAGCTGAGGCTCGCGCTGTGGCTTCTATCGACGTGGTTCGGCACGTTCATCCTCTGCGGCACGAACAGCCTCTCCTGCCGTTTCCCTTTCTTCCGGAGCTTCCCGGAAGTGGAGGCGGCGCGGCGGGAGAAGATCATCCGGTCGTGGTCCATGAGCTGCATCTTCTTGCTTCGGGTGTTGTACAAGGGCTTCAAGGCTCTCGTCGTCCTCTTCTACTTCACCCAGGTGAGCGCTTCTTATCATCGCTCTGTCACATTGCCGCTCTGGCGGTCGGAATTAGCTCCACAAAACACATTGAGATGGTTGGGCACGGTAACTAAGCACAGTGCGCAGCTGCAGGGCGCACATCAGGTTGATATTGATTTACAAACATTATTAGGTTTTAAGAGATCTTTCTATAAGGACCCAAAAACAAAGTTGACTTTAAAGGATCCAAAGTAAA